>NC_057737.1:10133707-10186354 GCF_004010195.1 Chiloscyllium plagiosum | reverse complement strand
TGATGGGTAGATGTAGGTGCGGGGTGATGGTGATAGGTTGGAGGGGAGAGTGGAGCGGATAGGTGGGAAGCTAGATGGACAGGTAGGACCGGTTAAAAGGGCGGTCCTGAGTTGGAGAGTTCAATCTGGAATGAGGTAGGGGGAAGAGGGGCAGGAGTGGACGGTGGGTTGGTGGGGGATGTGGACCTAATGAGGTAGTCATGGAGGGAATGGTCTCTGCGGAATGCAGATAGGGGTGGGAGGAAAATTAAGACCAATTTCAGTTATCCGAACAAAATGGGCGGGAAGCATGTAGTTTGGATAACTGTTCGGATAACGTTTTTAAGAGACCGTGAGATCTTGTTCGGGCAATTTGAAATTTGGATAATTGATGTGCGGATTATCGAGGTTGCCCTGTACATCTGTGGTGGTGGGATCTGATTATCGGTGATGGAAGTGGTGGAGGATAATGCGCTGTATCTGGAGATTAGTGAAGTGGAATGAGAGGGGGATTCTACCCTTGTTGCAGTTGGAGGAGTAGGGTTCAAGGGCGGAGGTGTGGGAAGTGGAGGAGATGCGCTGAAGGGCATTGTTGGTCACATAGGAGGGGAATTTGCCGTCCTTGAATTAGGAGGCCATTTGCGATGTCATAGAGTGGAATTGCTCCTCCTGGGAGCAGATACGGCGGTGGAATTGGGAGTAACTGATCTAATTTTTCCAGGAGGGGCAGTGGGGGGAGGCGTAATTAAGGTATTCACTGCCGCGGCCCCCCCCCCACACCGTTGGACCATTTTTTTGTCTGCAAATACGCAAGTTCCTTTTCCTTATGTAAAGTTTTTTGCTATTTTCCTTTTAGGCCTGGGAAGACACATACACAAAGTGGGATCATGCCACTAAGTTGATTCTCAACTACCCTAAAACTAAAATTGAAGATGGACAGGTAAATTTGAGTACTGGTATTGTACATGTATGCATTTATCAGAAAAAAAAGTGATTTGGCATCTCTGCTATAGCAGATAATTGAAGTTATGAGTGATACCGTCATGCTGTTGGTAATGATAATGCTAAATGATTTGAAGTAATGAGGGATACCATCATGCTGTTAATGTTAAATTGAGTTGGCACATTGAACGTGGAAATGTAACTGACGTGGAAGTATTTAAATGTCAACCAAGTGTTAGAAATGGTCAATCAGCCAGACAATATCTGTGTAGGGGGAATGTTTCCTTCTTTTATAGATGGGCTGTAGATTCAATTATACTGGACTGAAGTCTTCAAGAAGGCAGCCCACCATTATCTTAAGGGCAGTTAGGAATGGGTAATAAATGATGGCCCAGCTAGTGATGCCCACATCTGCCGAGTTAATTTTTTTAAAAAATCATGTAACTTCAGCATTTTCTGTTTGTATTTCAGATTTCGCATCTGTGACAGTTTCCCTTTTCTATGGGAATATTTAATATTGACTCTGGTGCCAAAACCAGAAAAAGTATTCTCTTTCCAACAGAAATTCTTGCCAAACTTAATTAGAACATATTCCACCAAAACTGAAAACTATGTTTCTGGAGACTGTTAACACTTAATAACACCGTATTGATCCTTATTAGAGTGTCTTATTTTCCAATGTGTTAATAAGTATGCCGTTTGATCCATTGTTAGTGTTTCGGCATTTTGCGTGGAAAGTCAAATTTTCATTGTTGAACAATTTAATTATCTCCAATCTGAAGCCATTCATGGCTTTGAGAAGCTATCAAGCTAGTTCTTCCTCCTCCCATTTTTCAATTAACCCATAATGTTTCATTGCTGTTTGTTTCAGAACATTCCAATGACTTTAGACTTTAGTGTTTGACTTAGTCATGAGTGGTTAACATGAAAATAAACATTCATAGACCAACTGGTGAAGCTTGCACTGAATAACAAATGAGGGAAAATTTTCTCTGGTTGATGAAGCCTCTTGATCACAGATTCTGAATAGTTGGTATCAATGAGATCTGAGGTCAACTGGGTTGCAGCTCATGTTCAGTGGGTGCTCATGCAGTTAGATGCCCTTATTTCCTGAATGGTTAAATAATAGTGGTGAGGTAAAAGCACAATTGAGTTCTGGTGATACTCATTAATCAATGATCTCTAATTTTTGGAGGATGAGAGCGTTGGGTTTTATCCTCGGGTTTGCGCTCATCATCTCAGAGGGACAAGTGGCATTTTGCTCCGTGAAGTTGAGCTTGAAGTATTTTGTGCGCTCGTTCCAAAGATTTCAAATACTTCCATGTTGTAATAAACACACGATTGCAGATGCTGGAAATCTGAAACAAGGACAGAAAATGTTGCAGAAACTAAGCAGGTATAGCAGCATATGTAGAGAGAGAAACAGAGCTCAAGTTTTGCATCTGATATGACTTCAGAATATGAAGAGTTGTATTGGATTCAAAAAGTTAATTTTCCACATCTGCCAAATCCGCTGAAATTTTCCATAGTAGTTATCTACTTGAAACTCTCCATTCCTTCTGACGTCAGAAACCTTGTGGAAGGAAACAGTTATTTCCAGGAGTAGATATTTGTACCTTCAATCCTGCTGTCTAATAGTTGACCAGGCAACTCTACCTGGAATCTAGGTTTTCTGATTTTTCCATTTTCAGCATTTTCTGTTCAATATTTAAATCAGTTTCCCTTTAGAGCATTGTTTACCATCTCTTAATAATCCATGATGTAATTTTTTTAAGCTTTACTTTTAATTGGGTTAATTCTAACATTGCATTCTCTTGTTTTGGCTTTCCCCAACAGTCAGAAAGTCTTTCATCACTTATGTCACATCCTCCAATATTTTCACTCTTCATTCAGATCATTCTTTCTGCTCCTGTTTACTGGAGAATGTAATTGAAGCTTATCCATTTTTACCAAGACTAATTTCTTGCATTTCAGTGTGAAGTGCTTAAATCTAAACAGCACTCAATTCGCCTTTGTTTGCCTTTTTTTAATATTAACTCAAGAGATGACTATTTCAAATGCCCTTCAAATGCACTTGGTGTAGGAGAACCCAAAATGTCATTCAGGAGGCAGTTCCATGACTTTGACTAAGTTATTCCTGAAGGTGTGGGAATATATTTCCAAACCAGGATGGTAAGTGACTTGCAGGGCAACTTGAGCGTTGTGGTGTTACCATGCAAATGCAGTCCTTGTCTTTCTAGGTGGTAATAGATGTTACTTTGGAAGGTGCTTTCTAAGGACCTTTGGTGAATTTCTGCAGTTCCACTTGTAAGTGGTACACACTGCTGCTACTGACATCAGTCGTGGAGTGGGTCTGTGTTAGTGGATGTGGTGTAAATCAAATGGACTGCTTTGCCTTGGATGATGTTGAGCTTCCAGAGTGCTTTTAGCATTCATTCAAGCAAGTCAGGAATATTCCATCACACCTGACTTGTACGTTGTGGATGGTGGGCAGGCTTTGGGGAGTCAGAAAGTGATTTACTCACCACAGAATTCCTAACCTATGACCTGCTTTTGTAGCCACAATATTTATATGACTGGTCCAGTTCAGTTTAGAGTACTGGTGGCTTCAAGGATGTTGATACTGGGAGAACAAAGTTAAAAAACACACAAGGCTAGGTTATAGTCCAACAGGTTTGTTTGGAAGTACAAACTTTCAGAGCGCTGCTCCTTCGTCAGGTAGCTGGTCACTAGCTACCTGATGAAGGAACAAGTGCTTCGAAAGCTTGTACTTTAAAATAAAGCTGTTGGAGTATAACCTGGCATTGTGTGATTTTTTTAAAACTTTTGTCCACTCCAGTCCAACACCGGCTCCTCCACATTATCAATACTGGGAGGTTTAGCAATGGTAATGGCATTGAATGTCAGGGGCGATTGTTAGATTCTATCCTGTTGGTGATGGTCATTGTGATGCAAACTTGTGTGATACAAATGTTACTTGCCATTTGTCAGCCCAAATGTGGATATGTTTCCCAAGTTTGCTGCATTTGAACATTTAGTGTCACTTGTTTATCTGCTGTTCTTGCATTCAAAGTATTTGACACTTCAATGTGAAACTACAGTTGGTGTGTTTTATCCATTCTTCTGAAATTTTTCTGTCCGTAATTTGTTGATGCTTAATGTCATTATAAATTTGGGTATCATTTACTCTTTGAACAAAAGTAATGTGAATCAAGAAATAGTGAAAAGCTGAGACCCCACATAAATTTCTGCAAGAACACAATTTGGGAGTGCCCTTCTATCCCAGTGTTTACATAGAACATAAGAACTAGGAGCAGGAGTAGGCCATCTGGCCCTTCGAGCCTGCTCCGCCATTCAGTAAGATCATGGCTGATCTTTTCATGGCATCAGCTCCACTTACCGTCTTCTCACCATATCCCTTAATTCGTTTATTGTTCACAAAAAAAATCTATCTTAGCTGTACAAACGTTTACTGAAGTAGTGTCAACTGCTTTACAGGGCAAGGAATTCCAGCTGTTTAAAACCCTCTGGGTGAAGATGTTTCTTCTCTATTCAGTCCTAAATCTGCTCCCACGAATTTTGAGGCTATGCCCCCTTGTCCTAGTTTCACCTGCCAGTGGAAACATCCTTTATACTTCTATCTTACCTATACCCTTCATCATTTTATATGTTTCTATAAGATTCCTCCCCCCATATTCTTCTAAACTCCAATTAATATAATCCCAGTCTACTCAGTCTCCTCATAAGCCAACCCCCTCAACTCCAGAATCAACCTGGTGAACCTCCTCTGCACCCCATGTAGTGCCAGTACATCCTTTCTCAAACAAGGAGACCAAAACTGCGCACAGTATGCCAGGTGTGGCCTCACCAGCACCCTGTCCAGCTGCAGCATAGCTTCAATCCCAGTCTACTCAGTCTCCTCATAGGCCAACCCCCTCAACTCCAGAATCAACCTGGTGAACCTCCTCTGCACCTCATGTCGTGCCAGTACATCCTTTCTCAAACAAGGAGACCAAAACTGCGCACAGTATGCCAGGTGTGGCCTCACCAGCACCCTGTACAGCTGCAGCATAGCTTCCCTACTTTTAAGCTAAATACCTTTAGCAATGAAGGACAAAATTCCATTTGCCTTCCTAATTACTTCTACGTGCAGACTAAGCCTCTATGATTCATGGACACCTGGGTGCGTCTGGATAGCAGCATGCTGTAACTTTTTACTGTTCAACTAATAATCCTTTTTCCCGTTACTCCGACCAGAATGTATGAGTTCACATTTTATTTATACTGTATTCCATCTGCCAGACTTTTGCCCACTCAAAGTATCTAAGTTCCTCTGCAAAGTTTCACAGTCCTCTGCACACTTTGCTCTACCACTCACCTGAATGTCATCTGCAAACTTTGATACACTACACATGGTCCCCAACTCCAAATCATCTGTATAAATTGTAAATATTTGCGGTCCCAACACTGATTCCTGAGGCACACCACTAGTTACTGATTGCTAACCAGAATAGCACTCCTTTATCTCCATTCTTTGCTTCCTGTTCATCAACCAATCCTATACTAACACCTTACCCGTAACATGCAGCAGCCTCTTGGGCGGCACCTTGTCAAAGGCCTTTTTGGAAATCTAGGTACACCACATCAATGAGTCCCTGTTGTCCAGCTTGCTTGTAATGTTTTCATAGAATTCCAAAAGATTAGTTAAGTACAACCTGTCCTATAAGAACCTATGCTTTGTCTGCCCAATGGGACAGTTTCTATCTAGATTGCTTTGCTATTTCTATCTTGAGAATAGACTCCAGCACCTTCCCCACTACCGAAGGTAAGCTAACTGGTCTATAATTCCCCATATTTTGTCTACCTATCCACTTTTAAACAGTGGCATCACATTTGCTGTTTTCAAATCTGCTGGAGCGGCCCCGGAGTCCAGTGAATTTTGGAATATGACCACAAGTGCACTGGCTATTTCTCCCACCATCTCTTAGTACCCTGGGATGCATTCCATCAAGGCCTGGAGACTTGCCTATCCTTAGCTCCATTAGTTTGCCAAACACTACCTTTTCTGTTATAATGATTGTTCACACCTCAACCGATTGAGCATGTATTCTATTAGATTGCCTCATTTCTGTTTTGTGCTTTACTTGTTGTTTTGCATTTTTATGCTATGAATTTATCTTGATAAAAACCTTTCTATTAAATTATTGGTTCTGTTGTACATGTAGAATTATTTACCTTGTTAATAATTGAAACGCACTGACACATACTTCCACATACAGGTAACAGAAAGCCTTCATAAGACGATTGTGAAGCGCCGAATGTCACATGTAAGTGGAGGTGGCTCGATAGACTTGGCAGACACCGATTCTCTTCAGGAATGGATTAACATGACAGGCTTCTTGTGTGCAATAGGAGGTGTATGTCTCCAGCATCGCATTAATCCAAACTTAGTTACGTACAGCCCACCCATGGGGCCAATCACGGAAAGGAAGGGTTCCATGATATCTATGGTCTCAACTGAAGGAAATGCAGAGACTCCAGTCAGCAAATTTTTGGAACGGCTTCTCACGCTGATGGTGTGCAATCATGAAAAAGTAGGGCTGCAGATTAGGACTAACATTAAAGACTTGGTTGGATTGGAACTGAGCCCTGTACTTTACCCAATGCTCTTCAATAAGCTGAAAAATTGCATCAGCAGGTTTTTTGACTTGCAGGGGCAGGTGAGTATTTAAAGTAAATTAGCCTACTGAACCTTTTATTAAATGACAATCAAATTAAAATGTATGCAAATTTGTATCAGCTGTGTTACTCCAGTTTGTGGTTTTTGGGGTGTGTTGTGTGTAAATTCAGTTTTTGATGTGATTAGTTTTCTAATGAAGGATACTGTTGTATATGGTTGCACTGTTTAACAGAAGAGTTGTTAAAATATACGTTGATGCTCGTGTCTTGTATGTCAAATGTTGCATATTTCTGATACACTGGTAATTTCTTTGTTTTAGTAATGGACCAGAGTTGTGTTTTATCATTAATATTTGGCTAAAGTGTATCAAATAGTTTGTACTTTAAATGAAACATTGCTCTCTTAAATGTATCTGAATTATCATACAGGTGTTATTGAATGATACTAACACACCATTTGTGGAGCAAACTATAGCAATCATGAAGAACTTACTCGATAATCACACTGATGGCAGTTCAGAGCATCTGGGACAGGCCAGCATTGAGACCATGATGCTAAATTTAGTTAGGTATGAGATTCTTTCTCTCTGGCTTTTTATTTTGTACATGCGCTCCAGTTTTCTGCTCAAGACACAGGCTTTATGGGTTGACACAATGGCTTCCTCAATTATCTTGTTACATAGATATTATGCAAGTATGAGTGCAGGGCAGAGTGCTAGATTCTGAGGTTGAATGGTTTCACAGCAAATCCAATCCTAGCTGTGTACTTTTAGTAGATATAAACAGTATGAGAAGTCCTTCCCTTTAATTTGAATTGGATCATTTCCAATTTGGAAATACTCAACTTGAAAAGAGATCTTTTTTTGATTTGAGAAGAGACATAGAGTCATAGAGATGTACAGCATGGAAGCAGACCCTTCGGTCCAACTCATCCATGCCGACCAGATATCCTAAATTTATCTAGTCCCATTTGCTCGCACTTAGCTCATATCCCTCTAAATGCTTCCTATTCATCTACCCATCCAGATGCCTTTTAAATGTTGTAATTGTACTGGTCTCCATCACTTCCTCTGGTAGCTTATTCCATACATGCACTACCCTCTGTGTGAAAAAGTTGCCCCTGAGGTCCCTTCTAAATCATTCCCCTTTCACCTTAAACCCATGCCCTCTAGTTCTGGACTCCCCCACCAGAGGGAAAAGATCTTGTGTATTTACCCCTTCCATGCTCTTCATGATTTTATAAACCTCTATGGATCACCCCTTCATTTCTGACGCTCCAGGGAAAACAGCCCCAGCATTTTGAGCGACAGCCTCTTCCTGTCGCTCAAACCCTCTAACCCTGGCAGCATTTTTCTGGCAGCATTAAGTATTTTTCTGAACCCTTTCAAGTTTCACAAAATCCTTCTAATAGTAGGGAGATGTGAATTGCACATAATATTCCAAAAGTGGCCTAATGAATGACCTGTACAGCTGCAACATGACCTCCCAACTCCTGTACTCAGTGCTCTGATCAATAAAAGAACGCATACCAAAGTTGGCAGTGCACAAAGATTGACCAGAAAAGCAAATAATAAGCAAAAGCAGATCTTCAAGGCAGAGGTGTTTTGGGTCCCTAAAGGGCAAAGATGGGCCATTCCAAAGCCACAGTTCTCAAATGCCTGATAATTGGCGAATCTAAGAAAGCAAATTTCAGGTATTGAGTACATTTTAGAGTAGGATAAAGAGTGCAAAGCAAATATTAAAATAGTATTTAACATAGAGGGATAAACTATTTTTAAAAAAGGTAATTAAAGAATAATAGTTGAAGGGGTGAGGCTGATAAGGGATAGGAAAGGAAATTGCGTGGTGGGAGAGACCCGACTGAGGTACAGAATGAGTACTTCTTTCTTCACAACTGCAGCAAGGAGGTGGTAGTTTTGATGAGGGGAGCACAGATGTTGAATAGGATAAAAATAGATGTGCAGAAGATGTTCGAGATATTGACATCACTGAAATCGAGCAAGTCACCTTATCCAAAAGTGGAGCTCTGAGAAGCTCTGATGGAGATCGCAAAAGCTCTGACCACAGTATTCAGTCAGCCACATCATTACTTGGGTGACCTTAATTTGCATTAGATTTGAGGTCTAAAAGATGGAAAAAAATGTGGATTTAAACTGTTTTGCTGTTTGCTAACTGATTTCAAATGCATTATGAGATTATGGGCCAACTAATCTGTCTGGTCTGCCTGGCATTACTTTATTAATTTGAATAACTTCAACAAACCAAGTAGATAGAAAAATAAATTCGCAAAGTTCAATTTGCATGACTTCACCTTATCCTCTTGTGATCTTCAATGCAGATATGTGCGTGTCCTTGGGAACTCAGTCCATGCGATTCAGATTAAAACAAAGCTCTGTCAACTGGTGGAGGTAATGATGGAGAGGCGAGATGATCTCTCCTTCTGTCAAGAGATGAAATTTAGGTGAGGATTTTATTACAGATGCTCTTCTGATTAGGAAATACAAAAGTGACCAAGAATGATAGAATGTGAGGATGTAAGTGAGGATATTGGTAACCTTAATATTTCTTCCTCCTTGTGAATCCAATGTGTGACACCAGCATGTGAAATTAGGAGATTAACTGGGTGGGGTGATTGATGCTGTGAACCCATGTTTGCAATATGGTGTTTAGTTTACTTCTTTTGGCCCAGGAATAAGATGGTGGAATATCTGACTGATTGGATTATGGGAACATCAAACCAGGCTGCTGTTGATGATGTGAAGTGCTTAACGAGGTAGATCAGTTTTGTTTTCCGTTCAATATTCCCAAACAACAATTTCTTAAGATACTAACTTTTACTCCTGAAGCGATTGTCTGCATTTGTTAAGAGCAAATGATAAGTGTCTAATATAATAAGGTCTGCAATAAGGAATAAAAACCTTGTCATATTTGAGCCTCTTCATTTCATCGATCTGACCAACTTATAAGAGAGGTGGTTTGTTTAAGTATAGATCAGAATGGTAGAACAAACTCAAAATAGTTGAATGCTCTTCAATTGTGTTTCTCTGCAGTCCAGTTTCAAAAGCAATTGACTGGTAGAACATGTGCATTATTTCCATTCAAACCTCTATTCAATCCAGTTTTCTGGCCCTCATACAAATGGTTGTGCCCTTGCCATCAACACCGCTCCAGCTTTATTATGACACCAAATATTATCAGATTAATTATCCATTGTCACCTTCAGTTCCACTATAAAACACCTGTGCGTTTGGCTATGTTTTAAACAATCCACTATCGCATTCATTGCTTTATTAATTTACACATCCAGTGTTGAGGGTTTAAAAACTCCATTCTCTGGCCTCACTGGTGACTTAATTTTAAACTAGTGTCATGCAGTTTTAATGTATCTTAACTAAGTGTCTCAAAGTAATTCTTTAATTGAATGTTTTAAGTTGTTTGAGTAATAGTTTGCATTTCTTTATAGATCACTCAAGCAACAATAAAACACATGCTCAGTCCATTATCAGAAACGACCCTTCAGATGTCTTTAACATGAAGCATTTCAAACTTCTAAGTTCATTTGTTTTTTTCAAATTTATAGTTTGCTTTATTTTACTTTATCTATCTACTATTTTCACTTTTTCTTTGCCAGCTGTATCTCACTTTGTCACCAGTGCACAGTTCAAAAGGGCAGCTGAGCCTCTTTTCATAATTTTTGTGTTCTAACTCCTGCCCAAATTTTTGAAATCCTCTTAATTCTTCTTTAGATCAAGTTTTCAAAATTGCATCTGTTCTTTTAACTGTGATAAAACAAATTAGGGGATTTGGATGATTGTTACTGAATGTATCATGAAACAAAACTGTCATCATTTTATGGAAAGTAGCTTTATTTTATGGTTTCACGTATTATGTTGTGGAAATCTTTCCCCAAGTATAGAGAAGCTTTTGCTTTGTTTTCTAGTCAATTACTGTTTAAGTCTGCTTTAAAGATATTGATGCAGTGAACTTTGTATGAGTCCTTAGATCTAATTGTATTGTTTTGGAAAAAAAAATACTTGGAAGTAGAAAGGGAAGATAATTGCTATTTGAAGTTGAAAAGAAAACTGAAATCAATTAGTGCCTTTACTGTCGACAGAGACCTTGATCAGGCGAGCATGGAGGCAGTGGTATCATTGCTTGCTGGGCTACCTTTGCAACCAGAAGAGGGGGATGGTGTTGAACTAATGGAGGCTAAATCACAACTCTTCCTCAAGTAAGTCCAGTTCAGGAGATCGCAATAAGAAATCCGAATTGTGATGATTTAGTTGCCACATATGAATGAGCATATTTAAGAGAAAATGTTCAAACACATTTTTGCTCAGCTCAGTACTGTTCTCTCTTAGATACTTTACTCTTTTCATGAATTTGCTAAATGACTGCAGTGAAGTGGAGGAGGAAACAGCACAAACAGGGGGACGAAAGCGAGGGATGTCACGCCGCCTTGCATCACTCAGGCACTGCACTGTTCTTGCTATGTCCAACCTCCTCAATGCAAATGTGGACAGTGGACTTATGCATTCCATAGGTGAGCAGAACTCCTTTATTTTTATTATTGCCCTTGAAAAGCATTCGCCATTTCTTATGGACAACTAATCCGAGCATAGTTGTACGGAGGTGCTTGTTTGGTTTGTAACATGTGAATCAAATCGGAATTGAGCTCCTTCATATTTTGTCCTGATACTTGCAGCGTTCATTTCTACAGCCAGTTGATGGAGGATTTTTAGCCTATGTATGAGAAGAATGGCTTTTAGAAATCATTTTTCAGTTAATGCCTTTCAATAAGAATGTTTCAAGAAGTTTTAATTTTCCTACCCAAATATAACGCAATCCTCATTGGACTTCATTTGTTTCATTTGACTGTACTTAGGCTTGGGATACCATAAAGATCTTCAAACAAGAGCCACATTCATGGAAGTGCTAACTAAAATTCTTCAGCAGGGAACAGAATTTGACACACTTGCAGAAACCGTACTGGCAGATCGGTTTGAAAGACTTGTGGAATTGGTCACCATGATGGGAGATCAGGGAGAGTTGCCCATTGCAATGGCTCTAGCTAATGTGGTGCCTTGTTCTCAGTGGGTAAGTGGACTTGTTTGGAAACACCACTTGCATTAAGCAGTACACAGAATACTTGAAATTCTTATCTTGGTTACTTGAAGGGGGATTGTCTAAAACATAGAGACCTTTTAGTCCCTATATGCCAATGCAATGTGCAAAGAAAAACCACTTTAGATGCATGATTCTCATGCTTGTCCTCCAGTTGCTAGGAATGACAAATGTAAGATCAAACATTAGTAAACAAGGAGAGTGATATGCGCGAGAGAAATTGCATTCTTATCCTAATCAACACTCAAAAAAGGTTAAAAATTCATGTACTAATAAATTATTTATGTGGGAAAATTGCCACACTGCATCTTTTCATTGTAAATGCTTACAATTTTAATTATCATTTGATGTTCCTTCTATTTTCCAACTTGATGCACCAAATAGTTTCTTAATGCTTTGTTTTGTATCCACTGCATAATCATAGTGCTGCATAGTGCTGCATTCCTCACTGATCTAACGTTCAAAAGTGAAATTATTTCATGCATCGAATTAAAATGCTTTGTAGCATTGTGACTAATTAGCTAACTGGGTCCATTAATGAGAAGACCAAAGAAGGAATCCTATCCTGGCTACTTCATTTTGTCACTTAGTAAATGTCTGACTAAATGTCTGTCAATTCTCAGTTCATCCAAATTGCATAACTTTATGAATTGGATAATCCCTCATGAAATCTTTCTGGAATCATTGATAGAAACTGAGAATTGGACCCATTTTCTTCAATTATGGTTAATCCTAGAATTGGGATTTTTTTAATACCATGAATTCCTTGAATTAATTTAAATATATTAACTTCACCACAAGTCACCTCTCCTCGTTATTGCAGTGTTGGTGTGGGTTTGTCTTTAGCTGAGCGAAAACTAGCAGCGGGGTTCCACTGGATCTTTGTTGAGATAATTTGTTTCATATCTTAAATGTTGGCAGTGCAGTGGTTGAGTTTGTGGATTCTCAGAAGCTAATGAAGGTGTGAGACTATAAAGTTGAATATTGAAAGCTGCAAGAGGGTTTAGATAAAATTAGGAATTAGGCAGATTTGCACATAATATTGGGCATAGAGATGTGAGAAATATGAAGTATTGAATTTGAGGACTCAATCTGGGAAGAAATTGGGATGATTGGTGACTAGGAATTGAAGCAATCATATAAATGCCCAGACCCAGTGAGTGAAACGGATCAGGCATTTGATTAATATTGAGGCCAAAATAGAGAGATAATGTGACAACTTCATAAGTAATTCATGTGACTGCAGTTAGTCGTGTGTAGGTTTGGTATTGGCAGTTTAACAAAAAGGGTATATTAGTTAAAAGGATACAGAAGAGAGCAATAGAATAACTGAAGAGATGGAGGGATTAAATAATGAAATGTGATTATAGAAATTCAACATTTAATTAAGCAAGAGAAAGTTGAGAGCTCATTACCTAGTTCCTTGTTCAGAACAATAATACTGGAAGAGAGTGCCTGCACTTCAAGGGGCTAAACTGTAAAACATCGACAAAGGGGATAATTCCATTGCTAGACTGCTGAGAGGCTCTGTGACGAAACAGTGGAAGCATATTCATTGATGTTGCCACCCATCCTTCTCTCATACAGAATTCCATAGGTTCACTACCCTTTTGAATGAAGAATTTTCTCTTTATCTCAGTCTGAAATGGTCTGCCATGTATCCTGAGACTGTGACCCCTTGTTCTGGGTTCTTTGCCAGGTGAAATATGTCTGCAGTCAGTCTCTTGAGTCCTGTATCAATGTTACGCATTTCACTGAAATTATCTCTCATTGTTCTAAACTCCAATCAGTCCAGACCCAGCCAGCCTATTCTCTTTGTATGAGAAATCTGCCATTGCAGAGATGAGTCTGGTGAACCTTCGCTTTTATACTTTGAAAAGTAAGATTGTTAACAGATAAGGAGACCAAAACTGTGCACAATATTCTCGATATGACCTCACAACGCACTTTTCAGCTATAGGAAGACATCCTTGTTCCTCTATTCAAACTCTTGTGATGAAGGCCGTGCCATTTATTTTCTCCAACTGCTTGCTGTGCCTGCACACTGCCTTTACTGACTAACTTGTAAGGTGACCGTGATGCCTTTGTATATTAATATTTCCAAATTATTCACTATTTAAATAACACCCTTGGCATTTAAGAAATGTTCAGTGCATCTGTTCCTTCTCCCAACGTGGATAACTTCACATTTTTCCACATTACGTTCAATCGGCCATGGGCAAGAGCCCATTTCGAGAGGAACCTCGATTATCCGATCGACATGGTCGAGGAGAATTTTGTTTGGATAATCGAATGTCAGATAATGCAGTTTAGCCTAGCATCAAGACCTTGCGATCTTGTCTGGATAATCCGAAATTAAATGCTGGATAATCGAGGTTACTCTGTACTCACCTGCTAAACTTTGTATTGTCTGCAAGTTTAGAAATATTGCAGTTGATCCACACATGCAAATCATTGATAGCTGTTGTGAACTTTGATCTTTGCAGTACCCCACTAGTTTGCCAATGTGAGAATGAACGATGGAATTATTCCTAAGGTTTTCTGCTTGTTAGCTAATCCTTTAATCATGTAAGTGCCTTACCTCATATCCCATGTCTTTAATTTTGCTAACCAGCCTGCTTTGATGAATCTGATCAAAAGCTGTCTGCAAATTAAAATAGAATATGACCATTGGTCTCCCCTTTATCAACTTTAAGAAGGTCCCAAGAAACTTCTGGCAAGTTTGTCAAAATGATTTGCCATTTGTAAGTACAACCCTATTGTGTCCAATTGGATCATTATGATCTAAGTATCTATTTACCACTTCCTTTATTGTAGACCATCACTTTCCCCTTGCAGCCGATGTCAGGCTAGGTCTGGAATTCCATATTTTCTCCCTTGTCATGAAATTACTCTGTTCGTAGGTCGTGTGGCAAAATTTACTACTTTCCAATTTCCAGAAGTTATTTGAGGATTTTGGAAGATTATCACCAATGCTTTGGTGATCTCTCTCGCTGCCTCCTTCAACACTCATGTCCAGGCACTCGTCAACGATTAACTCGGGGGTTTCCCCAGTGCAGCTTTTTTACTAATACTACTTTATCCAAATCCTTATTCTCCTCAGTCACTTGGATCACTACTTCTGGGAGATTCTTGAATCTTCCTCAGTGAAAAAAGACACAAAGTAATAATTAGCTTCTCTATGTTTCTGTTGTCACCATTATGAATTCTCCTGACTCTGCATTTAATGGCCTCACATTGATTTTAGCTGAAAATGTGTTGCTGGAAAAGCGCAGCAGGTCAGGCAGCATCCAACGAACAGGAGAATCGACGTTTCGGGCATAAGCCCTTCTTCAGGAATTCTTCAGCCCTTCTCCTGTTCCTTGGATGCTGCCTGACCTGCTGCACTTTTCCAGCAACACATTTTCAGCTCTGATCTCCAGCAACTGCAGTCCTCACTTTCTCCTCACATTGATTTTAGCCAAACGTGTCCTTTTTGCATACATGAAGCTTTTTTTGCAGTCTTCGTTTTGTTTGGATTGCATTCACATTCTATTCTCCCTGGTCAGTTTCTTGGGCCTCCTTTGCTGTGTTCTGAAAACCTCCCAATCCTTAGACTGATTTAAATTCCAGACCTTTTCATACAAGCCTTTCTTTTAATCTTCTACAATTCATAAAATGGCTTTCTGATATTGTGTTTTCACACCTTGAAGGAATGAATAGTTGCTGTACATAACTTAAGAGTTCTTTAAAGACTGTCCATTGCCTATGTCCAGTTGTGTGCTTTATTGTATTTGTCCAATCCACCTCAGCCAATTTGTGCCTCAGAACTTCATAATTTTCCTTATTCAAGTTTAACATCCTTGCTTCAGATTAAACTGCCTCACTTTCAAGTATAACGTAAAATCCTATCTTTTATAGCAATTACATATTTGATCGAAAGTAGCGTGTCCTCTCGTTAGCTTCTCAACATACTGCACTAGAAAGCCATCCTCAACATATTCCACAAACCCATTCTCCTCAGCTTTAGTGCTTACTTGGTTTACTCAGTCTATATGGACTTTGGTATCACCCATGATTACTGTGTTGCCCATGATACATGCATGTTTTTGCTATGTTGAACTTAAATTGTTTCCGGTCAATGCATCTTTAATTTCCTACTATGACTTTTGGAGGCCGGGAGATAACGTGCACAAATGTTTTCTGTCTCTTGTTACTTCTTAGCTGCATGTATAGTATTTCTGTCCCTTTCTCACCACCACATTGATTTCATCTTTCTGGAACAGCGCCACTGCACATGCTTTCTGTTTGTGCTTGTTTGTCCTAAAGATTGCAACCATTGCAACTTCCATCTTCGGTCACCCTGCAGTCTTGTTTCTGTAATCACAGTCCTATCATACCAGTTTAGAACTGTGTATGCTGATAATTTGGTTACCTCATTACAAATGCTCTGTGCATTCAGAGATTTTGGTGTTTTTAAAAACTTCTTTTGTACAATGACCCGCAAAGCTGTGAGCTATTGTTTCTTCTGTCTTCCACTTGGACTTTTTTTACTTATCTAGCTTTAATTTCCAACTTTTCTTCCTCACATTTTTATGTCTCCTATGTCATCTGTGCACCCCAGTTTAAACCTTCCCTTACAGTATGAGTGGATACCTCTTTGGATATTAGATGCAGTCTTGCTGATTGGTCCAACTTATAGAGATCCCACATTTCCAACAATCAACAAATTGTTGGTTCACTTAACTTAAAATTAGTGTTTGTTTTGGAAATATTCTGGATACAGTAGGGAGTGATTTCATGTAGAGCATAAGTGTAGCAAATTTAGAGGAACCTTGGGGACGCCTGCTTCCTTCAATTCAGCATCTATGGGTTTTCCATGCATCCTTTTTGAGCTTATTGTAGCCAAACTTATAAAACACTGACTGCCATGTTTAGTGAAATACTTTGCCATGTTGTGCAATTGCTAGGATGGTAGGTGGACAACTGGATGAAACTTAAGAAATTTGCAACTGATGACATGAAAAACATGTGGTGTATGACATTGCCTGTAGGTGGCAACGAAGCTTAAAATTCTTGTCTAAATACTTGACTATTACATTACCGAACTGATGGTTTCCAGAATGCACTTATGTACATGACATTGGTAACATGTTGTTCCTTAAGTGCTTCTAAGTGTGGAGAGTGAGGGAGCAGTTAAATTGTCATTACTTGGATAAACCAAAATTTTACTCATTACAGATGAAGGTTAAATTATTTTGTCGACCCCAGTTTTGCTCTATGGCTATGTTTTGCTATATATTTCCAATCAACTTAGTTGCACATGTTACGAGAATAATTCATATCACCACTAAGTGATGGTCAAAACACTGGAATTCTAATTTCATTCCGAGATCATACTGGGTAAGTACAACTGTCAGTTAATTTGTGTAGCCTGAAAGACATGGGAAGAAAGTTTAGAGAAGGGCCAGACAGCTTGTTTGTTTTTCACCATGTTTGTTATTGGTATGTTCACCTTGAGTGTTACGTAAAAGCATAGTAAATTGGGTCAGGAATAGTCCATTTGGCCCTTTACATCTGCTCTACCATTCAATATGATCATGGCTATTGAATTACACCCCCTTCCCATTTTACCCATTGTCTTTCAGTATGCTTACATTCTCCCTCACCTCCCTGCCACCCCCACGCCCATTTGTGCATTTTTTAATTGTATTGAACAGTTTTAAATAGTCATTTATACTTAAAAGTTGAATGCAATTTAATATGATAAACTGCAATTCTCCATTCAACATATACTTGCTGATCAGTCAGATAAGGCAGTAAACCAAGGGTTGGGTGGGTATATGAATAGGAAGGGTTTAGAGGGATATGTGCCAAATGCTGGCAAATGGGACAAGATTAGGTCAGGATATCTGGTCGGGATTGTTGAGTTGGACCAAAGGGTCTGTTTCTGTGATGGGTGTTTCTCTGACTCTATGGCTAATCCATAACTTGCAACATTGTACTGTCATCCATATACAACTGTCAGAGGTAGGCTGCATTTAAGTGGTACATGTAGCATTGTAGTAGTACAAAATAGTATGCCATTGAACAACGGGATGCTGATTTGGAGAAAAAATATCCCCTCTGCTTTCACTGCACTTGACCCCCCACCATTCTCACCCACGCTTTTACTACTAAAACAACTCTTAGAAGAAGTTCTTCAATTGCCCATGTCTTTCGTAATATGGTGGAATGCAGAGGTCATGCATTTCACCAAAGGGAAATAAAAGTCAAGGCACCTTTAAGTTCTGTGGTAACTTCTCTGGAAGAATGATTGGGTGTTGACTTTCCTTTAAAACTGCTTTTCCCCTCCCATCCGGGGCAGGTTTCATACAGTTGGACGACACTTGACCTATAAATTAGTTTCCACAGTTGAGTTTTACAGATTGCACTTTCATTACAAATACTGCATGGATGTAGCTCAAAAAAATGCAATTCTTCATTTTTACCACAGACTTCCATTGGGCCAGTCACAAATCTCAACCAACAGGTAGGAAAGCTTAAAACATCAACACGAGTAAATTGCACTCTTAATCTGATTGCAGTAATTCTTCAACTGCTTTGAGCAGAGACGATTTTCAAGTAGTCCTTTAGTCATTGCTTTTTTGGTGGTGATTTGCTTATGCCAGCTTCACTGTAGCTAAGGTTTGGTTGGAGCTGAGCACTAGGCCTATATCTTGACTTCTGCACATTCTTGCCAGGAGAAGCTAGCAGAAAGTTGGATTTGAAAAACTTCTTAAACAGATTTAATTGACCTTTTTGACAAAGAGGCCTACTATGATCTTTTATTAATTTTTATTCAATGGTCAAACAACTGCACTGCGAGGCTGCCAGCATCGTCTAATTAGAAACTTATAATTAAGTTTGCACAATCGGGAGAAAAAGGGTTAAATTCAAGCATCTATACCTGGAGTCATGAAATGATCTATTGACGGATTTCAAAAAGGTTGTTACACATGATCTGCGTGGATTCTCCTTCATTATGAAAGATGTCCACTACTGAGAAAGGGTTTCTTCAATATATTGCTTCTTGCATGGAGACCTCAGCTTGTACAAATCCAAAAGCAAATTAGAAAACGCACTTGCTGAGGGCTAGTAGTCTGGAGATCTGAACCTCAAATTCAACTGTGACAATTTGAGGATCCTTACTCATCTAGTCCATATATGGTATCAGCTCCACACAACTCAGTTTGCTCTTAACTGCTGTCACAAGTGGTGCAGCTTGTCACCCAGTTGTATAATTGGGGATTGTCAAAAAACTCGAGTAGTGCCCACATAACATGTATAAAACGCTCGAGACCTTGGTGGTGGGTGATGATGGAGCTGAAGTGATGATTTTGCAGATCTGTCAATAGCTAACTGCTCTGCTTCTAAATCGAAAGTGGCACTCTTTTTTTTTTTTCTAAATGCACATCCTATCCCTGTGGTATTAGCCATCAGGTCAGCAGTTATTTAAGCAG
This sequence comes from Chiloscyllium plagiosum, assembly GCF_004010195.1. Classification (NCBI taxonomy): domain Eukaryota; kingdom Metazoa; phylum Chordata; class Chondrichthyes; order Orectolobiformes; family Hemiscylliidae; genus Chiloscyllium; species Chiloscyllium plagiosum. The sequence continues at coordinate 10,167,149 of NC_057737.1, read as the reverse complement.
TCCTTCGGGAAGCGTGAAGTTGCTTTCTTGCTATTCCATTCAAATTAGTGTACCATTAATGTTCTTGAATTTAGCTCCTTCATTTTGTTTGAGCATATTAACTAGACCTTATCCACTGATAGTATAAAACTTAAATGTTGCTTAAGAAGAAGGCAAGAGAAATCTTTTAATCTTCAACTCATTAGTTCTAGGATGCAAGAAATGGGCTTGGAAAAGGGATAACAGTTTGTACAGCATGAGAGGAGGGAGCTGATTGGTTGGTCCCTGGTGAATACAGCTCACCACAATAGCTTGATGCTAAGATAAGATATCAAAATTATCCTGAATGATAATGGCAACCTTGATCAAATTATCACTTGCTCTGTATTGCAAAAACTCATGAAAGGGCCTATGTCTACCACCTTCAGCCTTAAATGATGCCCAGCCTACCTTTTGATTACCTTTGAAGATGAAAGTGTGTCTCGTATTTGAGCAACGCATAAAGCTTACCTCACGTTATTACTTCACAGTATATTTAAGTGTAGCTTTCTACACAGAATATTGTCATCAAGCCAAAACCATGTTTAGCTTGCCAAAATGAAAATTAGTAAAATGATCTGTATTTAATGTCAGTGTGAAGGCAGATATGTAGGCTCTGGGTCCAGTTGGCTGTCAGCTCTCTTCAAACGCCGTGTCCCATTGGCCATTGACAGTGAGAAGCATGCTGACTGGGCTCAAGCAACTAGTGCTTGCAAGTCTTGGAGTAATATTTTCACCATTAGATGTGATTCTACTATTGGACAACATTTATCAAATAATCCAAACTGCACAAAGAATTACACTGGAAATCAATTTAATGTAAGCAGTCAGCCATGCTAGAAGCTATGTATTTTTATGGACTAGGCCAGACCACTCAAAATATTCTTATGCAGGCAGCCCCACACCATAACTTTGCAATTTGTTTTGGTAAGTGTACAGTGAAAATTACCTAGAGTAAGATAGCTAGGTTGACTACTAGATTTTAAAACAGACAAAACTTTATTCACAAAACTACACAATGAAACACACACACTATAAAGAGCCCCTACAGAACTCAACCTATCCAGCTAGAGTTAGTTATGCTGTTCCAAATGTACGCAACAATCCCAATAAGCAAACTTCCTTTAAAAACCAGTATAAATGGAACACATGCTTACAGGTTGAAGTTGAGAGGCAGAAAGAGCGTTTCCACATAGCCCCCTGTTGAACTTTCTAGTTCAAGCCCAAATTAAAACTGCTCAGCTCAGCTAGAGAGCTGACCGCTCCCCTTTCATTATAAGGTCACTTCTAAAGCATGACCACTTTGGCCTGAAGTCTCATGTGTTTACATATAAACAAAAGGCTTCTCAAAATTCTTTTCATCTCTGTACCAAACCATACTGATTGGAGCCTGGCCAGGTATATTGTTCCTCTGAAAAAAAAACTCAAGGACAGAGTCTCCTTGAGCCAAGGAACAGCTTTTGGAAGAAAAAGCGACTAGCTTTGTGACAGTGTATTAAAACACAACATTCTGTTTTATGGTAATACCCTGACCAACCAGAGGTTCCTGGCTGGAGGATGAAGGTTGTCCATGCACTTTTCTTGCTGCATCTCTCTACCAATTAAGCCTCCAAGTCAGCTTCCTATTCTCAGATTGTATCCAACTTTTCAAGCCTGTGTCTTGCATGTTTACTCTTTCGGGAATGAAATCTGTGGCCCGCCCTTGATCCTATTCTACATGTAGTTTCAAATCTACAGCAATGTGTTTGACTCTTATCTGGTACTAGCAAGCCACTCAGTTCAAGGGGCAATTACGAGTGGGCAACAAATGCTGGCCCAACAGTGAGACAAATTCCAAGGACAAGAAAATCTTCAATTCTGACTCCTTTCAAAAATATTTAAGTGCTGTTATCAGTTAATCATTTCTTTATTTGTCTGCATTTGAAATTACACTTTTTATTTCACGTATTTTTTTATGGGGAAGTGTTGAGTGGTCATGACTTTGGCCATGCTGGAGGTAGTTTGAAATAAAACATTTAAGACAGGAAGTGTTTTTTTCAAGACTCCTGTCCGAACCCAATTATTTGCTGCATCTCACTGGCATTTTGCATTAACCCTGCTTGTTCTTTGTAGTAGTTTATTCACCATCCTAAATTATTTAATAGAAATCTGTAATTAATTTTAATACCTGTTTTCTCCTTTCAGGATGAACTTGCTCGAGTGCTAGTGACATTGTTTGACTCGCGCCATCTTCTCTATCAGTTGCTTTGGAATATGTTCTCTAAAGAGGTTGAACTAGCAGATTCCATGCAGACCCTCTTTAGGGGCAACAGCCTTGCCAGTAAAATAATGACTTTCTGTTTTAAGGTAAATCTATACCAATTTTATGCTTGTAAAGGCCTTTGGTTAGTAGTATGTGACTAGTTGTTTGTATCGTTGATTGGGTAAAGCATTGCATTCAAGGTACCTACAAGTATTTATGACTGTTTAATTTGATGAAACAATGCTTCTGGGGGAACAGAAATGTTATAATTATGCTGGTTGGTTTAGAAGAGCTAGGGATTTAAAAATTAAGCTATGAACAAAGTTTGCCAGTAATAGAAACCATGTTTGAATTGACTCCAGAATTTGCCACGTCGTAAATCTATCATTAACCCCTAATTATGGTCCATTACTGAGACTATGGGCCTTTTTTGAGATAGGGATTGCATGATACACAATTTAGCAGCAGCAACTAAATAAACCAGTTTTTCTAAAATTTTACATCCTCTGACCATGCGCAATACCTTCAACTGATTTTTGTAATATGTTTGAGGTGTCTCTCTTTTTAAGCTCCATAGGAGCTCAGGTTTATGTATGAGTCAGTGTGTACATGATCTGTAGTTATTTCATAGAGTGCAATGCAGCAGAAAGCTATTCAACCCATTGCATTTGTGCTGACTGTGCAAGAACAATTCTGTTAGTACCACTGCCACAATTTAGTAGCCCTGCACCTTTTTCCTTTTCAGGTAGTTGTCCAATACACTTGCAGTGAGAACCATTTGAGGAATTAAATCACTTACAAGAATGGTTCCAGGAATGAGAAATGTCATTGAGGATAGGTTGAAAAGCTTTGGACATATCTCATAGAGAAGAATGTTGAGAGAGTTGATAAAGGTTTTCAAAATGAAGAGCTGACTGGGTAGAGGAGATGGGGAGAAGCAGTTCTCATGTAGAAGAAAAAGAGAACGAGAGTTCTAGATTTAGAGGGATGTGCAAATGAGGCAAAGAATGAAGTGAGAAAATGGTATGGAATACACTACCTGTGAATGTGGTGGAGGCATGTTCAGTTCAACTGAAGAAGGGTCACTGGGCCCGAAATGTTAATTCTGTTTTCTGTCCACAGATGCTACCAGACCCACTGAGATTTTCCAGCATTTGTGTTTTTACTTTCACTTTTTAAACTCTCTTGGCTTTTGAACTCTCTGCCCCTATTTATGAAGTCCAAGGTCCTTTACAGTATATATATCTTGCAACCTGTCCTTCCACTTGTCTGCATGTGCATTACCTTGAGAGTTGGAAACCATGTTTTAGACTATCTCTTGATGTTCCTTCCACCAAAATGAATTGCTCTTTCTTTTCTGCATTAAATTTGGCCATCACTTTCCTGCCCATTCCAGTAACGTATCTGTCCTTTTAAATTGTATGCTGTCCTGCTCACAGTTGACGATATCTACAAGTTGAGTAGCATCTGCATATTTTGGAATTATGTCCTGGACATCGGGGTCTAGATTATGAACATATATCAGGAAGAGGAACTACGCAGAGCAGAGAAAAATCACCTATACAGTGTATTCAAAAAGAACAGGTACCCAATGAACATAGTCTGCAGATTTCTCAGCAACAAGCCCAAACAAGCAAACAAAACATGTCCAGAAACTCAAGCCACTCTCCCCTACATCAAAGACATTTTGGAAATGACTGCCAGACTACTCAGACCCCTTGGCACCATGGTAGCCCACAAACCCACCAACACACTAAAACAGCAGCTTATGAACTTGAAAAACCCTTAACAGACTACTAGCAATATCAAAACTAATGTCATTTACAAAATACCGTGCAAGGACTGTAACAAACACTACATTGGACAAACAGGCAGAAAACTAGTCACCAGAATATATGAATATCAGCTAGCCACGAAACATGATCCTCTCTCTGTGGTATCCATACATACAAGATAAGGAAGGACACCACTTTGACTGGGACAACACATCCATCCTCGGACTAGCTAAACAGAGAGACACACGAAAGTTCCTAGAAGCATGGCATTCCAATCGGAACTCTATCAACAAACACATCGAGTTAGACTCCATCTACCACCCTCTGAGAAAAAGAACAGGAAATGACATTGCATTGGAAATGACATCACCAACCCAAAGAAACCCAAACACAGAAATAGAAAGCAGGAATTATCAACAGTGCTTCACCCGGAGGCCCACTGAAGATGTTACCCAGTAGGGTGACAAAACGTCTGGAAATGAATCTTCCAGCTCAGCGAGCAAACCTATATCCAAAACATACCTTACACCAACAAGGTTCCTGAAGAAAAGTCCTGAAATCTACCTCAGCTTTCTCCACAGATGCTGCCGGACCTAAGTTTCTTGACCAATTTGGTTTTTTTTTCAATTTTCCAGCATCTGCGGTTTGGTTCTTTTTTTTCTTTAGTTTCCCATCATTTGGCCAATCTTGTACTCCTGTTGGTCCCGTTTCTTTTACTCCATTTATCCAGAAACATGTTCCCCCTACTTTTTCCTGATTTAGTGCAAGCTATCTAACTTTTCCTCATCCATTAACGTGAATTAGATGGAAAGAATGAAATGGCAGTGAGGAGCAGGAATCCTGTACGTTAGCTTGTCATAAGGTTAACAGTATTGCTGAGTCTTTTAATATTGGTTTGATTTCCTTGCGCTTGTCTGCAAATGTGTGGATGGGGTCCTTGTTATGCTTAGGAGATATGTTTCAGAAAAATCCAACCAATAGCGAAAGAACAAAACCAGTTTATTTCTGTCAGAATTAATGAATGAATTGTTGGCCGCATGCCAAAATAACATGAATGTAACACAGCTGAATGATTACTGAAAATTGTTCCCTTTAAAAAATAGAGATGATACATCGAATTTCGGAGCAATGAATAGTGCAAACCCCTGTACATTATTTTTACATGGTTTTATTAAAGTGTTGAAATTTGTTTGTATTGAAACTAATTTTAAAACTGACTACTCGAAGCCAGGTATAATTGGGATGTTCCAGTGGATAATTAAAACATTGAGAACAAGCATTCTGCCTTTAACTGTTAAGTTTATGTACTTCAAAGATTTCGGTTAAATAAGCTTACTGTTGCCCCTAAAATATAGGAGACAGCAATAGAATGAACAGGGATTTCAAACTTAAATTGATGAATTGATTGGTAATTTTAAGTTGGAAGATAAATATTGCAAAGGATTTGTCATTAGAAGTCCAGTGACAGTCTTGATGTAGTTCCTTAATAGACTTGTTGTGAATTGAAGGCTCACTAGCATGTCTGTTTTGAAGGACAGGCATGACTGTAAAATGCGTATGATGTGCTGCTGCTTGCAGCATAGGAGCCACAGTTTTTGAAGTGCTCCAAGTTTATTGACACATCTCAAGTTGGACCTTGGGAAGGTTTACATCTAGGGTACACTTGTTATTTCTACCTAGCCAGCTAACCATTTATTCTCTTGCTGCTTTTAGGTCTATGGTGCTACGTATCTGCAGAAGCTGCTGGAGCCATTGTTAAAAACTGTACTTAAGGACCCTGAGAAACAGCACCTTAGCTTTGAGGTTGATCCCACCAGGTGAGAACTGTCTTTCTTTGTCAGTGATATGGTCTGAGAGGTTGTTCAAATTAAAATATTGTTTGTTGTATCACAGAAAAAATAACTTATCTAGATATTTTAATGGTATATTATTAGAAAAAGATATTGCAAAAGCAAGGAAATTTAATCTTGTGATTGAGTATAAGATAAAAAGCTTTAACAGGACATATTTTTACAGCAGTAGTCAAATTTTGCACTACCAAGCAACTAATTGTAAACTGTCAAAGTAGGAATTCCACATCTCCATGAGTTGAAAGTATTGACCTACTGTGTGACTCTTATTCATCACCCACCATTCTTCAAGAAAAGTGGTACCATTGCTATAATAGATTTTGTGACTTGTTGATGCAGTCGGTCTTGATCTAGAAAAAAATACCAGGGTGTTCCTTGAGCTTTCTTGATCACGAGCCTAGGTGTTAAATCTTGTTAAAATGCTGAAAGGTTGTTCCGATTTGAATAAAGACATTGTGTCCTACAGCATGGAAGTGGAATCTTCAGTCCAACCTGTTCATGCCCACCAAGTTTTCCAAACTAAACAGTTGCCATGTGCCTGCTTTTGTACCATGTCCCTCTAAACCTTTGCTATTCATATACCTGTGCACGTCTTTTAAATGTTGTAACTGTACCTGCAACTATCATTTCTCCTTTCAATCTTTTTCACAAGTGGACCACCCTGTGTAAACAAGTTGCTCCTCAGGTTACTTTTAAATCTTTCTCCGCTCACCTTAAAAATATACTCTGTAGTTTTGATCACCTCTACTCTGGGGAAAAGACCTTTCGATGTTTACGTCATCTATGCCCCTCATGATTTTATAAACCTCTCTAACGTCACTCTCGGCCTCCTGCGCTTCAGTGAGAAAAGTCCTAGCCTCTCCTCTCAAATCCTGCAGTCCTAGTAACATACTTATAAATCTCGTCTGCACCCTTTCCAATTGAATAATATCTTTCTTATAGCAAGGCAGCCAAAATTGTAGACAGTCCTCCAAAATTGGCCTCACCAACATCCTGCACAACAGCAACACAACATCCAAACTCCTAAACTCCATGGTCTGAGCAATGAAGACAAGTGTGCTAAACACTGCCTTTACCACCCTGTTGACCTGTGGCACAACTTTCAAAGAATTAAGTACCTAACCCGAAGATCTCTCCGTTCAACAACACTCCATAGAACCTTACTGTTAACTGTCTAAGTCCTGCCTTGTTTGTCTTACCAAAGTGAAATACCTCACACTTGCCTAAATTAAACTCTATCTGCCACTACTCAGTCCATTGGCTCAATTGATCAAGATCCCTTTGTAATCTTAGATAATCCTCTTCACTGTCCACTATGCCACTAATTTTAGTACCATACACCAACTTAGTAACCTTGTTTGCTAAATTCTTATCCGAATTGTTTACACAAATGACAAGCAACTGTGGACTTAGCACCGCATCCATGTGGAACACCACTCATCACAGGTTTCCAATTGGAAAAACAGCACTCTTCTACATTCAAGCCGATTTTGTATCCAATCAGCAAGCTAATGTTGAATCCCACATGGTCTAATTTTACTCACCAGTCTACCATGTGGACCCTTGTCAACAACTAAAGTACGTGTAAAGACAATGTCTGCCGTTGTCTTTTCAGTGAGGAAACTTTGAAGGGTCATTTACCCAGCTATTGGTGTACTAGTCATAATCTTCAAGGAATCCTTAGTTTAGAAAAATAATACATTTATTTAAAAGACAAGAGGCCAAAAAAAAACAAGTAACTATCGACCAGTTAGCTTGATGCCTGTTATGTGGGAAAATGTTAGAGTCTGTTATGAAGGCTATAACAGAGCTTTTAGAAATGCATAATAGGATCAATCTGAGTCAGCAACACTTTCCCATGACCTGTCCTACTGGCCTATCTTCTTTTCCACCTGTCCACTCCACCCTCCTCTCTGACCTATCACCTCCATCCCCACCCCAACCACCCATTATACTCTTTGCTACCTTCCCCCACCCTCCTCTCTGACGTATCACCTTCATCCCCACCCACATCCACCCATTGTACTCTTTGCTACCTTCCCCCACCCTCCTCCCTGACCTATCACCTTCATCCCCACCCCCACTCACCTATTGTACTCTATGCTACTTTCTCCCCACCCTTCAGAAACTCTGCCTCTAAACCTGATGAAGGGCTTTTACCCGAAACGTCGATTTTCCTGCTCCTCGGATGCTGCCTGAACTGCTGTGCTTTTCCAGCACCACTAATCCAGAATCTGGTTTCCAGCATCTGCAGTCATTGTTTTTACCTTCATGAAGCGAAGATCATGCTTGACAAATTTACTAGGATTCTTTGAGGAGATAACAAGCAGGGTAGATATAGGGGAAGCAGCAGATGTAATATATTTGGATTTTCAGAAGGCTAACTAATAGAAGACAGTGAGTTGGGATAAGGGATGACACGCTGTGACTAGTACAGTGCCATCAGGATCAGTGCTGGGACCACAATTATTTACAATATATGTTAATTACTTGGATAACAGTAGTCAATATGCAGTAATTCCTCCATATCTGTGAGGGTTCTGTTCCTGAAAACTCTCCGCGAATGATGAAATTTTCAAGTGCATTAAAAAAAGGTTAAATGGTTGAAAATTTCATGGATACATGATTTTTGACAGCGAATATTGATTTTCTTGCTACTTATTTTTGGCACATTTGTGGATGCATAGGATTTATTGTACTTCCACTAAGTTTGTGGATGATACACAAATAGGTAATAAGTCAAGTGGAGAGGATAGCACAGTCTGCAGTGTTAAGTGGGCAAAAACGTTGTAGATGAAATATAATGTGGAATAATGTGAGGTTATGCATTTTGGCAGGAAGAATAGAAGAGCTCAATATTACTTAAAAGGAGAAAGAATGCAGCAAGATATGGAACAGAAGGATTTGGGAGTTCTTGTCCGTGAATTAGCAAATACTACGATTCAAGTTGAGTGAACAATTGGAAAGATAAATGAAATGTTGGCCTTTGTTTCTCAGGGGATGAGATATAAAAGTAGGCAGGTTTTTGCCAAAACTATCCAAGGGACGAGTTAGGCCACAGTTCAATACTGTGAATGGTTTTGGGTCCCTTATCTAGAGCAAGATATTGGAGGCAGTCCAGAGAAGGTTGACTCGTCTGAGACCAAATATGAAGAGGTGGGAATTACTAATTCGCGACCAGGCACCAGAGCCCTGTGTAAGCTTAACTTTTTCTCTCTCCTCTTATTGTATGTATAAGCAGGCTACTTTTTGCAGCCTACAATTGTCAAATCTTGGAAATAATTCATCATGGGCCTGAGATTAAATCTTTGCTGTTCCTATTTCATACAGCTTAGTCCAACACATTCTTGTTCATGATACCAAGTACTTGATTTTTCCAAAAGTAGTTTATGGCTACTCAGCTGTAGAATGACGATGGATAGGGCAACTGCAGGGTTGAATTGTGAGGGGTGGGGAAGAGAGTGAGAGCAGAAAAGTTGATTTAATAAATTGTAGTCCTTTGGCTTAGTGGATGCAGAGTTGAAGCCAATTAGTGTGTCTGGGAATGCAGGGTCAGAGAATGTGGTGAACAATTGGATCAAGGTAGAGGAAAGAACTGAACAAATACCTCTGAGACACCAAGAAACCGACTTGGGTTATTATGGTACAAGAGTATATGTGTATATCATATGAGACTCAGGTGTATGTACCATCTTTGAGCTGTTAATAGATTCTGGATTTGAGATCCCAGTGGAGGGAATTCAATTGTTTTTAACCTGTTACGAGGTATTCCTACCTGTACTGGTGCCAATTTCAACAGTAACCTGTTGACAATTTTTGCCTTGATTTTGCTTGACCCATACCTTTTGCTTTTTATCGTCTGTTTTTGATCTGGAGATACGAATTTATGGTATTGACTAATCCAGAACACTTGATGTAAGTTTGTGTTGCTGTCACCTGTTAGGTATAACGCACACAATGGGTAACTGAAGCCACATGTAGAGAGTGACTGATAAAGCAGTAATAAAGCAGTGACCTGATTTCAATGCATAATAGATGAATGTGCAAAAATAAGTTTTAACATTGTTCTGTGTTTTGTGTGGGCTTTTCATTGCATTTAAATAAAGATGATAAAATCAGTACTGTTCCACAGGTTGGAGCCAAATGAAAGCCTCGATGAAAATCAACGAAATCTACTGCAAATGACAGAGAGATTTTTCCATGCAATTATTAATTCCTCATCCGAGTTCCCTCCACAGTTGCGAAGCGTCTGCCATTGCTTGTATCAGGTATGCTAGCATTGGGTAATGGGAATTGTGAGGGGAGCTTGCAGAGTCAATACTGGCAACTGGAACCAGTGTTGGAAAGCTAGATAGAGGTCCTGGTGTGACAGATAATGTCAAACGTACTTATTTCCTCAACTATCTTGTCAGTTTGGAACACATCCTGTTCTAGTGGGCTTGTGAATGCAATAGGAAGCAATATGGAGGTAACTGGTGATATCTACTAGTCCAGCAAAAATCTGATGTGGCATAACTGTCTCATCTTTGTAAATGTGATTCGTTTCTTCACTGTTTATTCTGTATGCTTCTTTGGGAGAATTGAGCTGCAATATTTGGATTCTTTCAGTGAATGCTTAAAAAAAAAAGCTGCTTCCTGCATAGAAGTGCATCATACCCATTAATTTTAATTAAATAATTCTAATGTCTCATATGTTTAGCTTAATTTGGGGGAACATACTTTACATGATTTAAACATGCTGGGGATATTTTCTGGTGGTCATTGAGGAATTTTCAGATGGAAAAAGATAGGCATTTGTTTTTCTATATGTTAATGCAAAAATATTTGAGGTTAACGATGGACTGAATTTTTAAACATCTACATTCCATATATTCACTTAAAATGGATCTGATGTGGTTTCTGGACTGTTATAATTTCTGATGTGTGATATTGTGATATAAATTGTAGGATTTATATGTATAATACTTCAAATATATTTCTAATCAGCCTGCCCAGAAATAGTATTGCATAACTCTGGAGCAGCTGGGACTTGAACCCAAGCCTCCTGGCCCAGCGGTAGAGACATTACCGTTTAAGACTTGTGGGTGTTTGGGTCTGCTTCAGTTCGTAACCAGGATTTTGGGATAGCAAAGGGTTATAGGTTCTGTGTGTCTGAGGTTAATAGTTTACTTGTAAATATTTTTGTAACTGTGACAGTTTATTGTATAAACAATTTTTGAAGTCTGACTGTAGAATGAATGGGTTTCTGCACTATTGGACTATTATTTATTTTAGATGGTTCAAAACTCAGCGTGGTAAATAATGGGCCTCAAATAGTTAGAGGGTTCTGAAATTTTTTTCTAAGCTTAAGGGAAACACGCATAAGTGGGAGACTTGTAGTTTCACTTTTAACTTTGGGTAGTGTTTTTGTCCTTGAAGACCTTGGGAACAGGATGATTAAGACCACCGCTTCTGAAAAGAGAAGCATACAGCATGTTAAATTCTTGGACGGACAGGTTAATGCTAGTTCCAGACTAGATAAAGACCCAGAAGTTGTTTCAGCAAAGTGCTGTGAAGCTCAAGTGTATGAAAACTCCAAAGAAGTGATTGTAGTTCTCGTTACCAACTGAAGTCCTAAATGGCTTAAAAGTATTGAGGTTATAAATACAGAAATGTTGACATGGATGTTATGCAGTTTGTTTTTGATACTGTACAGGAGCGGGGTTTTGAGAACTGTACCTAAGATGTTTTGAACAAGATACAAACATTTAGTTTACCTTCAATTTTATAAAGGAAAATTTCGGGTATAATGGGATTATGCTTTTGCTCGATGTTTAAAATCTTTGAATTTGTATTATAAAGACAGTTTGAATTATTCTGTTTTTGTCTTCAATCCTTTTGTAAGAAACTTCTGATTTGTTGAAAAAGCAGCATCACGTGCTATCGGTTCAGTGAGATTTGTTAAAACCAAAATAAAAGTTCTGACCTGTCAAGCTGAGTAGGATCATAACACAGTATGTTTACATAGTGCATGGACAGAAAATAACTTGTCCTGAAATTGAATATCTTAATGTAAAACCTAACAGTAAGTTGCTTGCCTGATAAGCTGTTCATTTGTCTTCCGAAATTTTATTTAAAAAAAACTGTTAATGTATTTTGCTGTGTGGTATCTTCTCTAAAATAAAGATAGATCCCTGATTTTAAGAAGCTGGATATGCTATTCATTAAGTTAAGTCCTAACTGGTTGTGCTTGTCCATGTCTGGTGTGGTTTGTATTCCAAAAGGTAGGGTTGAACCAGTATTTACGTTTTGATAGTTCAGGACATTGTTTAGACCAATTTTGGAATATTGCATGCAATTCTGGTTTCGTCTCTATCAGAAAAATGTTGTGAAACTTGGAAGGATTTAGAAAAGATTTACAAGGATATTGCTAGGGTTGGAGGAATTAAGCTATAGAGGTTGAATAGGCTGGAACTGTTTTCCCGGAGCATTGGAGACTGGGAGTGACCTTATAGAGGTTAATAAAATCATGAGGGGCATGGATAGAATAAATGGACAAAGTCACTCTTCCCTGGGGTGGGGGAATCCAGAACCAGAGGGCATAGGTTTAGGGAAAGATATAAAAGAGACCTATGGGGCAACTTTTTCATACAGGGTGATACGGGTATGGAATGAGTTGCCAGAGGAAGTAGTGGAGGCCAGTACAATTTCAACATTTAAAAGGCATCTGGATGGGTACATGAATAGGAAGGGCTTAGAGGGATAAGGGCTGGGTGCTGCCAGGTGGGTTGAGATTGGATTGGGATATCTGGTCGGCATGGACAAATTGGACCGAAGGGTATGTTTCTGTGCTGTACATCTCTATGACTCTTTGATAGGACTTACCTGCAGTAAATGTTGTAGCTAGTTCTGAAACTGAAGCACGGCTGTCATTGAATAATGCCCCAGCTATTGAGTGTAGAGAAGGAGTACAAACACAAGTCTCTTTTGAGAAGAATGGCTGTAATTAACCTGTACACAAATGTCATTTCTGATGGAGTTTGTTTAAACTGGTATTAATTACTGCTGTAACAATGGTCAAAGTAATATGAGAACTCATTTCTATCTCCCTTATTTCCTTTTCCTGTACACTTTAACTATATTTTAATTGCTTAGCTTTGGAGATTGGAAAAATCCCAGTAGTATCAAATAGAGGGATTTTTTCTGTATTAAAATGGTGAATTTTTGGTTCTGGCAAAAAAACTGAGGTGAATGGCTTTCTATTGTAAATATGCTAAAGTATTGTTGAATTGTTCTTGTGAAACCAACAATGAGGCCTCATCAGTCACTTGCCTACTTGCTGAGGAAATGGTATTAAAGCTAGAATTCTGCTTTTGGTGCAAAAAGAAATATATTTCCTCAATGAAATGTCACCTTTGGATTCTGGGTCACAATATTAAAAAGGGCATTTTTGTGCCTATTTACAATTATGCCAATGTAGTTTTACGTAAGTACTGTGGACTTTAACACTGAATAGAAAAAATGCTAAATATTTTAACTGGAGCATGCATAACTTTTCATAAAAAGACTGAAGGAAGCAAAAGTGAGCAGCGTATTATACCAGCTGCTTGAGAAGAAGTTCATCTCCTGCTTCATTATTCATAAATGAAGGTGTTAACTTGAATTGCACATTATCTAATCCAGGAAACACATCAGTTGTTCGTCTAATGAGTAATTGTCTAAGCTCAGCAGTATCTGTCTCCTCTTTTGCCTGATGTAACTTCGTGGCAGAATAAGTGCAATGAGGCGCATACTTACAATGGAGTTATTATTGATATCCTAGGCAACAGTATATTGCACTCTTAAAACATTTTTAAGAAGTGTTAAATTCAGCTGGGAAACAAGATTTAATTAGCAAAGACATAGATTAAACATGTTTACTGTTATTAGTGATGGAAACAGTTATGATTTCCCGCAAATACTTTGTTTTCGGTCGCTGGTATGTGGGAAAATATGAATTAGCAGCAGGAGTAGTCCACTTAGCCCTTTTTGAGCCTGCCGTGCTGTTCAGCAAAATTTTGATCACTCCACATTCCTGCCTAACCTTGATAAACTTTCAGCCCCCTGTTCATCAGGAATCTGTCTAAATCTGCCTTAAAATCATTCAGAGACTCCACCACCTTCTTGAAGTGTCTTCTAGACTCTCCTCGTAACGCTGGCATTCATTGCTGATTCATGCAAGTTGTGATTGGCCACCTTTTTGATAAGTTACATAGTGTTTGAGTGACTTGCTTGGCCATGTCAGAAGGCAATTCCAAGTCAACTATGTTGATGTGGGACTGCAGATGCCTTTGGCTAGGCTGAGTGGGGACAGAATATTTCCTTGCTGAAAGTGCATTAATTGAGTTGTTAATGGTAAAATGGTAGCTTCGTGGTTGCCATAGACCAATGCCAGTACAGGTTTCTCGAGTGTGCATGTTGTAAAACTGACAAATTGTTAACATCTAAAATGGAAAGGGAACACTTGCAAACAAAATGCAGTGGATCACAATACTAATTTTCTTCATCGTAAACTCATTTAATTATGTAATATTCTAAACTGTCCTGTTAACTCATGGTCTTTTGCAATTTAACTTCTCATTCTCACCATAGTCCTTTTCATAATCCATCATGTTCTCTGTGAACTGTCAATTCACCCTTGACCTTTAGGATTGAATAAAAACAATCATCTTTCATGTCTCTACGTAACTCTGTCCTGTAAACATCTCAGAACTTTAATTTTTCTGTTCTTGCTCTAACATGCTGAGACTGTACAGTGTTGCAATGTTTTTACTGAATTCAAGGGCTGTGCGCATTTCTGCCAAGGCCAGAATTTCTTGCCCATCTCTGATAAAACTTTGCCTGCTGTGATTGTTCTTAAAAGTGGTCAAAATAGTATTTTTGTAGAGTACTCTTGAGGAAATTGTGGCAATATACCATACCTCTTGTACAAGCTCAGCATTATCTCTTTTCCTACTTGATTAAATTATTTGCATCAGCCATGCAACATGATACCATCTATCTTGCTATGCAATTGGATAGTTGGGACAACTGTTCAGAGTTAGTTGACCTCCAGATGTAAGTGAATTGGACAGTGGCATAATTCATAAGGGGTTATCGAGCATGGAGTCTAGAACCATGTACAGCGATTTTTATCTGCATGAAAAACCATATTACCATTGCATCAAATTATCTGACTTGTGGGGCTTTTGTATCATTTCAAGAATGATGGTGATCTGCAAAGCTATGTAATGTACCTTGCTCAAAGGTTATGTTCTCTGTTTCGGCTGCTTGAAGGGACCTCTGATCCAAAAGCTTGTATGTTGCAGACATGGGAGATGATGTATTGTCTGTTAGGTTACCATCTAATCTCAATCCCTGAGGTCGAGAGCCAGTTTGAATAAATTCTTCCTCATTGCAATCCCCACTTCTGTCTGCAATTGTGGTCCTTTGCTGACTATGTTCTTAATTGTCTAAATTGAGTTGCTGATGGCAATTCTCATTTTTAGCAGTTAGGCCAAAACTTCTAGGACAAATAAATATTGTTTGGTAACCATCATCCTTTTCTAATGCAGGTTTTTTTCTCTTCTCTCGCCTGCTGGAAACTTAAGTAAGTTTTTGCTTCGTCAGGACACACATTGGTTTAGGCATTCCTTGTGTATCTGATGCATTCGCTACATTGTACTGGGGCTGATGTCGATGTAACTGTGGTATTGTCTTAAAGGCTGCTGTTTGTAACGCATGCCTAAACTTCCAGTTGCTTGTGGAGGACAGAGCAATGAAACTGTTAATCAACAAACTGTTAAAGATTTGATTAAATTTTGATCAGATAGGCTGAGGAGTGGCGGATGAAATTTAATTTTGATAAATGTGAAGGCAAACATTTTGGAAAGCAAATCAGAGCAGGACTTATACACTTAATGGGAAGGTTGCTGAATAAAGAGACCTTGGTGTGCAGGTTCATAGTTCCTTGAAAGTAGAGTCGCAGGTAGATAGGATAGTGAAGATGATATTTAATATGCTTGCCTTTATTGGTCATTGCATTGAATATAGGAATTGGGAGGTCATTTTGTTGTGCAGACATTTTTGGTGAGGCCACTTTTGGAATACTGCATTCAGTTCTGGTCTCCCTGCTATCAGAATGATACTGTGAAACTTGAAAGGGTTCAGAAAAGATTTTCAAGTATGTTGTCACAATTGGAGGGTTTGAGCTATAGGAGAGTCTGAATAGGCTAGGCTATATTTCCTCAAATGTCTGAGGCTAAGGGGTGAACTTACACAAGCTTAAAAAATCATGAAGGGCATGGATAGGGTGTAGAGTCAAGATCTTTTCCCCAGGGTAAGTGGAATCTAAAACTTGAGGGCGTAGGTTTAAGGTGAGAGGGGAAATGTTTAAAAGGGACCTGATGAGTAACTTTTTCATGCAAGGGTGGTGCATATATGGAATTAGTTGCCAGAGGAAGTGGTGGAGGCGGGTACAATTACGTCATTTAAAAGGCATCTGGATGGGGTATATGCATAGGAAGGGGTTAGAGGGATAGGGACCAAATGCTGGCAAATGGGACTAGATTAATTTAGGATATCTGGTTGACATGGATGAGTTGGACCCGAAGGATCTGTTTCCACGCTGTACAGCTCTGACTGAGAGTTTTAAGTGTTTTAGCAGAATTCCCAGGAGTCCCAAAATGAAAACTTCAGAAAATGTGAATCCAATTGAGATTACTCTGAAGTTGCATTTCATGTGATGTGAGGATAAGACTTCTTGAGGGATAGATTGGTCAAGGGTCATGATGCTGACATGCACACTGCTCCAGTTGGATTGTGCAACTCTGTATTAAAATTGAAACCTCTACTTCAGAAGCTGCTCTGTGGTACAGTTAAAATTGTAGCACAAGTACCCTGAATCCACAGACAATATCTTAATGCAAGGATAGACCCGTTTCTGAACATTGTTCTCCAAAATTATGAACTTCTAATGAACTAAAGTATTATCTAGAACTGTCAAGTGGAGAATGAAATTGTCACCAGGCAGAGGGGAAGGAAAACTTGGTTGGTGAGTGATGCTTCAGAATGTGCTGAAGTTTTACTCGTCTGTTTCTGGACATTAGCAGAAACCTCAGTGTGTTAGTTTTCCTGTGTGGTAGGAATGAGGAGCCATAGCAATGAGCTGCCATAGATTAATCTTGACTTAGAATTGAATGGAGATGCAACTTCTCATTAAAGTTCACAGATTTTGGTGTTTAATTGCAGCTGGTTAAAATGATGGGTTGTTCTTCAATCTCGACTGTTAAGTATGGAACTGTGGTGTTTCAACATGTTGGAACTCGATTATTTTTCTTGATCAAATACGAGGTTGCCGAAGGATGATCTCTGTTCTTCTTGTCCCTGTATAAATCCAGCTGTTGAGTTTAGTTTAATCATCCTGCATGCAATTAGCGGGAAAGATTTTAAATATGGATTTGTTTTATGGTCATTGCATGCCTTTATTAATGGCGAAACAAAATGCATTTTTGGGAATTGGATGGCCTTTCTGCTTCACGTAAGCAAAACAGTTTATGTTCCATAGTACTGAAAAGTGACAGAGTACACATGAACAGCTGATTGGAATATTGCAATAGAATTCAGACAATTGCAGTGTGCCTGGTACTAAATGTTTTTGTGTATTGAAAGGAGTAATCTCAATACCAAATGATTTTATCTTGGAAATCCGGCAACCTGGGTGAAGGTTTAAAAAGCCTTTTTATTGCTCGGTTTATATCATGTGATCAGGCTTTCATCTTGTGATTGAGATTGATTTAATTTGATTTTGATCAGAGCAAAAGTGGGGGGAAAATGATGACCATATTATGAATCCTCATTGCATTGGTCAATTTCAATCTACTGATGTCTTTTCACATATTGGTAATGCAATATTCCTATCCACAGCTAGTCATGGCCAAACCCCAGGCCTTGATTTCCAATATTTGGTGGTTCTAACGTAGTATGCAAGTGCAGTTTATAGGAGAAACTCTTCCAAAGATACTCACAATGTTGAATTGATGTGCATGCAACTGCAGTGTTAATAATGGAATTCTAATTTATTCTGGTTATTGAACACAACTAAGAAATTGAACTTTGGAGGAATTAGCTAGAAGTAGTAGACGGAAAGCAGTTGTATCTGTGTTTATGCCTTGTAGAAAAGTAGCTAGGTAGAAAATACTACTGTTTCCCTTTGAGCAGTGTAAAATACATTTTTCAAAAGTAAAGTTTCAAGAATAAAAGCTGTATTACACTTTCAATTGAAACCCAAGCCATTGTGTCAAATTAGGGTTTATTTGCCAGTTTATATTTTAAATTAAAATTGACAGTTTAATATTTATTCTATTTTTGTACATTTGTATGTAGAAGCCAGCAATGTGTTTTTGTTGTGTGAAGTTGGTACTGTGACTTGTTTGTGCTCATCTCTGTTCTGTAGGCTACTTGCCATTCTCTACTGACTAAATCTACAGTAAAAGAAAAAAAGGAAAACATGAAAAAATCAGTAAGTTCAGTGACCTTTTTGCAATTTTGTATCAACCTTTTCTTTCAAAGCAAATTCTTAAAACCTTGTGCTTTTTTTTCTAAAAAAAAACACTTTGCCTCAGCCTTTTTGATCTTCACTTTGGAATTGTTCTACTAATTCTGGCAAAAATAGCTTTCATTTCGATTAACCCTTTTTAAAATTTAGTTTCTAAAGCTGTGTACATTATAACATGGGTTTCAGCATTGGGTTGAATTGATTATGTCATTTAAGATGTTCTGCCTGCAATTTGTTGCTTCTATACATATGCTTTAAAGCTCAAATTGTTTTAAGGCATGAAAAGATGAGATATGAGCAGCATTTCACAGTTCATTTCAGCTTACTTAGAATTTTAATCATTTGGATGGTTACATGTAAGATTAATGTTGGAGATAGTCAAAGAGATGTAAAGCATAAGTTTAAGCAATGCAATTATACATATCCTCAACTGGAGATGAAATTTCGAATACATTCAATCCTATTGACTGAATCACCGCTTTGAACTTGTTGCGTATGTCTAGAACAACTGGTTTTCAATGTTAAATCCTCTGTTTTAGCACTGAAGTTGCGTGTGAAGCATTTTAGTCTGTGGTGGTAATGCTGTTTTTGAATATCTTCACTAGGTTGAGTGTTGGCCTGGAAATGACAGTATATGATGCTATAACATGGATTGTGGATCAGCATTTTAAAATGTACAGAATATGGATTTTGCTGATCTACATTTTGCTAATCTAAAGTATCCACAAGCTTGTATGGATTTTTGAACAAACATGTAGCTTTATTGCCTTTACACTGAACTACTGTCAGCCAATAATGTTGTTCACTTTAACAAAGTGTATAATTTAACCATTGTGCATTGAACCCGAAAGACACAGCTTTTTAGGCTGGCTGTTTCAAAAGTTACAATGTTCAAGTTATGTACAACATGCTCGGTCATGAAATAACATGCTTGGTCTTCCAAGACACACACACTCAGTGACTAACACTGTTGTTTTGTATAAATCTAACACAAATTTTACTACTGTCTATTAAGCTTGGATTTAACCTGTTAAACATGAAGTATGTGCACCTTTTTATCCAAGGTACTACTTGATGGTGTCATGGACCAGACAGTGGCATGTTGTGGAATTAATGTTGGTCTTTCAGCCACAATTAGGCCATGGTTTGACGTAATGGAGATTGGTCTTTGGATACAGCTAGAGACTCTATCATTTGGCTGTTTTTTGACTTAACATGTTGTGAAACTTTAAACTCTTCAAACTAGAGGAGAAATAATCTGTCCAGCTGAGGAAATCACAAGTATGCATTCAGTTAGATACCAAATGTTGCACATGGTCCTTTTTTTTTTGTGAAATGTTGGGACTGGCTTGCATATTTCAGATAATTAGGACATATTGACATTATAGATTTTGTAAGTATTCTTGGAGTAACTTAAAATTAACTTGCATAAATATGTGGTTGGGATATTGCTTCATAGCTCAAAGGCTTCTGAATTATTTTGTTGAACCAGGAGAAAATAACTGACAGCACTTGAATTTATTTTGCATTACTGATTGCACAAGAAAGCAGTAATGATCCCTTTTCTTGAATTACTGTGCATCCACATGATATCAAGAAATGGTTCAAGGCACTGGATACTCCAAAGGCTATGTGCTCTGACAGCATTCTAGCAATAGTACTAAAGATTTGTGTTCCAGAACTTACAGATCCCTTAGCCAAGCTGTTCCAGTAGGTTTATGACATTGATATCTGCTTGACAATGTGCAAAATTACCGAGATTTGTCTTATAGATAAGAAAGAGGACAAAACCAACTTGGCCAATCACTGCCCCATCAGTCTAGTCTTTATCATCAGTAAGATGAAAGGTGTCATCAGTGCTATCAAGCAGCACTTGCTGAGCAATAGCCTACTCACTGGTGCCCACTTTACATTCTGCCAGGGTCACTCAGCGCTTGACCTCATCACAGCCTTGGTTCCAACATGGACAAAAGAATGGAGTACCAGAGGTGAGGTGAGAGTGACAGCCCTTGACATCAAGGTTGTATTGCACAGAATGAAGCATCAAGGAGCCAAAGCAAAACTGAAATACATGGATATCAGGGGCAATTCTCCACTAGTTGGAGTCATTCCTGGGAAGATGGTTATAGTTGTTGGAGGTCAGTCATCTCAGCTCCTGGACATCTCTGCAGGAATTCCTCAGGATAGTGTTCGAGGCCCACATATCTTCAGCTGCTTAAACAATGACCTTCGTTCCATAGTAAGGTCAAGTAGGGACGTTTGCTGATTGTGCAATATTTGGTACCATTCGTCGTTCCTCAGTCTGTGTTCAAAGCAGTCTGTGTTCAAATGCAATAAGATCTGGGCTAACAGGTGGCAAGTAATATTTGCATCAAAAAGTGTGGTGCCGGAAAAGCACTGCAGGTCAGGCAGTATTTGAGGAGCAGGAGAATCGATGTTTTGGAATATTTTTGCTATACAAATGTCAGGAAATGATCATCTCCAGTAAGAGAGAATCTGCCCACTGCTCCTTGATATTGAGTGGTGTTACCATCACTAAATTCCCCACTGTCAACCTCCTGGGAGTTAATGTTGACGAGAAACTCAACTGGATTCACCATATAAGTACAGTGGATACAAGAGCAGGTGAGAAGTGAGTAACCCACCACCTAACTCGCCAAAGCCCCTATCTACAAGGCGCAAGTCAGGACTTTGATGGACTACTCCCCACTTGGATGCACATACCTTTAGCAACACTCCAAGCTTATAGACTCATTATCATACAGCACAGAAACAGACCCTTCATTTAACTTGTCCATGCTGACCAAATTTCCTAAACTAAACCAGTCCCACTTGCCTACATATGGCTCATATCCCTCAAACTTTCCGATTCTTGTATCTGTCCAGTCTCATAAATATTGTAACTGTACCTGCATCTACTACTTCCTCTGGCCATGTACAAACCACTCTGGGAAAAGTTGCTCCTCAGGTCCTTATTAAATCTTTCACCTCTCACCTTTAAATGTATGCCATCTATTTTTGAACTCCTCTATCCTTCGGGGAAAAAACCTTTCGAAATTCACCTTATCTATGCCCTTCATGATTTTATAAACCTTCATAAGGCCATAGAGTCAAAGAGATGTACTGCACAGAACAGACCCTTCGGTCCAACTGGTCCATGCCGACCAGATATCCCAACCTAATCTAGTCCCATTTGCCAGCGCTTGGCCCATATCCCTTCATGCTCTTCCTATTCAGATACCCATCCAGATGCCTTTGAAATGTTACAATTGTACCAGCCTCAACCACTTCCTCTGGCACCTCATTCTGTGCATGCACCATCCTCTGCGTGAAAAAGTTGCCACTTAGGTCCCCTACATATCTTTCCCCTGTCAATCTAAACCTATGCCATCTAGTTCTGGACTCCCCCCACCCCAGGGAAAAGATTTTGTCTATTTATCGTATCCGTGCCCGTCGTGATTCTGTAAACTTCCTGAGGTCACCCCATAGTCTCCGAAGCTCCAGGGAAAACAGCCCCTGCCTATTCAGCCTCTCCCTGTAGCTCAAATCGTCCAACCGTGCAACATCCTTGTAAATCTTTTCTGAACTCTTTCAAGTTTCACAACATCTTTCCGATAGAAAGGAGACCAGAATTGCACGCAATATTCCAAAGTAGCCTAACCAATGTCCTGTACAGCTGCAACATGACCTCCCAACTCCTGTACTCAATGCTCTGACAATAAAGGAAAGCATACCAAATGCTGCCTTCACTATCCTATCTACCTGTGACTCCACTTTCAAGGAGCTATGAACGTGCACTCCAAGGTCTCTTGGAATGTTGCTCTCCTTAGGACCTTACCATTAAGTGGATAAGTCCTGCTAAGATTTGCTTTCCCAAAATGCAACACCTTGCATTTATCTGAATTAAACTCCATCTGCCATTCCTCAGCGCATTGGCCCATCTGATCAAGATCCTGTTGTAATTTGAGGTAAACTTCGCTGTCCACTACACCTCCAATTTTGGTGTCATCTGCAAACTTACTAACTATACCTCTTATGCTCTCATCCAAATAATTTAAATTAAATGATGAAAAGTAGTGGATCCAGCACTGATCGTTGTGGCACTCCACTGGTCACAGGCCCCCAGGCTGAAAAACAATGCTCCACCACTACCCTCTGTCTTCTACCTTTGAGCCAGTTCTACATCCAAATGACTAGAGATCTAACCTTGCTAGCCAGTATCCCATTGGGAACCTTGTGGAGAGCCTTATTGATGTTCGTATAGACCATGTCTACTGCTCTGCCGTCATCAATCCTCTTTGTTACTTCCTCAAAAAAACTCAATCAAGTTCACAAGACATCATTTCCCATGCACGAAGCCATGTTGACGATCCCTAATCAGTCCTTGCCTTTCCAAATTTGTGTAAATCCTGTCCCTGAGGATTCCCTTCAACAACTTGCTCACCATAGAGGTCAGGCTCACCAGTCTCTAGTTCCCTGGCTTTTCCTTACCACCTTTCTTAAATAGTGGCACCACATTAGGCAACCTCCAGTCTTCTGGCACCTCACCTGTGACTATTGATGATACAAATATCTCAGCAAGGGGCCCAGCAATTACTTGACTAGCTTCCCACAAAGTTCTAGGGTACACCTGATCAGGTCCTGGGGCTTTGTCCACTTTTATGCGTTTCAAAACATCCAGCACTTCCTCCTCTGTAATATAGACATTTTTCAAGATGTCACCGTCTATTTTCCCGGATACTATATCTTCCATGTCCTTCTCCACAGTAAACACTAATGCAAAATACTTGTTTGAGTTATGGTCTAGGCCAGACCACTCAAAACATTCTTACGCAGGCAGCCCCAGACCATAACTTTGCAACTTGTTTCGGTAAATGAAAATTACATGGAGTAAGATAGCTAGATTGACTACTAGCTTTTAAAACAGACAAGATTATTCACAAAATTACACAATGAAATACAAAGAACAGAATAACGAACCCCTACAGAACTCAACCTATCCAACTAGACTTAGTTATGCTGTTGCAAATATACTCAACAGTCCCAATAAGCAAGCTCTTTTTAAAAACCAGTATAAGTGGAATACATGCTTCCAGGTTGAAGTTGAGGCGCAGAAAAGATTGAGTTTCCACATAATTCCCTGTTGAACTTCCCAGTTTGAGCCTGAACTAGAATAGCTCAGCTCAGCTAGAGAGCTGATCACTCCCCTCTCTTTATACAGGTCATTCCTAAAGCATGACCACTTTGGCCTGACGTCTCGTGTTTACTTATAAACAAAAGACCCCTCAAAATTATTTTGATCTCTGTGCCAAACCATACTGACCAGACCCCGGCCCGGTTTATTGCTTCTTTGTAAAAAAAACAAGGACAGAGTCTCCTTGAGCCAAGGAACAGGTCTTAGAAATAAAGGGACTAGCTTTGTGACAAGTGTCTCCCCCGCCCAATCTCCTGCAGTTCCACACACAGGCTGCCTTGCTGATCTTTGCAGGCCCCGATTCACTCCTCAGTTTCACTTTTGTCCTTAATATTCAGTAGCGCCTCGACTTACGAACTTAATCCGTTCTGGGACCCGGTTAAAGTTTGCAAACTGAATCAATTTTTCCCATTGTTTGGATAGCGTAAGAATGCTTGGACGGCTGTTCACAGCGCACGCGCCAAAGACTAACTGAATGAGATCACACGGGGTCTGAGCACTTTTGCATTCAACAAGCGCGTAGCAAAGCAGAACAAAAACCATGAGGTCGCACACGGGCTTTTTGTGTTCGTACCTTGAATTTCGTACGTACGTTGAAGCAAACTTTTACGTACAATCCTGTTCGTAAACTGATTTGTACGTGAACAGGGTCATTCGTATGTCGAGGCGCTACTGTATTTGTAAAAACCCTTTGGATTCTCCTTAACTCTGTTTGCCAAAGGTATCTCATGTCCCCCTTTTGCCCTCCTGATTTCCCTCTTAAGTATACTCCTACTGCCTTTATACTCTTCTAAGGATTCACTTGATCTATCCTGTCTATATCTGACATATGTTTCCTCCTTTTTTCTTAACTAAGCCTTCAATTTCTCCAGTCATCCAGCATTCCCTACACCTACCAGCTTTTCCTTTCACCCTAACAGGAATATACTGCTTCTGGACTCACGTTACTTCATTTCTGAAAGCTTATCCCATTTTCTAGCCGTCCCTTTCCCTGCGAACATCTGCCCCCCAGTCAGCTTTTGAAAGGTCTTGCCTAATACTGTCAAAATTAGCTTTCCTCCGGTTTAGAACTTCACCTGTTAGATCTGGTCTATCCTTTTCCATCACTATTTTAAAACTAATAGAATTATGATCGCTGGCCCCAAAGTGCTCCCCCAATTGACATCTCAGGCACCTGCCCTGCCTTATTTCCCAAGTGTGGGTCAAGTTTTGCACCTTCTCTAGTAGGTACATTCACATACTGAATCAGAAAATTTTCTTGTACACACTTGGGCGGCACGGTGGCACAGTGGTTAGCATTGTTGCCTCACAGCGCTAGAGACCCGGGTTCAATTCCCGCCTCAGGCGACTGACTGTGTGGAGTTTGCACATTCTCCCTGTGTTTGTGTGTGTTTCCTCCGGGTGCTCCAGTTTCCTCCCACAATCCAAAAAATGTGCAGGTTAGGCAAATTGGCCATGCTAAATTGCCCATGGTGTTAGGTGAAGGGGTAAATGTAGGGGAATGGGTCTGAGTGGGTTACGCTTCGGCG
Source organism: Chiloscyllium plagiosum (assembly GCF_004010195.1). NCBI lineage: Eukaryota > Metazoa > Chordata > Chondrichthyes > Orectolobiformes > Hemiscylliidae > Chiloscyllium > Chiloscyllium plagiosum. Next base: position 10,141,988 of record NC_057737.1, on the reverse strand, counting down.
GGTCGGTGTGGACTTGTTGGGCTGAAGGGCCTGTTTCCACACTGTAAGTAATCTAATCTAATCTTATCAAATTCCTCTCCATCCAAATCATTAACACTATGGCAGTCCCAGTCTTTGCAGAAAGTGAGGACTGCAGATGCTGGACCTCCTGCGCTTTTCCAGCAACACATTTTTAAGCTCAGTCCCAGTCTATGTTTGGAAAGTTAAAATCTCCTACCATAACCACCCTATTATTCTTAGAGATAGCTGAGATCTCCTTACAAGTTTGTTTCTCAATTTCCCTCTGACTATTAGGGGGTCTATAATACAATCCCAATAAGGTTATCATCCCTTTTTTATTTCTCAGTTACTCCCAAATAACTTCCGTGGATATATTTCTGGGAATATCCTCCCTCAGCACAGCTGAAAATGCGACTCCTCCTCCTCTCTTGTCTCCTTATCTGTCTTCCCTGTAGCATTTGTATCCTGGAACATTAAGTAGCCAGTCATGTCCACCCCTGAGCCATGTTTCTGTAATTGCTATGATATCACAGTCCCAATTTCCTAACCACACCCTGAGTGTTCATCTGCCTTCCCTGTTAGGCCACTTGCATTGAAATAAATGTAGTTCAATTTATCAGTTCTACCTTGTTCTCTGCTTTGTTCCTGCCTGCCCTAACTGTTTAACTTATTTTCTCAACTGTACCAGCCTAGATTGATCTGTTTCCCTCAGTATCTGGGTCCAACCACCACTTTGAAAGAATTATATACCTGAACTCCTCAGTCTTTCTGTTTGACGATACTCCCCAGGGCCCTAGAAATAACTGTATAACTTCCTACCTTTGTTCTCAAAATGTAACACCTCGCATTTAGCCAAATTCAGCTCTGTCTGTCACACCTCAAGCCATTGACCCAATTGATCCAAGATCCCGTTATAATCTGAGATACATTTCTTTACTGTCAACCATACAATCAATTTTGGTGTCATCCGCAAACTTATTAACCATGTTTCCTAAATTCTCATCCAAATCATTAATGTAAATGGAAAAGTAATATTTGACACCATCCAGGACAAAGCAACCCATTGATTGGCACCACATCCAAAAACATCCACTACCTCTTCCACTCTGTGTGTCGTGTAGATAGCGCATACTGTTATCTACAAGATGCACTGCAGGAAGTCACCATAGATCCTTCGACAGTCCCTACTAAACCCCTGACTACTTCCATTTAGAAGGACGAAGGCAGCTGATACATGGGAATACAACCACCTGCAGGTTCGGCTCCAAGTCACCTCCAGACTTGAAAAATATTTTGCTGGTCCTTCGGTGTCACGGAGTCAAAACCTTGCAGTTCCCTCCCCAGCAACACTGGGTGAACCTACATCACGTAGGCTGCAGCAGTTCAAGAAGGCAGCTCGCTTTTACCGCTTTGAGGGCAAAAAGAATGCATGGTATATGTTTTTTTAGCTAGTGATGCCCATATCCAATGAATGGGAAAAAAAAAGCGTACAGAAGCTGTTCTTAGTGTTTTTGAGGGAATTGAAGGATTTTGCCAAAATGGTTTTGAATGGTGTCAGAATTGGGATGGTGTGAGACTAGGTTGGGAATCTCAAGTGTTGTGTTGGTGGTATTGTATGTTTGCTTCCTGTGCACCTCCAGATGGTAGGAGGTATGCCTTTGTTGATAATATGTATGACACGAATGGTTGAGGATGTGGACCTGTCAGCTGCTGGATCATGTTAATTGGGTTTACTGTTTTGTGCATAACACACCTAAGAGCAGGAATAGACCAAATTGGCTATCAAACCAGCACATTTTCAGTCATGACTGGCATTTTGCCTGAACTCTGTTGCTTTTCTGCCCACTCCCATAACGCTTGACCTCTTAAAAGATCAAAAACCAGTCTTATCTTGGCTTCAAATATATTCATTGATGAAAGTGGCATGAACCTTTTGGGGTAGAGAATTCTAACGATGTACAAACCTCTATGTTTTGAAGTTAATTCCCATCCTTCTCTGAAACAACTAACTCACTTTGAGTGTTTGCCATCCAAAGGAAACATTTGTGGATCTCCACTGTTAAGCTCCTTCTGCATCTTGTAGGTTTCATTAAGATCACTTCTTGATCTTATAAAGTTGTTAGTTTAGATATTATCTGCTTAGCCTGTCATCGCAGTAACCAATCTAATGAATCTTTGCTGCACTACCTCTGTGAAGCATGTTCTTCATTAAACTAAGGGCGAAAACTGCATTGCACTCAACGTACATTTTCACCAAAGCCCTGTGGAATGACATTAGAACATAGGACGTAGAAGCAGGAGTATGCCATTGGTCCCCTCGTCGGCTCTGCCATTGATCCCCTCGTCGGCTCTGCCATTGGTCCCCTCGTCGGCTCTGCCATTGGTCCCCTCGTCGGCTCTGCCATTGATCTAGATCATGACTGATCTTGCCTTTGATGCCATTTTCCACTATATCTCTATTTTGAATATTCAGAAATATCTTGACCTCTGTCTTGAATATACTTAATGACTGAGTCTCTACTGCCCTCTGAGACTGAGAATTTCCAAGATTCACTGATTCCTTTACTCAGGACTGAATGGTCTACCCCATATACAAAGACACTTCCCTGATGCTTAACTTCCCCAGAAGAATTTTGGATGCTTGAGTGAGATTTCCCCTCATTCTGTAAGCTTGAAAAAATAAGACAACATTTCCTAAATTTTTCCACATAAGTTGATACCGCCATCTTGCGGATCAGTTTGTTGAGCCTTTGTTGCAGTCCATCTATGCTGATATTCTTCCTTGGCTAAGGAGATTAAAACTGGAGTACACAATTCTCCAAATGTGTTCTCACCTCTGCTCTATACAATTGCAAGAGGACCTCTCTATTTTGTACACTCATCCTCTTGCAATAAAGGTCAACATACCATCTCCTCCCTAATTTTCATAATTGCTTGCTGCATCTGTACTTTCACTTTCAGTGACATGTAAGCAAGAATTCCCAGGCCTCCCAGATATCATCACTTCCACATTTCCATTTATGAAATGTCATTTTTGTTTGTCCTTCTGAAATGGATGAAGTCACATTTTCTACATTCCGTCTTTCTGTTCTTGCCCACTCACATAGCCTGTTTATGTACCCTTGAAACCTGTTTGCATCTTCTACACATTCCTGCCTAGTTATGTATTTGCAGCAAACGGTAAAATAATACATTTGATTTCTATATCGCAATGGTTGATGAATAAATGGGTCCAAAGCACTGATCTTTGCTGTATTCCTTATCCCAGCTTTCTTGAAGATGGTAGTCACTTGGCATGAGTGTAGTGTAAATGCAGCTTGCCATAGCAATCCAAAGCTGAACATGATTGATATTTTTGCTACTGGGTATGGATTGCTTTACAATTTTGAGAAATTGCAAATGCATTGAAATACTGTGTTATCATCTGTGGGTGACTACATTTCTTCTGCCCTTGGGATGAAGTGAATGTTAGTCGTGAATTAACGAAAGATGGTCGCACCTTGGACTCTGCTGAGGAATGTCTACAATATATTGGGGCTGAGTTGATTTGGCTTCCAGGAAACAGAGCCATTATCCACATTTGTGACTAGATTAGTGGGCTGCAGAGCATTACCTTTCCCTCTGGTTATGAGATTGCATAGCTTTCCCTTTCATAAACCATTTAGACTGTAAGTAGTATCATGATCTTGCTTCATTAGTATGGCACTTCATTTTTTGATAAGTCCTCATTTTTCTCACTGGTCATCAACTTAATCATAATGAGGAATAACTAGACACTAAAGTTTCAGGTTATGTTGCATACAGTTCTGATCCTTAAATGTCTCAGTTCTTCATGAATGTATAGTTTTAAAGATGTGCTCTGATGCTTTCCCAATTAATATGGTGGTAATGCAGTGTGATAGAAAGATAGTGTAAGATAGAATTTACACAGTGATTGCTTCTGCCAATTCTGTTAGCATCGGGAGCTGTTTCCATTGGGAAATTTTTCCAGTTCAGTTTGTGGTGGTACTGTCGGACCACTTGTTGATGGAGATTGAAGACTTCATTCAAAACACATTGTGCCATTGCTTCTTTCAGGCTTGGCTCAACATGTGGAATGTTGATTGCATCAGGTTAGGCAGACTAGTATTTGAAAATTATTTGGAAATTCCTCTTGTTCAGCCAGAAGCCACAAGGTATTGTGGGACAGAAATCTATGTTCTGGCCTCCCATAACCATTCTTTGCTTTCTCTGACCACGTGCAGTATTCCCTACTCTCAGGTGAAATAGCACATAGTTAGCAATGGAGGCTAGGATTTTGAGGGAATGTTTGTTCTTTGTTTTTGAAAAAAGACAAATCATAGGTTCTTGTGGGCGGCACGGTGGCACAGTGGTTAGCACTGCTGCCTCACAGCACCGGAGACCCGGGTTCAGTTCCCGCCTCAGGCGACTGACTGTGTGGAGTTTGCACGTTCTCCCCGTGTTTGCGTGGGTTTCCTCCGGGTGCTCCGGTTTCCTCCCACAATCCAAAGATGTGCAGGTCAGGTGAATTGGTCATGCTAAATTGCCCGTAGTGTTAGGTAAGGGGTAAATGTAGGGGTATGGGTGGGTTGCGCTTCGGCGGGGCGGTGTGGACTTGTTAGGCCGAAGGGCCTGTTTCCACACTGTAAGTAATCTAATCTAATCTAATCTAATCTAGAGTGGCTTGCTAAGGACTTTCAAAATTGAGTATCGCTGTGGGACTGAAATCATACATTGGCCAGATGTGGAAAGGAGGACTGGTTAACCTTCAACAGCGATCTTCATGTCACCCTTAAAAAATAATGATATCACTCCCTATGTTTGTTAAAAAGTTAAAATGCTCAAGTGAACATGGTGGGATTTAAATATATTCTGTGTCCTAACTGGTATTGCTCTCCTATCACCCCCTGGACTCACTGACCTGCTTTGACTCTCTGTAAATTCGTGTTTTAATTTGAAAATCTGACACTTGTTTTGAATCCTTCTGTATGCGCTCTAATATCCTTGGAGTCCACAATCCTCAATATACCTGTGCCCTTTTGTGTTTGGTCTCTTGTGCATCCCTAATTTTCACCACTACACTAAAATGGTCGCAACTTCAGCTGGCTTGGTTCTAAACTCTAGAATACCTTCCTTTAAACTGCTCTCTTTTTTTCTTCTTTCAGAGGCTTCTTCAATTCTGTGTATTTGACCAAGTATTTGGTCATCTTACTGAATACCTCCTGAACCAGCTATGTCACACTTGATTTATATTGCAGTGTGAAGTACCTACGAATGCTTTATTAGATATGCTATAGCCTTAATGTATTTAGAGATACACTTGTTAGTTTTTTTAAAAAAGGGAGTGAAATGCTATATTTTGGATCCAGGCAGCACCATATTTGAAAAGCATCTGAGAAGAGCAAATGAGTTTTTAAAAAAAAGTTAAAGAAAACCCACTTGGAGATTTTGACTTTGATCTTAATTCTGTCTTTTTTTTAATCGTGTGTCCCCCTGAACACATGAGTGGGGTTTAAGTTCATGCTTTACTTGAAGAAGAATGTTCAGTTGCTGTACGGACCAAGCTGTGTCTTTGGTGCCTAGGCTAATCATTTTAATACTTTTAACTGGAGAGGATGAGAAGATTAACTTGGAGAAGGAAATGTAATGTAGATTGGGATTTCTGCAAAATACCAGGTGTCAGTGGGGGAGCACTTTGGGGCCAGCAACCATAATTCTATTAGATTTAAAATAGTGCTGGAAAAGGATAGACCAGCTCTAAAACTTGAAGTTCTAAATTGGAGAAAGGCCAATTTTGACAGTACTCGACAAGAACTTTCAAAAGCTGATTTGGGGGCAGATGTTCGCAGGTAAATGGACAGCTGGCAAATGGGAAGCCTTCAAAACTAAGATAACAAGAATCCAGAGAAAGTATATTCCTGTCAGGGTGAAAGAAAAGGCTGGTAACTATAAGGAACGCTGGATGACTAAAGAAATTGAGGGTTTGGTTAAGAAAAAGAAGGAAGAATATGTAAGGTATAGACAGGGTAGATCGAGTGAATCCTTAGAAAAGTATAAAGGCAGTAGGAGTATACTTAGAGGGAAATCAGGAGGGCAAAAAGGGGACATGAGATAGCTTTGCCAAGTAGAATTAGGGAGAATCCAAAGGGTTTTTACAAATACATTTAAGGACAAAAGGGTAACTAGGGAGAATAGGGCTCCTCAAAGATAAGCAAGACCGACTTTGTGTGGAGCCGCAGAAAATGGGGGAGATACTAAATGAATATTTTGCATCAGTGTTTACTGTGGAAAAGGATATAGAAGATATAGACTGTAGGGAAATAGATGATGACACCTTGCAAATGTCCATATTACAGAGGAGGAAGTGCTGGATGTCTTGAAATGCATAAAAGTGGATAAATCCCCAGGACCTGATCAGGTGTACCCTAAAACTCTGTGGGAGGCTAGAGAAGTGATTGCTGGGCCTGGTGCTGAGATATTTGTATCATCTGTAGTCACAGGTGAGGTGCCGGAAGACTGGAGGTTAGCTAATGTGGTGCCACTGTTTAAGAAGGGTAGTAAGGACAAGCCAGGCAACTATAGACCAGTGAGCCTGACGCTGGTTTCGGGCACATGCCCTTCTTCAGGAATGAGCAGAGAGTGTTCAGCAGGAGAAGATAAAAGGTAGGGAGGAGGGACTTGGAGGAGGGGCGTCAGCAGGAGAAGATAAAAGGTAGGGAGGAGGGACTCAACTACAACCACAGGGACGTCAAGACAGCAGACCTTTTATCCTCCCTACCTTTTATCTTCTCCTGCTGAACACTCTCTGCTCATTCCTGAAGAAGGGCATGTGCCCGAAACGTCGAATCTTCTGTTCCCTAGATGCTGCCTGACCTGCTGTGCTGTTCCAGCAATAAAGTTTCAGCTTTGATCTCCAGCGTCTGCAGACCTCACTTTCTCCTCCTCAAAGATAATCAAGACCGACTTTGTGTGGAGCCGCAGAAAATGGGGAGATACTAAATGAATATTTTGCATCAGTGTTTACTGTGGAAAAGGATATAGAAGATATAGACTGTAGGGAAATAGATGATGACACCTTGCAAATGTCCATATTACAGAGGAGGAAGTGCTGGATGTCTTGAAATGCATAAAAGTGGATAAATCCCCAGGACCTGATCAGGTGTACCCTAAAAATCTGTGGGAGGCTAGAGAAGTGATTGCTGGGCCTGGTGCTGAGATATTTGTAGTCACAGGTGAGGTGCCGGAAGACTGGAGGTTAGCTAATGTGGTGCCACTGTTTAAGAAGGGTAGTAAGGACAAGCCAGGCAACTATAGACCAGTGAGCCTGACGCTGCTGTGGTTCTGTTCGCCAAGCTGGAAGTTTTTGTTGCAAACGTTTCGTCCCCTTTCTAGGTGACATCCTCAGTGCTTGGGAGCCTACTGTGGTGTTTCCTCCGGCATTTATAGTGGCCTGTCCCTGCCGCTTCCGGTTGTCAGTATCAGCTGTCCGCTGTAGTGGCCGGGAAAATTGGGTCCAGGTCTATGTGTTTGTTGATGGAGTTTGTGGATGAGTGCCATGCTTCTCGGAATTCCCTGGCTGTTCTTTGTTTCACTTGCCCTATAATGATAGTGTTGTCCCAGTCAAATTCATGTAGCTTGTTGTCTGCTTGTGTGGCTACTAGGAATAGCTGGTCGTGTCGTTTCGTGGCTGGTGGATGTTCGTGGATGCGGATCGTTAGCTGTCTTCCTGTTTGTCCTATATAGTGTTTTGTGCAGTCCTTGCATGGGATTTTGTACACTACATTAGTTTTGCTCATGCTGGGTATCGGGTCCTTCGTTTTGGTGAGTTGTTGTCTGAGTGGCTGTTGGTTTGTGTGCTGTTATAAGTCCTAGTGGTCGCAGTAGTCTGGCTGTCTTTTCAGATATGTTCTTGATGTATGGTAGTGTGGCTAGTCCTTTGGGTTGCGGCATGTTCTCGTTCCCTTAGGCATCTGTTGATGAAATTGCGAGGATATCCGTTTTTTGCGAATACCTTGTACAGGTGTTCCTCTTCCTCTTTTTGCAGTTCTGGTGTGCTGCAGTGTGTTGTGGCCCTTTTGAATAGTGTCTTGATGCAACTTCGTTTGTGTGTATTGGGGTGGTTGCTTTCATAGTGCAGGACTTGGTCTGTGTGTGTGGCTTTCCCAAGCACTGAGGATGTCACCGAGACAGGGGACGAAACGTTTGCAACAAAAACTTCCAGCTCGGCGAACAGAACCACAGCAACGAGCACCCGAGCTACAAATCTTCTCACAAACTTTGA
>NC_057737.1:10064089-10131543 GCF_004010195.1 Chiloscyllium plagiosum | reverse complement strand
TACAGGAGTTGGGAGGTCATGTTGCGGCTGTACAGGACATTGGTTAGGCCACTTTGGAATATTGTGTGCAATTCTGGTCTCCTTCCTATCGGCAAGATGTTGTGAAACTTGAAAGGGTTCAGAAAAGACTTACAAGGATGTTGCCAGGGTTGAAGGATTTGAGCTACAGGGAGAGGCTGAACAGGCTGGGGCTTTTTACCCTGGAGCATCGGAGGCTGAGGGGTGGCTATATAGAGGTTTACAAAATTATGAGGGGTATGGATAGGGTAAATAGACAAAGTCTTTTCTGAGGGGTGACCTTTATAGAAGTTTACAAAATTATGAGGGGCATGGATAGGATAAATAGAGGAAGTCTTTTCCCTGGGGTCGGGGAGTCCAGAACTAGAAGGCATAGGTTTAGGGTGAGAGGGGAAAGATATAAAAGAGACCTAAGGGGCAACTCTTTCACGCAGAGGGTGGTACGCATATGGAATAAGCTGCCAGAGGAAGTGGTTGAGGCTGGTACAATTGCAACTTTTAAGAGGCATTTGGATGGGTATATGAATAGGAAGGGTTTGGAGGGATATGGGCAGGGTGTTGGCAGGTGGAGCGAGACTGGGTTAGGATATCTAGTCAGTATGGACGGGTTGAATCGAGGGGTCTGTTTCCATGCTGTACATCTCTATGACTCTAAATGCTGATACTTGAAATCAAACAGAACAGAACTGCTGTCAGCTGGGTCAGACAGCAGTGCATGATTCACTGCCCATGTGGTCACTACCTTTGTCTGTCCTTCTTTCTAAAGTGTCATTGTTTTGATTTCTTTTTCCCAAAGTTCCAACGGCTTATAAAACGTTAATTACTGCTCCTTGAGGAAATCCATTCCAATGCTGAAAATACCTCAAAAAAAGGGCATCTTTTACAACCACAACTTTTTCCCATCCTCCAACTTGGAGTACCCAGAATCCTTAATCTTGATCAGATGGGCCAATTGAGCTGAGGCGTGGCACATGAATTTTAATTTAGATAGATGTGAGATGCTGCATTTTGGAAAAGCAAATCAGGGCAGGACTTGTACACTTAATGGTAAGTTCCTGGGAAGTGTTGCTGAACAAAGAGACCTTGGAGTTCAGTTTCATAATTCCTTGAAAGTGGAGTCACGGGCAGTTAGAATAGTGAAGATGTTTGGTATGCTTACTTTTATTGATCAGTGTATTTGAGTATAGGAGTTGGGAGGCCAAGTTGCAGCTGTACAGGACATTGGTTAGGCCACTTTTGGAATATTGTATGCACTTCTGGTCTCCCTGCTATGGGAAGGATGTTGTGAAAGGGTTCAGAAAAGATTTCTAAGAATGTTGCCAGGTTTGAAAGTTGAATTATAGAGAGGAGCTGATTAGGTTGGGCTATTTTCCCTAGAGTGTCAGAGGCTGAGGGGTGATCTTATAGAAGTTTATAAAATCATGGATGTGGATATGGTGAATAGTCAAGGTCTTTTCACCATACTAGGGTAACGTCATCAGTGCACCTCCAGTGAAGCATTGGTGTTCTGTCCCGCTTGCTATTTGTGTATCCCAGTTTGTTGAGATGAGTGACATCATTTCTGTTTTGGCTTCTTAGTGGTTGGCATTTGGGGTCTAACTCTGCATGTTTGTTAATGGAGTTCCAGGTTCACAGAGTTGGGGGAGACCAAAGCTGGAGGTTTAGGGTAAGAGGGAAAAGTTTTAAAAGGAACCTGAGGGGTAACTTTTCACACAGGGTTGTACATATGGAATGAGCTGCCAGAAGTGGTGGAGTACAATTACAACATTTCAAAGGCATCTGGATGAGTATATGAATAGGAAGGGTTTAGAAGGATATGGGCCAAATGCTGGCAAATGGCACTAGATTTATTTAGTATGTCTTGCCAGCATGGATGAGTTTCCGTGCTGTACATCTCTATGACTCTTTGATGTAAAGACATGCTGTGGAGTTATTTTAAATGAGGTAACCGAATGTTTCTCCAATGAAAGTCTGTCTTGCTTTTGGAAATATTCAGGTAATTACAGCAGACCCTTCCTCTTGCTATGAAAGGGCTCAGATGCAGCTAAGTAGCAGGAAACAAGATTTATTTTGTAGATCCTAAGTAAGAGTTATAGCTTATTGGCATGCTTCATGTTGTGAAAGGCTATTTTGATTTATTCATTAGTAAAATCGTTAAACTGGTTGCATTTAATTATTTGGCAAGTATAAAACATGCAGGATAAGTATTTGATTTTTAAATAGGTATTCAGGTCAATTCCATGCCGGTATTTCAAAATATATGAATCATTTCAGAACATAAATCTGATTTGTAATAAAAATATCCATTCATAAAACCAAAAATGGGTGTTCACTAGTCTTGGCAACTGCAAAATGACCATGATGTGATGCAAGCTGTGTGGTTTATATATATCTCGATATAACTTAGAGTTTGTATTTTGAGCTAGTGCCATGTGGATTTGGCCTATCTGTGAAGGCGAACTTTGTAAGCGTTTCTATGGTTAGTTTTTTTTAAAATGCAGTACAAGGGATAGACCTTCTGGAGAGTCTTGGATTTTTACTTTCATTGGGTCAGTTTTATGAGTGAACAGAATAACAGTTGTACATTAGGTTTCTGTAGAAGGATCCAGGATTTTTTTTGTTTTAGGAGAAACACGCACAGCATGAAGAAACATTTTTGGTTTTCAATGTTGTAGAAATGATGGTTAAAATTGGAATTTGTAAAACCTTTGGTCATGAAGAACCAAGGTAAGTTTGGAATGTTTAAGAAATTGAATTTCTTCAGAAGATTTGTCACTAAGGTTATGGATGAGGTTGTTAACTTGCTTGCTGAGTGGCAAGTTTGTTGGCAGACCTTTTGTCACCATACTAGGGTAACGTCATCAGTGCACCTCCAGTGAAGCATTAGTGTTCTGTCCCGCTTGCTATTTGTGTATTCCAGTTTGTTGAGATGGGTGACATCATTTCTGTTTTGGCTTCTTAATGGTTGGTATATGGGGTCTAACTTTGCATGTTTGTTAATGGAGTTCCAGGTTGAGTGCCAGGCCTCCAGGAATTCCCATGGATGTCTTTGTTTGGCTTGTCCTAAGATGCATACATTGTCCAACTTGAATTGGTGTCCTCCTTTTTGTCCATGTGTATGGATAAAAATGATTGTTGATCATATGACTCTGTCGCTTGATGGCAAGTTGGTGTTCATGTACCCTGATGGCTAGTTTTCTTCCCTTTTGCCGTATGTAATGTTTGTGGGCCTCTTTATCTGGTATTTTGTAGATAATATTGGTTCTGTTAGTTCTGGTTAAGTAATTGGTTACCTCATTGTAAAAGGTTTAGTTTGAATCTTTGCAGATGAGAAGTGGATAATGAATCATAGAATATGGAAACACAGCAGTTGGCCCAACAAGTCCACACCGACTCTCCAAAGAGTATCCCACACAGACCCTTTCTCCTATCTTATTACTTGACATTTCCCCTGACTAATGGGCACATTCCTGAACATTATGGTCAATTTACCATGGCCAATTCACCTAAACGGCACATCTTTGGACTGTGGGAGGAAACAGGAGCACCCAAAGGAAATCCGCGCAGACATAGGGAGAAGGTGCAAACTCCACACAGACAGTCGCCCGAGGATAGAATCGAACCTGGATCCCAGGCACTGAGTGCAGCAGTGCTAACCACTGAGCCACCAGGGGTCATTTGATGTTGAGAGAGTATATACACAGTTGTATGAAATCTCGAGTCAGATGTTATCAGATTCTCAGGATTGGGAATTTAAACATCATTTACATTAAACTCCAATGAGGTAATAGAGGAATTCTCTCTGATCTGAGTGCTACTGGGCTAATCTGGTTTAAACTAAAATTATAAAATATCTATTTGAGTTTCATTCTGGGATCGTAAAGAATGTTTTGCATGAGAACTTGAATTTAGAGTGTGACAAGTTCAAGTTGGCGTGTCAGATCTGATGCTGGATGCTCATAACAATATAAATCTGTTTTGAAATTGAAGTTTAGCTAACCCAGTGGAAGCGAGGTTCATTGTTTTATTCACTTGTGATGTGGATGTTGGCAAGGCCAGCGTTTATTGTTCATCCCTGAGAAGCTTACCAGGCCACTTTGGATGGAGGTTGAAAGTTACCAACTTAACTCTGGGCTTTATAAGGATTGCAGATTTTCTGTTGTAAAGGTCATTGATAACCTCAGATGGATTTCTGTGACAAACTGCTAGTTACATGATCACCATTAGTCATGCTAGTTTTTTATTACAGATTTAATTAACATGGTTTTAAATTGTTGAGTTGTCCTATTGGGCTTTGAATTTGGGTCTTTTGATAATTGGTTCTAAGGCTCAGGATTAAAAATATAATTAGATGCAGTAAAATACACAATGTGTTTTTAATCCCAGTTCATGTTTTTCATAATCAACTAAACTTATTTTAATATAAGTTTCCTAGTCAACAATGGAGTCCATCTTTCAAGATCACCCACCTGGAATTTAACATTAGGTCTCATCTAGTACTCATCTCTCGAATCAACATGAATCTTCCTGCAGTTCATTTTATTTGGCATATGTAATGTTCATGGAGACATTTATATGCTCATCACCGTGTAAGGTTTTGTAATGCGACATTGGAGAGCAACATCAGTGTACTTTGGGATTTTGAATACCCTAGAATAGTTGGAAATGTTTCTGCTACTTTTGTTTTGGATTCACATTTGCCATACCCCCTTAGGTCCACTGAGGTTTGCCATCATTGCCTACATGTAGTAATGAGTTTGGGGTAGTTGAGGTAGTTTGTTGCCACCCATCCTCCTTCGTCTACCTTGTCAGTAATAGTGTATATTGTAAATGAGTCTTATGTGTGCACTTATCTTAGTTAACTAGATGGTTTATTGTGTGATAACAGTAAGTACAATTTACAATACTACTTAGACATAATTTCAGAGGACTCTCAGGTGCTGTACAGGACACATCTGCTCCCTTGGGGTACTCATCTGGAACTGATTTGCCTCCATCTAAGACCTTATGACAGCACAGGCAGATCATAACGTGCAAAGACATACAGATCATAGGGTGCTTAGACAGGGTGAGGCAAGATCAAATTGCCCATAGTGTCCAGGGATGCATAGGCTAGGTGCATTAGACAGGGGTAAAGAGAGGGCAGGGGAATGGGTCTGGGTGTGTTACTCTTCAGAATGTTGGTGTGGACCTGTTGGGCCGAAGGGCCTGTTTCCATACTGCAGTTCTAATTCAATCAACATTAACAAGCACCAGATTGACTGGGGCTAAAGTGACGTGAACATTAACTCCTTCATAACTATTATCTTATGCAACAGATACTTAGCAAGTTTGTACAGTAACTTCTGATAAGCCATATAACCAAGCAGTTCTTGCTAGTTCCCTACTATATACTTGGATGTCTTCAATATCAATCAAATTGTAGTGAGGCTCAGAGTTTGACTAGAGATCCCATAACGCATGTCATGACACTTTTAGTAAGAATTAGAAGGCATCTGTTGAACAGTGACTTAGAAGCTGTAAATAAACTGTGACTAGCATGGAACAGTAATAGTGCATTGAGTAACTACAGACTTTACCATGTGAATCCAAGCTTATCTGCTGCCTTTACTTAAAATGAAGCTTTGCATAGTCTTATTACCTGGTTATCCATTTCCAAGATCTAGTCTTTTGACACACTTGTTGCATTTGTTGTTCTGTTGCCTTAAATCAATGGGTTGTTGTTTAATGCTGCATCTAAGTGGGTATCTTGTAAGATGGTGTTTTGTGCCATGGTGGCTAACTGACGTTAAGCATCAGTTGCTGTGCTCAAGGCCTCCTTTCTATTGTCATGACCTTTGCTGCAGTGAATGACTGAGCTGAAAAGGCTCATGATGTGGTATTTTCTGGTCAGCTGAGCTTTGTTTCGACTTGGTAAAAGAATGGCTGCAGATGCTGGAAACCAGATTCTAGATTAGTGTGGTGCTGGAAAAGCACAGCAGTTCAGGCAGCATCCGAGGAGCAGGAAAATCGATGTTTCGGGCAAAAGCCCTTCATCAGGAATACAGGCAGAGTGCCTGAAGGGGGAGAGACTTGCCTCCCAGTGGACCTCTCGAGGTCACAGCCATGAAAACCTGCCTCCCAGTTGTCTATCAGTGTCCCCCATTATAGTTCAAGCTTAAACAGTCTATCCTTGAGTATTGCAGTGTCGGGTTGCTGCGTTGTGCTTTCTTCCGGATGATGTGTTGAATTAAGGTACGCTGTCAATCAAACCCCTTGCTTCATTTAGTTTGTTTTTTTTGCATAGCTGATCTTAGAAAAAAGTCCATCTTTGGAAAACAAGGAACAAAATTTCAAAGTTTAAATTTTGGGTTTGATCAGTCTTTTAATGAAGGAAGCACTTTTAATCTTGAAAGGTTAGATTAATCACTTCATTTCATCTATTTTAAAGCATTAAGTTTCAAGTAAAGTTGGGGGTAAAGTGTTTGAGCTGTCTATTATGAATAAGTGGCTTGTGTCCAATGATAGTTTCTCAGATATAATTGCTGTAGTTTATCTATTTTGGGTAATTTATAGTAATTACATTCCTTGTAAGCAAAGCAAAGACTCTGGCCTTTTTAAGGAGAGGATTTGAGTACAGAAGCAGGGATGTCTTGATAAAGTTCAACAGGGCCTTGTTGACCCCAAACCTGGAAGAATGTGTGCAGTTTTGGTCTCCTTATCCATGGAAGAATGCTACTCCAAGGAGTGGTTTACAAGACTGATTCCTGGGATGGCAGGACTGATATGAGAAAAATTGAATTGTTTAGGATTATGTTTGCTAAAGATCAGAAGAATGAGGGAGGATACCCTAGAAACCTATAAAATTTTAACAGGACTTGACAAGGTAGATGCAGGAAGGCAATTCCTGATAATAAGGAATCCAGAATCTGGGATCAAAATCTATGGATATGGGATAAAGCATTTAGGACTACAATGAGAGGAAATATCATTACCCAGACAGTGGCAACACTGTGAAATTCAATATGATGGAAAGCAGTTAGATTAGATTAGATTCCCTACAGTGTGAAAACAGGCCCTTCGGCACAACAAGTCCACACCGACCCTCCGAAGAGAAACCCACCCAGACGCATTCCCCTAAACCTAACACTATGGGCAATTTAGCATGACCAATTCACCTGACCTGCACATCTTTGGACTGTGGGAGGAAACCGGAGCACCCAGAGGAAATCCAACATTGTATGATTTCAAGGAGAAATTGAGTCATACACTTTGGCCTTCGGGGTGAAAAGGAATGGTGGAATAATTAGAAACAGACCACTGAGTTGTATGGTGGAGCAGGCTCAAAGGATCAAATAGTGTACTCCTATTTTCTACATTTCTATGACACTTGCCTCCATCACTCACATCATCATTGTACTTTAGTGTGATAAGGATTGCTTCCCGTTCACCCCATCACCATTGCCATCTTACTTTGAACCAAAATATTTGAAAGAATGCCATATGCTTAAGATAATATTCACACACTTATGCCGTTTAACAGTGCCCTTTTTCAGTGGAAAAAAGGATACATGTGCTGTATTGCTTTTAAGGAGAATTGCATCTTTGTTGCAATGATGAGTGAAAATACTGAAAAGTTGAGATTGTCCATTTTGAACATAGGCTGCACTAAAATCCCTTTGAAACCAGTAGCATGAGGTTAAACTTAATTTGTATTTAATCAATATTTAGATATTTTGACGCACAACCTTCATCTGAATTTATAGTGGAGAAGTGTACTGAGTACTTCAGTTTGACA
Organism: Chiloscyllium plagiosum; assembly: GCF_004010195.1. Classification (NCBI taxonomy): domain Eukaryota; kingdom Metazoa; phylum Chordata; class Chondrichthyes; order Orectolobiformes; family Hemiscylliidae; genus Chiloscyllium; species Chiloscyllium plagiosum. Next base: position 10,123,748 of record NC_057737.1, on the reverse strand, counting down.
AATGTTAAGCTAAATACTTTTTCTGCTGAATAACATCGCTGTACAGACAATTACCAGAGCATTACTGGATAATTATCTGTTTCTAAAATGTAATTTTTGATATTTGGCTTTAACTTCAGACTTCATTGTAATACTCCGTTTTGTACTGCATGATTTGAATTTTTATCAATTGAATACTGGTATAATTAATTAGTCCGAGATTTGGTACTTGAATGTATGTAACTTAAATTTTTGAATTTTTTGGAGCAAACTTCTATGTTCAGTTGTGTCGTCAGTTGTGACGTGCTTCAATGAAGGTATTTATGATTGTCTGATCCAAAATAAAACCAGGTGTTGTTGGGAGGAACCAAACTTTGGTGTTTGAGCAGTTCGACTCAGCAGTCAATGTGATTTTGCAGCTTAGATGTAACTACAAAGGGAATTCTAAGTAAATTAGATGTTATTTAGATTAGGGTAACTTTGTAGAGCTTTCAGTTTGGAAACTGTTGGTTTCTAAATGCTGTAAATTAACTTTAAAAGCACATGTATGACTGTGACATATGTGAAGAAATGATGTCCTCGTTACCTCAAACAAAGATTGCTGTTATCAGTTGTACAGAGAAACAGGAAGGGGGTGTGCATCTGTAACTCTATATGTGATGTTTTACTGGTATCATTTGGGCTGATGGATGAGGTGGAAATAACTTAGTGATTAGGAATCCTCTTGTGGTGTTCCTGATATCTGATTATAGTCCACCATTGACAGAAATTTGGAGCATGTAATCTTCACAGCCTCTTGTCAAGGGAAAATTATCTAAAAGTGGTACAAAACGGAGGAAACCATGCAGCTTCTATTTGCATAGAACGTTCATGCTACAAAACACAAGTGGTTTATGCTATAATATCATGTTTCCCCTCCCTATTATGGAGAGTGTCTGCATATTTTAATGAGGAATAGCAGAAATGACTTAAAGCACAGTTAATCAATATCAGCACTAATCTTCCAGTATACTTGATTGTGCACTATACTCGTAAAACTTTTATGTAAGCATAATAAGTCTGTGTTCTTTAGTTGTTAAATTAGCTATTAGTGTTCGTTAATAGATGTCTGGAACTTAAGATGATTACAGTGAGGAGACTTGTATGAAGTTTTAATGTTTGCTTTTGCAGCACTTCCAAAAGGAGAAACCAACGATAACAATGTATCGTCCTTAAAGAATTTTTATTTCATGTCGGCTGAGATCTGCGCAATTATTGGGAATGTCTTCAGTGACATTACTGATTCAGGCTGATCTTTTGGGTTGTTATTGGATGTCAATCACTGGATATATGACTCAAACATATCAGTATTTAAATTACTTTTCCAATATCATCATCTTTTGGGTTTTCAGTAAAGCTGCTCATGATGATACAAAATTCTAAAATTTTGGGGTGTTCTGTGGGATCAAGATAAATGCTGTTTTTTTCTCTTAGATTCTCTGTTATGTTCCAACTTCAAAGAAAATAAATTGCCTTTGCTTACTCACCCAACTTCAAATTTCTTTTCTTGTTTACACTTTGCCCTTACCCCACTTCTGTTCCAGCTAACCATTCTTCTATATTAAGACCTCTCTAGCAATGAATTCTGAAATTTAACTGAGTTCATGAATATCAATACCACAGCAATGGCTTAAGATGATCCTAACCAGAGTCTGTCAATTTTTCTTAACATTAGATTAGATAATGAACAAAAGAAGTGATGATGTATAGATGCTTTTCAGATAAGAGCTTCATACCTTCATTATATTATCTGGATAATCTCTCACTTGAACAGATTCTCAAGACTTTAATGCCTTTTCTATCATAATTGTGTGGTTGTCTGTGTCTGATGAAGGGCTTATGCTCAAAAATTCGATCCTCCTGCTCCTCAGGTGCTGCCTGACAAGCTATGCGTTTCCAGCACCCCACACTTCTATCCTGATAGGGATGCCAAGGAACCATCTAAATTCTATGTGTGGCATTAGTAGTCATATTTTTAATATACTACATAGTTTGAACATGCTAGGCTTTATTATATAATAACCTGTGTAGATGATGAAACTGAGCATTAAGATTTCATAGCTGTTATTAACAGTTCCTCTAAAGACTGTTTAAAGTTATTTTAAATTTCAGTGTTAATGTACTACTTTTGTTTCTGTTTTCTCTTCCTGCAGGTTGTCAGTCAGCGTTTTCCCCAGAACAGTATAGGTGCAGTGGGAAGTGCTATGTTCTTACGGTTCATCAATCCTGCTATAGTTTCTCCCTATGAAGCAGGGATCCTCGATAAGAAACCTCCACCTAGAATTGAACGGGGATTGAAGTTGATGTCCAAGGTAAAAGATTTATTGCACAAGCAAGTGTTTTGAGCCCAGCAGAGAGCTCAGCATTTTTTCCAGTAAGTAGCTGGGCCAAATATCTGAGAGAGGTTCCAGATATAATCTGTTATTTGCTGGAAGCTTGAGTCACTGCTTGGATAGTGATCAGGGTGATTAGGTTGGTCAATGTCCTGAGTTAGGGAAAATGCCCCACATAGCCAATCCTGGCAGTATATGTGAATAGTGAAACTGAGCTAATGCTCCTTTTCAGTGTTCTTTCACCAGAACTCTGATGTGCGGAAAAGAGTAGAAAAAAGGTCCACAGTTTCTACTTCTAATAGTTGTCCATAATTCCCAATTTGAAGAAGAGATGCATCATGTGAAATACAAGGTCATGTATGTCATTGGGTCTTCACCTTGTCAAGGTCAACTGATCTGGATGTAGGTTTGCTCGCTGAGCTGGAAGGTTCATTTCTAGACGTTTTGTCATGCTACTAGGTATCATCTTCAGTGAGCCTCCGGGCGAAGCACTGCTGATGATTCCTGCTTTGTATTTATATGTTTGGGTTTCTTTGGGATGGTGATGTTATTTACTGTGGTAATGTCATTAGAGAAATGATTAATGATGCCCACAACAGACTCTGTAAATACAACCTAGAAATCTTGCACCAAAAGTCTTTACTCACTCATGCAACAGACCATGAATGGGCAGACACAGTGCGACAAGCCAAAGATATTAGACAGCAACAAACACAGAAAATGAAAAAACTAGACCTGTAGAAAAAAACTAGACAAACTTACACAAAATAACAATACTGACAACACAGAAGCCTGGATAAGAAACTTATCTGACCGACCCTTAACAGACACTGAAAAAGTCGTCTTCGTAAGTGGATTAAATTACAACTGCCTGGATCGAACAAGAAAGATTTCTTAGCAGCATTAGAAGCAATCCTGAAAGACAACCAACTCTCAGAAGAAACCCAGCAAACCATCAGACAGGTAGTCGCACCAACATTAAGCAGAAGAAAGGATGGAAACACACTCAATACTCAAGAAAGGAAAGCACTGGAAAAACTACAAAAAGATAAAGACACTGTTATCCTACCTGCAGACAAAAGACGCTTGACAGTCATTCTAAATTGAAGAGACTACATTGAAAAAGCGAATGCACTACTTGCAGATACCAACACTTACCAACAAGTGGCGATAGACCCGATCCCACAACTAGAGAACCAAATCACAGCCCTACTCAAAAACCATCAGAAATCTAGAGCAATAAATAAGACCGACTTCCAAAAAATGAAACCAGGCGGATCCAACACACCATGCTTCTGCAGATTACCCAAAATTCACGAACCGGGAGTCCCCCTCAGACCCATAGTCTCGCTACCTGGAAACACCAACTTACAGATTGGCCAAGGAGCTACACCAAAGTTTAAAACACTTAGTATAAGACTCACACCACCCCATCCACTCCACCCAAGAATTCCTGAAGACCATCAATGACACTAAGGTAGAAGAGGATGAAATAATTTAACCTGGCGAAGGAAACACTGACTACACTATTAGAAGACCCAAAGACACATGCACCAAACACCATTAACTTCTTCAGCAAGGACAGTATCCTCAAGGTAGTGGACCAATGCCTTACCACACACTTCACCTTCAACAACATAACCTACAGAGAAACCAATGGAAACCCATGGGATCTCCAATATCAGGGTTCTTAGCAGAGGTAATAATGCAGAGACTTGAACAAACAGCTCTGCCAACCATCCAACCCAAACGTTGGGTCCTCTACATGGATGACACCTTTTGTCATGACGAAACAAAACAAATTAAAAGAAACCTTCAAGACCATCAATAATACCCTTACTGGCATAAAATTCACCAAAGAGGAGGAAAACAACAACACCCTGCCATTCCGAGATGTCGCAGTAGAGCGAACAGCCAGTGGGGAACTTCAAACCAGCATCTACAGGAAAACAACACACACGGACCAAATATTGAACTACAGAAGCAGTCATCCCAGTATCCACAAATGGAGCTGCATCAGAACATTATTTCAATGAGCCAACACATACTGCAGCACAGAGGAATTATGCAGAGCAGAGGAAAATCACCTATACCAAGTATTCAAAAAGAACGGGTACCCAGTGAACACAGTCTGCCAATTTATTATCAACAGACCCCAACAAGTAGACAAAACACATCCAGAAACCCGAGCCACTCTCCCCGACATCAAAGACATCTTGGAAATGACTGCCAGACTACTCAGACCCCTTGGCATCATGGTAGCCCATAAACCCACCAACACACTAAACAGCAGCTAATGGACTATAAAGACCCTATACAGACAAGAAGCAAAACTAATGTCATTTACAAAATACCGTGCAAGGACTGTAACAAACACTACATTGGACAAACAGGCAGAAAACTAGCCACCAGGATACATGAACATCAACTAGCCACAAAACGACAGTAGTATCCCTCACTAGTATCCTTACATACAGATAAGGAAGAACACCACTTCGACTGGGACAACGCATCCATCCTAGGACAAGCTAAACAGACTCGCACGGGAATTCCTAGAAGCATGGCATTCCAACCGGAGCTCTATCAACAAACACATCGAGTTAGACCCCATCTACCACCCCATGAGAAAAAGAACAGGAAATGACATCACCAACCCAAAGATACCCAGACATACAAATAGAAAGCAGGAATCATCAGCACTGCCTTGCCTGGAGGCCCACTGAAGATGTTACCTAATAGGTTGATGAAACGTCTGGAAATGAACCTTCCAGCTCAGCGAGCAAACCTACATCCAGAACCTCAACCTGAGCTACAAATCTTCTCAACTCATCAACTGATCTGTCTAGAGTGGAATAGAAATATGGTTGTCTGCATCCCTTTATTCGTATACTTATGGTTTTATTTCCCACCCTGGCCATTATTCATTTAGTTACCGATCGAAACAATGATCGTGGAAATGGTCTCGGTGGTGGGTTGTTAACTCTTGAAGATGAAATGGCCTGATGGCGTATACCCAAACTGAAATAATGTAGATGACAGTTAGTGGTTGTTAAGAGATGCAACATGGTGTTCATGCTCTGCTTGCTCAAACTGTAAACTCCTTCAATGAAATGTTTGAAGCTCTTATTCTTTGTGATCAAGTGTCAGTGATGTGTTAATCAGCTTCTTTTAACATTGACCAACAGCAAGAACTGCAAATTTATGTGGAAGTGATGGAAAGTTGTAAAAATATGTGTGCATATCCTGATTAGACCTGTGTTTATGTTGCATTGCTGGGATAAACTATGTGGAAACCATTTTGCAGTGAATTATGGAGAGTAGGGTGTGAACAAGGTATTGACATCATTCCAGCATGTGACCAGCTTCATTTATTTTGGGTAAATTAAGATAAGTGCATGGCTTGCTCTCTCTGGTTATTAAACCAAATCATTGTTTGTGAATTGTGATTTTACAGATTCTGCAAAGTATTGCAAATCATGTCCTGTTTACAAAAGAGGAACATATGAGACCATTCAACGATTTTGTCAAAAATAATTTTGATGCGGCCCGAAGGTAATTAATGAATACTTGAACTGAGAAAGACTTGAAAATAAGGTTCGAAAATAATATCAAAATGGGAATAATTATTAAATTTTTCATGATATAAACATTATTGTTATTATTAACAAATGGATTGCTTAATGAAGATTCAGCATTTTTCAATTTATCAAAGTTCCATGTTCCAACTATGCACTCATAGAATTTCAATTGTTTAGTTCAAAAATGTTTTTATTTAAGTGTCTTTATTGCTTAATTCATCACTTCAGTAATCTCAGTTAGAAAGCTGTTTTTAAAAGCTTGGATTTCTTGCTCCAACCTTTTCACCTGCAGATGGAGCCCATTTCAGCCTGCCTGTCCTCTGTTGGCTGCCTACCTCTTATTCATACCCCTGCTGCTTTTTGCTATGGCATATAACAGTTTTTGTGCCATTCTGGGGATGAGCTCCCAAGTGTTGTTTCATTGTATGTGACTTGGCTAATTGATTTTCTTTACTACCAAAAAAGTGCAGTTAGCATCTGGTGAGGATTAACATAATTGGGCTGACTAGCAGAAATATTTCCACTTGAGAGAAAGATCAGAGTATGTGTTGAAGGTTGACATGACTATAAGGTAATTGCTAATGAATCGATGAGGCATTCAGGAAATAGTTCTTCATGCAGGAAGTGATGAAAATTTGGGACTTGTGGGAGACAGACGTACTTGAGACGAATAGCACGGATGGATCCGTGGGGAATCTAGATGTGCAAAGAGATAGGATATCCTTATGAAGTGAGAACAAGAAAAATGGTGGGAGACCCATTTTCAGCGAAAATATTATGGAACCTGTTGAGCTGAGTGGGCTGTTCCAAGTGCTTCCAGTATGCAATAGTTTGCAAGTCAAAAAGAAGCTCTTAGCTGTTTGTTCTTTACTGTAATGACAATTTTTATTTGAGACAGTGTTCTTCATTAAGGACGGATTTCTTTTTTAGACATTTATTTACATTTCAGTGATCAGTATTGCTTATTGTTTCCTGAATATAATTATTTTGTTATTTAACAAAGTAAGAAATCAGGCCAAACTGCAACTTTCAACTAATTTGCTTGGCTATGCAGCTACTTTCAAATTACTACTTTCTCGTGGTATGTACCAAATGCAAACACAACAAACCCATCAGTTATGTCAGACCATTTGTGTACATTCGTCTGAAAGACAATGAAGGAGAAATCAATTTTGACACCTCATCTTGGCTGAAATTGAAATTTGATGCCAGCCATGGGGCATGGGAGTTGTGAAACTGTAGAAGGGAATTTGAGAGAGATTATTAGGCACAGTGGATGTCTTTCCATGGTTACAATCTTTATACCTGTTCTTTCTGTGGTGCAAGAGCAATATTGAAGGTAATGGAGTGCAAATAGTGCGATAGTATTATTGATTGGCCCATATCAAAGAAACTTTGCAAACTTGTTGGAAGCTTGGCTGTGCTGTATGATTTGTGGTTGACTGAGATCACTCGTGGTTTATCTGCTGGGAATGTTTTAATGCAATATTTGTTCCATATATGTTAACAATTTTTTAATACTACTTCTTCCCCCAACCTACCCCAACTTCTGTCTCCTCACTCCCAACCCCTTGGAAGGTTTTTTCTGGACATAGCATCTGACTGCCCAGCCAGTGACACAGTCAATCACAGCCTATCGTTCATCAGTGATGGCAATGTTCTCGCTTTGCACAGGTTATTGTGGAATAACCAGGAGAAAATTGGGCAGTACCTCTCCAGTAACCGGTACGTGCGAGACTTTATTTCCTTTTGCAAATGTTTGCTTTGGCGATGCTTTCTGTGTGCCTAGTTGAAATTAATTGCAAAGACTGCTTATAACAATATTGGCCAAACTTAATTCTTTGTTTCCCTTCTATGTTATAAAAGATGACTTGGAAAAACTCAGTGGTGTTGTATTGTGTTGTACACCTAAGTTTACATGCAGATGGAGTAGGGTGAGCGAGAAGGGGAATAACTGGACTTGAGAATTCAGACCTTTTATTGTCTTTTTTTTCCAATCATTGTATATGCCCACATGAATAGTTAGGTATTCAAACTTGCCAAGTTCTAAATAAATCATTCTCAAGTTGGCATGGCGGTGTAATTCGAACATGGAGTTTGTTTACAATTGTACAAATGGGCATGGGAATTATTGTAGCAGTTCATAGAGATGTCCATTGATATAAATTCTTGATGTTTTGAGGAATGGTTTGTGATGAATGGCAGAATCATCACATTTGCCTTGGCACACATTGCTATGGAAATGTTTTGATGAAGTATTTATTGCACGTTGCTGTGCCTGTTATATGAAGTATTTAGCTGTATTGTTCAGACTTTTATAGGATCAGTTTCTAATTCATAAACTGCATTCCGTATAACACTGATTTATATGTAAACCTCTTGGAGGGTTGCATTAATAATTTCATGTTCTCAGTGACCACAAAGCTGTAGGGAGAAGACCGTTTGACAAAATGGCTACTTTGTTAGCCTATCTGGGGCCACCTGAGCACAAACCTGTCGCCGACACTCACTGGTCTAGCCTCAACCTCACCAGCTCCAAGTTTGAGGAATTCATGACGAGGTAAGCAATTATGTACAGCTTTTTCAGAAAGATTGGAAGTGTGAACGGTTTTCTTTAAAATTGAGGCAATCGTTTAAGTCTGGTTGCATTTCACGACAGTGCAGAAACAGAACTGTGCTGCCATCAGACCAGCTCTGTTCTGTTCTGGTCATGGCTGTTCTTGGACGTCACCTCTACCTTCCCAGCAGCTTGGAGTATTTCTTGCTTTACTGAGATACCAAATATCTGTCTATTGTAGTCAATATTGGACCATCCACAATCCTCTGAGGCAGAGAATTCCAAACGTGTATAGCCCTTTAAGTGAAGAAGTTTCTCTTCATGTCAGCCCTTAGTGATCGTGCTCATCCTGAAACTGGTCTCTTCTTGGTTCCCCAGCAGATGAAGCAATGTCTCAGTATCCACCCAATAAAATTTTGAATGTTTCCATAAAATCACACGCCAGTCTTCTAAGCTGGTGTGAATATAGGCTATATTTACTTGGCTTCTCGTCAGACTACAATCCTGTAATTTCAGGGGCCAACCCAGTGTGAACCTTTGCTGTACTACTTCCAGTGCGACTCTGTCCTTAAATTGGAAACCAAAATTGTGCAATGCAGTCCTGGTGTGGTCTCACCAAAGTCCTGTACAATTGTAGCAAGACTTCTTTATTCTTATTATGCAATCACCATTTCTCTGTTTTCAGTTTCTTTTTTTGCTTGAGATTGCACAGTTCTTAGCTGGATATGCAATATGGAGTGCACTCCTGATGCATGTGACAGCTTCAGCCTTAGTGTTATTATGAAGAAAATTGAAGCAAGTACCTGTTTGCTCCAGGAAAGTTGCATCTCAAGCCCAAAGTTTCAGCCTTTGCCAAAAGTGGATAAACGCACTTCCATATGCTGTCAATGTAGATATCCAAGACTCATGAAAGACTTGCCAAAGCAGACTTTAAACATCAGTCTGGAAATGAAAAGGAGTAAGTTTGCTGACATACTGAAAAGGAGTAAGTTTGCTGTATAGGGACAGGCCCTGCTTAGCTGTCTTGGACTGAGTCAATGTCATGCCCTAGAAGTTTAACCATTTTCACTTGTGCTGCCTTCAGAAGCTTCTGAAGATCAGATGGCAGGACAAACTAGCAAACAATGACCTGCTCACTTGAGCTGGTATGCCAAGCATCTACATCATATTGAGACTATTGCAACTGAGTTTGGGGCTGGTTATGTAGCCAGAATGCCTGATGCTTTGCAAAGGCAAATCATCTTTTGAGAGCTTGAGTCTGCGATACACTCCCACTCCAGTTAAAGGAAGTGCTACACTCAGAAGGTTTCACATTAGAATATTAATTTTGACTTTGTATGCTGAGAGAAGTTTGCCCATGATCGTTGCACTTGGCACAAATCACTTGATAAACAGTCTAGTCCCCTTCAAAGCCAATGCATATCAAAGGCAGAGAGAAAATATGATAGAGATCCTGAGCCAACAACCTGTCCAGAATCTTATCATCTGACATCCTACCTTGTTGGCAGCAGAGCCTTCCAGGTGCAGCTCAAAATTAGTGGCCAACCACATAACCACAGAAGTCTTATGCAGTAAACCAGATGATGAGCAGTGTTTTTTATCTTGAAAAGATGAACAAGGAGAATTCAGTCCTTGTCTATAATGACAAATGTCATTTGCCTTCCTAATTGTTGTATATTCCCTTTTGGAAATCCACATCTATTAAATCTATGAATTCCTTTTTATCTGTGCTACTGGTTTTACCTTAAAAAAAAAAAAATAATGAATTGTCAAATGGATTTTCCCTTTCATAAATGAATGGTGTTTGGTTTTAATCATAGCACATTCCGAAGAGGGAATTTGTATATGTGCTGCATGTGTGAATGGAAATACTGATGAACCTAAGGTTTAGATTTAAGACTGGCTTTTCTCGCACAATATATTTTGTCTCATTTTTGTGAGCTTGCTGAATTTTAAATTTGTCCACATCCATGTAGCTCTGAAGTAATATTTACATTGCACGTGTTGCTGGGTTCTTGCATTTTTCCCTTCAGGTTTCTGATGGCAATGATGGCTTGAAATGTGGCTCCACAAGTATTTGAAGCACTTCAGTACTAGTTGTCATACTATTTTTCCTTCTGGGGTTTCATCGGACAGCTGTGTTGTCATCCTTTAGCCAATGTCTACAAAGCTGATTGGGGTGGAATTATAAGCTGATTTATTTGTTTCACTCTCCATGTTTTTCCTCATGGGTCCTGAAGCTAGTTATGCAGTTTTAGTCAGAGTCATCTGGCTCCCACCTTCCTGGTCTACATTTCTGATCCCCAGCTCTGGAAAGTGCATTCATAGACCTTGTTTTTCAGTTGCAGTTGTACTGTCAGGTTACTGAGTAATTTGGCTGAGGCAATAAGAATAATGTGAAATCTAAGTTCTTTCATAATATGATATGCAAGCATTCATTGACTATGAACACTTGTTACAATAAAATATTTTCTTTCCAGGCATCAGGTACATGAAAAAGAGGAGTTCAAGGCTTTAAAAACACTGAACATTTTTTACCAAGCGGGAACATCAAAAGCAGGGAATCCAGTGTTCTACTACATCGCTAGAAGGTAGGATCCATTTGATTTGCTTTCTGTTAAAGGTCTTTTTGCAATGAATGAACTGCTGACAGATCTATGTGCAATTACAAGCTGGGTAAATTCCTGGAGGTTTCATCCCATGATCTCTCACCACCTTCTGCTGTCTTTTCACTATTTCTGATTTTATAACTTTTTATTTCAATTTCTTCACATTTTCTTTAAATGTTTATTGATACCAGTTTGTGTTTTCTCTTAGCTTGCATTAATATCCAGGTGATTAATCTGCCAGTTCTCTAGGTTCCAGATTGTTTGTGCAGGATGAATAAACCCTCATGGCTATAACGCCAACAGATGTAACATTTTGGTGTAACCTAGAGATACTGAGGAATGGAAAAGATTATCTCTTTCTTTTTATGTCATCAGTGTCCAGCAGTTTTGTTTTGAAGAACTGCAATTTTTTTTCACCTAATGTGATCATTTGACCAGTTCTGAATAGAAGATGGTAGTGGTGCTGCTGGTACTTGGTTTTCACAATGAGAGTTGATCTGTATGCACCTGTTTGGAAAATTTAATTATGCAGTTGGTTAAATAGCTTATGTATGTTTCTGAGACAAAAGAAATGATTTACTTTGTGTTAAAACACCACTTGAGTTATATTGGTGTCATTCAGATATATCTTGAGTAAAAGGTTTGCAGTTTATGGGGAGAAAAAGTTGGAATGGAAACTAACGTTAGCAACCATATTAACAAACTGACTAATGTTTGAACTTCACTTACCCAGCACACCATCTAATCTCTCGTCATAACTATCTACCCATAAGTCTGTCGAACCAGTATGAGGCTGTTCTGAGAAGCTCGCCCTTTTCTGTTTGGGTTTGGCACAACAGATGTGTCCTGTCCATGGTCAGTTGGCAAAAGATTCCCAAATCATGATGGGAACCCAAACTTTGCTCAGGCAAATTGCAGCATGCATACCACCCTTGACTGATGTAAGCCAGTCTCTCTGGGACTAACCTAACTGGTGCCATTTAGATGTTTATTGATTGGTTGTGCCTACATTCTACAAGTAGGGCCATGTATTAAAGGGATGTTGCAGCTTAGAACTGGGTTTTGTGTATTTTAGCATATTCCATATGGACCAGTTTGCCTCCATTATCCATCCACAATGAAACTTGTTCAGAGCAGTTGTAACTTTTTTGTATGAATCCATTGCATGGAGTTGTTCTTAATCAATTCCAAGTTTATGTTCAATGACTTTAAAAATGACAAGTTGTTAACACCGCCAACCATGTCGCTGCCAAAAACACTACTTCGGCGAACACCGCCAGGAACTTCAATTGCTCTGGTGATGTCAGTTATGACATTAAAGACAATCCCATGACCGCGCCCACTCGAGAGACCGTCTCCACCTCCTCACCCAACTCCAGCTCTACATCAGGCCCCACCACTAAGTCCTGCCAGATATTCAGATATCCCCCCAGACCCCCACCTCACTGGGGATAAATGGTCAGTCCTTAGTAAAAGTCTTAACTTCATCCTACTCTGCCCTCTTGTCAACAGATTCCGCACGTGCTGTGATATTGAACTTTTCCTCTGCCTCCGTGTATACTTTCTCAATCACGATTCCCTCCCACCCTCTGAAGACCGTTTCTCCTGTTCCAACATATTCCATCCTTTTGGGCATCCCTTGCTGGCCTCTTACCCTTCCTCAACCTCTTTATCTCCAACTGCTGTCGTGACATTGGCTGCCTCACTCTGTCCACCCCTCTCACCCACTGCAACCTCTCATTCTGGCAACGCACAGCCTTCCAATCCCTTTGCTCCAATCCCAACCTCACCATTAAACCAACTGACAAGGGGGTGCGGTGATAGTATGGCACACCGACCTCTAGATCACTGAAACCAGACGCCACATTCCTATGAAGGTCCTATGTCTGAAATGTTGATTCTCCTGCTCCTTGGATGCTGCCTGACTTGCTGTGCTTTTCCAGCACCACACTTTTTGATTCTGACATTAACACAAGGATCTCAGATGTACAGTTGTGGTTGATGCATTATAGGGAAGACTTGGAAGCATTGGAGAGGGTGCAGAGATGATCTACCAGGATGTTGCCAAGTATGGAGGGAAGGACTTATGAGGAAAGGCTGAGGGACTTGAGACTGTTTTCGTGAGGAGGTTAAGAGGTGACTTACGAGAGACATAAGATGATCAGTGGATTAGGTAGAGTGGACAGCGAGAGCTGAGGGGGTGATAGATATTGGACAGATGTCAGAGATTGGCTCTTTACTCCGAATACTAAGGGCATGGCAAGTCTACACTAGTAGACTTGCCAACTATTAAGGGCATTGAAATGGTCATTTTGGGCAGCACGGTGGCACAGTGATTAGCACTGCTGCCTCACAGCGCCAGAGACCCTGGTTCAATTCCCGCCTCTGGCGACTGACTGTGTGGAGTTTGCACATTCTCCCTGTGTCTGCGTGGGTTTCCTCCAGGTGCTCCAGTTTCCTCCCACAACCCAAAAAAATGTGCAGGTTAGGTGAATTGGCCGGGCTAAATTACCCATAGTGTTAGGTGAAGAGGTAAATGTAGGGGAATGGGTCTGGGTGGGTTGTGCTTCGGTGGGTCAGTGTGGACTTGTTGGGCCGAAGGGCCTGTTTCCACACTAAGTAATCTAATCTAGTAGTAATTGATTGGATATACATATGGATGATAATGGAGTTGTGTAGGTTAGATGGCCTTCAGATTGGTTTCACAGGTTGGCGCAACATCGAGAGCAGAAGAGCCTGTACTGAACTGTATTGTTCTGTGTTCTATGCCCTAACTGATATATTGTACAGTTTGGGTTACACATAATTTAAATTGCTGATGTATACAGCATCCAGAGCAATACTGTTTAATGTGGCAGGTACAAGTATTGGAAACTAATTTGGAATTGCCACTCCCATTCCAGAAAATATGCTCTTGACGTAAACCTAGATAAAATGATAGTTTCATGGTTTTAGTTGAACAATTTAAACATTTGAATACTTTTCAAAATACTGTGTAGAGTACTTTAACCAGGAACAAGAAATTTATGTGGATAGTTCAAATGTTGATAATTGATTTGATATAATTGTGATGTTAATTATTGCTGTGTTAGTCCCTCAGACGCATCTGTAGTTATGTGTAGATATGATTTTTGATCCCTATCATTTTCAAAATGAAATGTTAAGGCATTAACTCAGAAGGTTTGCTGCTTACCCAAACAAACAGTTTAATGTTCACAATGAATTTAGAGCAATTTAGTTTCATGGGAGGAAAATGCTCAACAATGCATGTTCTGTACATGGAAACACAGTGCAAGTGTAACAACTACAAGTGTGGAAACCAATGGTTTATTGCTACAGTATGCACTTGATATATCATAACTTGTTTTAGCGGCTACTAAGCTTGTAGATGTCAGGCTCAAAGCTTGGTATTTGTCAGTCTGGAGTGCTTGACAGCCTTTCCAAGATTAATTGAGATTAAAAGAGTCAGCAAATGATATCCAGACATAGGCCATTTGGTGCTGGAAATAAAATACAACTGATGCATTTTAACTCTAAAACCCAGATTTAAAATTACAGTTTTGGTTCATAATTCCTTGGCAGCATTGCATTGGATTTTGATGTTTAATAAAGAAACATAATTGCTTTTTTAAGTTTCTTTAATTGAATATTTTTGTCTAACAGCATCAAATCTCTTAGTGCTCAGTTACCACAAATCAAGTAAACTGCATCTTCAACTGGGATGTGAGGGAAACAATTATTGTTTAAATTTTTTTGGAATCTGTAAAGTCTGAAACTAAACTGAACTAATGAGCATGCTTCTGTTAAATGCTCCATGTTGTAATGATGGGCTGGATATTATTGTCTTATACTGTTGGTGTCCTGATGCAAGTAATTGCATAGAGTCCTGATCATTAAACTGCTGTACTTGGGCTAGATAGTATTTAGATCACATTGGGACAGGTTGTGACTCAGATTTCCAATTGGTTTATTTGCTGTATTTTAATTGCTGCTTACAAATCTGTTGGGTTAAATCCAGCTCATTATGAACCTTCTTTTGACTGCCATGCCAGGACCTTTTGATTAATGTACATCACAGTAGTTGACTTGTAAACTTCCTAACCTGTCCCGAAGTTGCTGAATAAACATTCAGAATATCAGTGATCTTGGGTGTGATGCTTCATTGAATTGGAATGAAGTGAACCTCAATTTTTAAAGTCATAAAAATTTGATTCAGTATTAAGTTGGTTACCAAATGTAAAATCCTACTGAATGTTTTTGGAGGTTCTGCCTCTGGATTTTATTGCCAGTGTAGGTCTCACTGTGCATTCTGCTCCTGCAAGCTTTTGTTTGGATTGAATGACATCATCGTCAAAATGTTAACATTTAATTTTAAAAATCTCATTGCCCTCTTGAGTTTGACTGTACTTGGGTGCAGTCCACCACGGTGGCTCAGTGGTTAGCACTGCTGCTTCACAGCACCAGGTACCAGCTTCAATTCCCCTCTTGGGCGACTCTCTGTGTGGAGTTTGCACGTTCTCACCGTGTCTGCGTGGGTTTCCTCCGGGTGCTCCGGTTTCCTCCCACAATCCAAAGATGTGCAGGTTAGGTGAATTGGCTGTGCTAAAATTGCCCATTGTATTAGGTGCATTAGCCAGGGGTAAAATGTAGGGAAATGAGTCTGGGTGGATTTCTCTTTGGAGGGTCGTTGTGGACCTGTTGGGCTGAAGGGCCTGTTTCCACACTGTAGGGAATCTAATCCAACCTAAATAGTGGCAATCAGAGATGAGTAGACTTGATAGACTGCTCCACTGGAAAATGTGTAGCTGGGTTGCCTTTAGCAACGACCTCAATATTTTAGATATTAGATGGAGCTTTAAACAAACCACCCCTTGTAAAAGGTGCAAAACTATCAGCATGTTAAAGTGAGGTCAGTCAAATGTTTTAAGGAGAAAATTTGAGTTCCGCAACAATTTTCCCCTAAACTTGTCTCATCCAAAATTCTTGACTAACATGTTTGTGTTTTTTGCTGCATTGTATGCTGTTTTTACTAATTGTAGTATAATTCACTTTTGTTTTAGCTCAACTTGAGATTCCTCACTTGCTTTATTTTGCCTTTTAACATGGTATTATGTTAGGCAGCTACCACAAATTGTTCTTAAATGTGTTAATTTTGCAACATCAATGTACCTTTGGGGCTTAAAAATCTTCATTAGATGCTGCTGCTTTACTGTGCCTACAAATTGTTGTATTCATGTTGTTATTACTGCTTCAGAATATTAATAACTACTCTACCTGTTAGAATTGTAAGTCAACAAATGACAGCAAAGCCATCCCTTTTAGTGTATGGTGAGGACCGCTGGACACCATTTCTTCAGTTGGTTCTCTGGCAGTTGGGGCCTTCTGTGTCGTCTTAAGGTTTTCTTCATTCCCTTGCTACCTTTAGCTGTTCCTACTTTCTGCTTCTCAGGTTAGCTGTCTTTTAAATTTCTTCAGTTCTATAGTCGATTTTTCTTTTTTTTTCAAATTGCTAACATTAACAGTGTCATTCAATCCCCTCTTGGCCTTCACACAAGTAGTTCATCTGGTGTTCCATTTCTTTTCCAGTGCAGTGGCATTTTTCTTCAGGTCTATTATTGTTTTAAATGCTACCCACTGTAGTTTCTTGCTGTCTTGAAGGACAAAATAATACCAACATTAACAGTTTTCCACAAATGCTGCCTGACCTGCTATATATTTTTGGGTTTTTCTTTTTGTTTTCAGATTTCCAGTGCTAGTACTATTTCTTTGAACATTGGACTGGCAAATTTACTGAATAAGTCAGCAAGTCCATTGTATAAGCACATGCAGTTATGCCTCAGTCAGTTTATCCTTATCCTTTCATTTTATAATCCCCTTTGAAGCTTTTTGAAGTTAACTAGTTGATGGCATTAAAGTAATGCAGCACGAATGATGTTGGATGATATAACTATTCTCAAAGGAAAAACAAATCCACATTGTGGTTGTACTGGGCATGAATGTGTGAAACATGCGAGTGAATTCTGTACAGTCACCAGAATTTATGGAGAGTGTACTTCAAGGCAACATATGTATTTAAATTACCAACTCATACAGCTCAATCTGTATGTTAAGAGACATTGATCTAACGTTTTGTTTATTTGGATTGAACTGTGCAGCCCATGCTAGTTGCAATCGGATTGTAATCTTGATGTTGTGTTTTGGGCATGTATTTGGGATTCCTGCTTGCACACTGCACCATTGGAGGTGGCTTCATACAGTTGATTCACCTCTCACCAAATTCACAGGTGTTTTAGTTCTTAAAGAAATGATGTGCATCTTAACAAGAAAACACATCATAAGAAATAGATTTTGTTGAACTTGGCACTTTTAAATGACTTTGGGAAGAAAAAATAAGTTGGGCATACATCGTACCTAACAACTAACTGTCCCAAATACTTTGCAGTTTTGAAATACTGTTGGCATGTCGAGAAGTAGCTCTCAAATCCAATATTTAAATGAATATAAGGCTTTTTTCAGACAATTGAGAATTATGTTTGTCTTGAATCTATAATCCTGTATGCAATTCTATTCTATGATTTCCTTTCAAATCAGCATTTTATGCCCTTTGTGTCTACATGACGCAAGTCTTTGTAGAATTTGTGGATCTGTTCGCCGAGCTGGGAATTTGTGTTGCTGACGTTTCGTCCCCTGTCTAGGTGACATCCTCAGTGCTTGGGAGCCTCCTGTGAAGCACTTCTGTGATCTTTCCTCCGCCATTGGTAGTAGTTTGAATCTGCCGCTTCCGGTTGTCAGTTCCTGGAACCGGAAGCGGCAGATTCAAACTACTACCAATGGCGGAGGAAAGATCACAGAAGTGCTTCACAGGAGGCTCCCAAGCACTGAGGATGTCACCTAGACAGGGGATGAAACGTCTGCTACACAAATTCCCATCTCGATGAACAGAACCACAACGACGAGCACCCGAGCTACAAATTTTCTCTCAAACTTTGAATTTGTGAATCGTTTAGATGTAGACTTAGAACTGTGTGCTGTGGTAACTTTAAAAAAAAACAAGTTCATTCAATTGTAGGTACTTGTGTAGATTGCCAGATTTGAAATGCTGTATTTGATCAAGGTGGGTTGTCCAGTCTGACACCTCTGATTCCTGTTGCTAGCTCCTTTTTTTTTTCAGGATTTGAATGTTTCCTTTTGGGTGCCATGAATGTTTTATACTGCTGGATCTGACCTCTGCCACGAGAGAAAATAAAGATGTATACTTTAAACAACTTATTTTGCAATCACAATATGTGTCAAATTGCATGACAAATCACGTAATGCTGGTGAAATATAGAATAGATGACACTCCATTTGTTCATAACAGTCTCCAACAGAGCAAACTGATAACCAGAGAAAAGTTGACCATTTGAAGTTTGCGTTGCCGAGAACATGGGGGAACATCTCATTTGTCACTCTGATAAAAGATCGTGCCATTGGATCTCTTGTCTATTGAGAGGAAAATTGCTTCACCTTTAAACTGAAAGATGGCACCCATGACATACAAAGCTTCTCTCAGTACTTGTTAGGTTATAATTGTGCTAATTTTGTAAGACTTCCTTTGTCAGACCACATTAATTGATATTTGATTTTCAGTATCAAGGGCTATGGGGAGAAAGGAGTTGAGAAACTTATCAGCCATGATTGAATGGTGGAGCAGACTTGATGGGCTGAATGGCCTAATGTCTGCTCACATGTCTTATGATTCTCAACCTTTGGTGGGGACATGCAGCATCCTTAGTCCAAGGATATGGAATGTTAAAATATACTGACTGCATGTGGTTCTGACTGCCTCATTGTGAAGGAACGACCCAGGACTTGTACCTGCCACATCTAAATTTTCTGTCTCAAAGCTACATGAAAATGATAACGCACAAAAAAGACAAAACCATAACCTATTGCTGCTAAATCAATTTTGGTTAAATTGAAGTCAGTAGACAACTTCCCACCAACCCAAGTTAGAAGCTTCACTTATGAAAAAACAACTTCGGATTTAAGCTGTTATCTATTCAGGTACTTTGGTAGTGCACAGTGCAGCTTGATGTTGTGAACTTGGGTATTGCTCAGAAAAAAGACATGCTGTCTCAGTGTTCCTTAGACTTATCAGGAGAGATGTGTGAATTTCTAATTATAAATAGAACAAGGGAGTTAGACTGCATTTGTTTGCTTGTGGATTCTAATCCAAACATTATTATGAAGAACACACTGGGCAAGAGACTTTTTTATTTGAAAGTGTAGCGCCTGCGCATATTATCCACTAATAGGATGCTGCTGTTAAACCAGAAACACATTTTAATGGATAATGTGAGAGATTTTCAATGCTGAGCTTGTGCTTGCTGTGTTGGCCATATTCCAATGACTGGTCCTATGGTTGTAGAAGAATTACATCCGAAATGTTGACTTCTCTACCTCCTGATGCTACCTGGCTTACTGTGTTCTTCCAGCCTTCTGCATGGAATCCTATTTTGGATTCCAACATCTGCAGTTTTTTTGTCTCTAACCTATAGTTGTTTGCAGCAGGCAGAATAATGGCCATAGTCAAGGAACACATGCTTACAAAGCTCAATGTTGTGATGAACGTCAGATGTGATTCTGGGATTCGCAGTGTTTCAATAAAGAATTCTGCGAATTCTAGGAATTGCACTGACAGCCTGTTTAATGGTTGGCTCACAACGTGGCTCACTTAGCATTACTAGAACGTAACATATAGTCTTTCATAGGTCCCTGTCCACTGCAAACAGAATATATGCAGATGCTGCATGTTTTTCATTTAAACAAAAACACGGGAGTGGGGGAAAGTTTGTAGTGAAACTAATCCCCTATAGTCAACGTCTCGACTAATCAAGTCCACTTGCCAACTGGTCACTCCTTTTTTCCATGCAGTATAAATTGTTATTCCCTTTGAAATTTGGTATTCTTGCATTGTTTGGATGAGGACAAATTGAAAAGCTTTGATAATGTCTTCCTTCAGGAGCATTCAGTGTAGATAAACTGTTTTGGTTTGTCAGCAAAGTTTGAATGTGGAGGAATGAGATTCAACTCTATTGTTAGAAGCATAATTTCTGAGAAGATTTGATAAGCTGGGGCCCCTCAGCATTTACAATAAAAGGCTTGTAAGGGTTTTAAGACAAAAAATTCATTAAACAGTCCAGTGAATTAAAATTCAAAAATACATTTTTAAAATTTATTAGAGTCTGTGCTGGAGAAGGAGCTTGGACCCTGGGATCATAAACTCATTATGCCACATCTAAATTATGTAATGGGGCCACAGTAAGCTTTAATTTGTTTGGAGCAAATGGTCTAGAAAATCTATCTTTTGCCTGCATGATTTTCTGATATGTACAATTGTGTTGCTGTAGTACAGCTTTTTTTCTGCAGGAGAATTGCAATGACCCATTCACAATGTTCTCTAGCTATAGAGCAGAATTGCAACATTGTGATTCACTGTGCTTCGGGGATTCTCTTTTTGACATTTTTAAAGTTGTGCCCAAATTAGATTGGTGGAAATTCCCAAATTTAAGAAAGCAAGCTAGCTGGGGGTGGTGCCATATGAGGGGTTTGTGGAGCTATATGGTAATTGAGATAGCACTTGGAAAATATGAAGGAACTGAAGTTAAAATGTTCATGGAATATTCAGTTATCAGGATAACATTTAGTTTAGCACACAGTTATCTCCGCATGCTAACTGGATTACATGAGAGCTTATGGTGGAATAAGCTGAACGTGGTTTCTGGGAATTCTGGTCTCTTGCTCTTTGCCAATGTGTGTTTATGCAAACTTGAATGAATTTTTAAAATCTGGTTACTGGTAGAAACTTCCTAAGTTAAATGAGTTACATCATGAAACAATCTCACTTTCAGCTTCAAAGCCCTTCAATGTTTTCTACATCAAACTTAACCTAAGGATATGGTAAATGAGTGCATCTGTGGGCGGCACGGTGGCTCAGTGGTTAGCACTGCTGCCTCACAGCACTAAGGACTCTGATTTGATTCCAGCCTCAGGCAACTGTCTGTGTGGAGTTTGTACATTCTCCCTGCTTCTGCGTAGGTTTCCTCCCGCAATCCAAAGATGTGCAGTTTAGGTAAATTGGCCATGCTAAATTGCCCATAGTGTTGAAGGCTGTGTAAGGTTAGTTATATTGGTCAGGGGTAAATGTAGGGTAATAGGGTTGAGGAATGGGTCTGGGTGGGTTCCTCTTCGGAGAGTCGGTGTGGACTTGTTGGGCCAAATAGCCTGTTTCCACACTGTAGGGATTCTATGAAGAGTTTGGTTTCATTCCGAGCTTTGCATTCCAATAACTAATGCATTTGAACTGTGGTGATAAAGTCCAAAATGAAACAAAGTAACTCTTTTAAATTAGTTGTTGATTGTCTTCTGTATTAGATGAGCATATCATAACTTGATGCCTTGTGTAATGGAAACTGCATTCACTGAGGAGAGGGCTATAGAAATTAGTTATAAAGGAGCATGACAGCTCTTATGTATGAAAATGAAGTGTGAAGGTGCTTCAGGGTGACAGCAATTGATGTGCCAATTGAGTGTTCAAAGTGTTGGAAGACACAATAAAGGATCGGTTGAATCTTAGCACATTTGTGATTCAAAAGACTTTTTCCAAAAGACGACAATGTCAAGCTTTAAGTTTCATAGAAACATGAATAGATTGGCCGTTCAGCCCCTTGAGCTCATTCCATCATTCATTGAGATCATGGTTGATCTGTGGCCTAATTCCATACACCTGCCTTGGGCCCATATTCGTTAATACCTTTCCTTAACAAAAATTTATTTGTCTCGGATTTAAAATTGACAGCAC
The DNA here is from genome assembly GCF_004010195.1 of Chiloscyllium plagiosum. Classification (NCBI taxonomy): domain Eukaryota; kingdom Metazoa; phylum Chordata; class Chondrichthyes; order Orectolobiformes; family Hemiscylliidae; genus Chiloscyllium; species Chiloscyllium plagiosum. The sequence continues at coordinate 10,101,810 of NC_057737.1, read as the reverse complement.
ATCCACACCTTTTGCCTATTAAAGTCCTTCTTAACATCTTCCCTGAATGGTCTGGCCCTAAATCTCACTCTGTACCTAGTTCTAGAATCCCTAACTGGTGTGGAAACAGTTTATCTTCATCTACCCTGTCTTATCACGATGAATTAGATCAGATGACCCCTTAATCTTCTAAATTCTGGAGAAAACAGACCGAATTTGTGAAATCTCTTCTCAAACTTAATCCCTAAAGTCTGGATTTCATTTTCGTAAACCTGTGTACCACCTTCAAGGCTAATATATCCCTCCTAAGGTATGAGTCCAAGTGGGGTCTAACCAGGGTTTTGTGTAACTGCTGCATAACTGCTGCATAACTTCTGCATTCCCATGATCCAGTCCTTTGGATGTGAAGGCCAGCATTTCATCAGCTTGCTTGATTATTTTCTGCACCAGTTTGTGGCATTTTAACGATTTATGCACCTAAACCTTCAAGCTCTTTGGACATCAACTGTATTTAACTTCATACCGTCTAGAAAGTACACCAATCTATTCTTTTCAATCCAAAATGGATAATCTCGTGCTTGCCTATTTTGAAGTTGATCTGCCACAGTTTTGCCAATCACTTAAATATATCAATAACTGTTTATATTTCCATGCTATCATTTGCACTGTCTGCACTGCCTAACTGTCATTAGTAAATTTAAATAGATGACCTTTTCTATGCCATTATCCAAGTTATTATTAAATAATGTGGATAATTAAGGCCCTAACACCGATCCAAGTTGGCCACCACTGGTCACATCCTGCCAGTAAACCATGAGAATAGTTTAAATAGTGAGATATTTTCATGTCTGCTCTTGTTACGTTTGCAAGACTCAACATTTTATTTGAAATTTAGTTTCATTACATTGAAATTACTTATCAAATAATTTAGTGGTTGCATGCATCCACATATCAGAAAGAAAAATGCTCAAAATTTTATAGTACAAATAGAGAGTAAATAGTTAGACATTTCAGGTCACAGAAATTGTTTAGTTGTAAAATTCTGAAACTATTCATAAGTTTGTTTTTGCTGAAAAAAGTTTGAATTCTGAATGTATATCACAACTGCTTTATGTTTAAATGAAAATGTTCAAAACGTGGTCGAATGGTAGGCTTCATATGGTAACCTTTGTTTGTAAGTGTCCTTTTTTAATGTTTGCTGGTGGGTCAGCTCAAAATTGAGATTTATTCTCTCTCCTCACGTTTTCTTGTTGGTGGTGACCTGTCGTGCTGCCATACATCTGGCAGTATCAGCACCTGCTGCTCTTCAGTGCCTCATCCAGGTAGCTGTTTATCATGTGTTAGTCTTGACCTCAAATGTTTTAAAAAGCTATGCTGGTGGGGCTGGGAGAGGTAGTGGTTACTCGCATCTGTATTTATTAGTGTGCACTTTCCAGCAGGAGTCAACAAGTCATAGTCGGGACTGGAGTTATCTAATTTGACATTTTAAAATTCTTCTCCCATCTTTCCTGGCTGTGGGACAAAGCAGACGTGGCTGAAGGAAATTGGTGCATAACAGACCAAAGATCAGATTTGGTCCCTAAGCCTTCAGAGGAGAATTTTTGATTTTTAATTTCTGAAAAGAAAATACAAAATACCTGATTCATTAGCCAAAAATGGTATTGACTTACTGTCGCTAACTGTTTCCCTTGTTTAAATGTTTAAATAAACAGTGCTACCAGCATGGGGAAAGCCATGATATAGAGTGTTATTCCTATACATTCATGTGCTTTTGAGTTTGTGCTTTCTGCTGTTGTTGCATTATACTTCATGACATTTGTGGTTCCAGTGATTCCATTGACCTTTGGTGAGGTTGTCAGATTGGTTGGATTATTCTTAATGGTACTGGAAATACTCCTCATTGCAGCATGAGAAGTGGTTGCATTGATGATACTTGGTTCAGAATATGTTGAGAATGTAACTGATGCAGTTGGCCTGTGACTTGCAGTGGGCATTGGCTCAAAGGTTGACAGAGGCATTGAGCCATTGATCTGACTGTTCAGAGTTCCATTTCTGTCAGCCATTGTGATGAACAAGGTTGAAATGGTGCTGTTGGAAGTAAACTGAGCAGCTGTAATGAGCATTGAGGATGCTGGAAGTATATCTGTTGTATTTGTAACAATAGGAGGATTGCTTGAACTTTCAGTGCTACCTGATGTTTGAGTAGTAATGCTTTGGGTTGTTATTTCCAACACCGGTTCATTAACAGAGCTTCGTTCAGGTGAATTCAAACTGGCATTTTTGATTTTTTGTAAAAAGGATGAAGTATCAGTTCCTTGACTCACAAAAGATTGGAGTGTTTTTGCCTCATTCCCCTTGGACACAGTAGTTGGAGTTGTTCTGATTTTAGCCTGTTGATGAGTGAAACTTGAAGTATGAATTGGTAGTGTCACAGTGCTTGGGTCAGAGGTAATCGTTGCTTTCTGAGTAGACTCAGTTTCTTCTGTGCACGGAACTCCAAGCACAGTTGCTGCCACACTTTTTGTCCAGGTCAGTAGATAGGAAATATGATCCAGATTGTTGCATTCCCACAAATTTCCATACAGTGTAATCAACTGCAAGCCAGTGAGTTGATCAAAAGTTCCATTTGGAATAAACGTGAAACTGTTATTGTTCAAGTACAATTTTGAAAGTCTTTTTTGCCGAAAAGTATCGGGTAGTATATTCTGCAAGTTATTGTGAGATAAATCTAAAGTTTCCAAGTTATATGGTGTGTTGGTTGGGACCGTCCAGAATCTATTTCCACTGACGTTGAGGAATTTGAGGTTAATTAATGTGTTGTTAATTAGAAAAGCCCTTTCAATCAGGTTGTCAGACAAATCCAGTATTTTCAGGTTCCACTGGGTGACAGTGTCTTCTTTCTCAAGTACTTTGATAAGATTGTTAGCAGCATAGATTTCCCAAAGTGCCCTTGGAAATTCGGTTGGCATACGAGTGAGCAAATTGTTTGACATGTCGAGGAGCCTCAGGTTGGTGAAATTGGTCAGCTTATTGCTGAGATCTTTAATGCCATTGTGGGAAATATTTAGGTGTATTATATTGTCCTGGATGTTCTCTGGGAGTTCTGTTAAGCCTTGGCCTGAGCAGTCTACATACCTGTCATTTTGTCTGCATAAGCACTTGGAAGGGCAGGTTGTTGCAGCTGAGGATAGGGTGGACAAAAGGGCCAAGATACAGCTGGAGAACTTGAAATAGTCCATTGTTTTCCTATAAAGAAAATTGCAGATTGATTTGTTTACCCTCGTCAACATGTTTACTTAAAAGAAAAATATATTACTCCCCCCCCCCCCCCCCCGCCATGCAATATTATTGGTATGAGCTGGTGGCTGAATCCAATGCACTCAGTGGATTGTGATACTGAATGCCACAGGTTTACTTGCCCCCTTACCACGAAGAGTACTTCGGTAAAATGCCTGACCTCAACTCAAACGGGGATACTCAATGAAATAGCTTCTCTGACAAGATAATTGCAGAGAGTATCTTGAATACATGCCTCGCATTCTAACACTTGCGTGGCACAGTTCCAGGGTGGCGTTGGAGAGGGCTTCATACTTGAATTTGTATAATAATTCAGATGTCTGAATGCTCCATTATTGTTGCCCGTGAAACAACAACTAGATGCACAAATGCTCTGGAATGAATAAATCAACAGACAGTGTTGCAGCAAAAGATTTGTGTCAATTTGGTATGGTCCTGTTGTGATTTTTTTTCTTACAATTCATCCACAATAAGATGGTCCTGATGAATGAATTATTGATTTTTAAAATTTGATTTTGGCAATGTTTTTATTGTTATAACTTTCCCATTACTTAATTATGGATTTTTAATATTGACAATTATTATCAAAAAGCTTGACCGTAGCATTGGTTATGACCAAGAAAAGCTCCATGCAATTAAATATTCACACTTCACTAAACTGCCAGCTTAATGCATTTGGTTAATGCTCCATTTTTAAAACATCTTTTAAGAAAAAAGACAATACAATTTTTGTGTGGAAAGAGAAAAATATACGATGAGATTATCATTCCTTCATGAACAGCAAAATTACAGCTGCTGCTTTGGATTTTTAAATCGCAAACACAGCATTAAAAATCTGATTTAGCTGGTCTCAACAAATTTGTTTCTCGCTGCAGCCTCCAGAAAATGGTGCAGGTGAAAAAAATTCTAAATAAAAATCAAAATCCAATAGAAAAATTAGTAGACTTACCACAGCAACCCTTTGCGAAGAGGATCTTTGCTGCTGAAGTGTTCTTGGTGCAGATGTTCAAATTCTGGATAGCTGCTTTACAGAGGAGCTATTTATACCCACTCCGAAAAGACGCAGGGATCTTTAGTGCAAGCACCATGCTCTGTTCTGAGTATAATCTAAATTATATGTTATTGACAATATGACCTCATTTTGACAACACCTCCCTCGTGTGAGTATGGCACAAAAGTTTAATTTATTACTTCAATAGTACTACATAAGTAATAGACTACCTGGGTGGTATATACACATTGTTTGTTCAGTGTTGAAAAATATATTGATATGTCTTGCACATTTTGTAATGGGGAATGTTAGTCTTGTATAGAATTAAGGCTATTGCCTTGCAGCTTCTTGAGAAGACTTTGTTGAGTAATGGAATGAGATGCCTAAAATAGTAATGTAGAAAGGAAAGTCTAGAAAACAATGTTGCAAAACCTGATTTCAATAACCAAAAGCTGCAACTCATGTCACTAATGCAAATACATTGGCATTTTTGTCATGTGAAGGCGACACAGGAAATTTGGAATTAGCCTATTCTGAATTAGCTTGAATATATTGCTGACATTTCACCAATTTTCCTTAATCTTTGCATGTTGCTTTCCCTAATTGTTGGAAGGATGTGAGAAGTGGTAAACTATATGACTTTCCTCCATGATGGTCATACTGTCGGTTTCTTCATAGTATTCTTAAATGTCCACTTGTGAACCACTTGAGCAAGATGATGAAGGAATTTTTTTTTTCAAAAAAAGGTCCCTTGTCTTATTCTCCTTCTGATCTTGGGTGTTTCAGTTTCCAGAAAAAAAATTTCTATCGCTATTTTCAAATCTCTCCCTGGCCTCACTTTGCCCCATTTCCGATGCACTCTATCTATGAAACCTTCATAGGCGTCTGTGCAGTTCTGAGCTCTGTGCATCCAAAATTCTCACCATTCTACTAATGGCAGTTGTACGTTCAACTGCTTAGGTCCTAGGCTTTGGTATTCATTCCTTCAACTTTACTGTCTCGGTGCTGTCCTCCCCTTTCAAAACACTCATTAAAAATGATCGCCTATTCTGATGTCGTCTTGTGTAGTGCTGTACCACATTATTCTTAAGAAATACTCAGATGTTTTGCTACCTTAAGTGTTATATAATTGCTGGTAGTTAGTTATTAATTGACTTGAATTTTGGTTTATTATTCTTTGTTGTTAGATTGTTGAGTATCCTATAACATTCTCAGTGGTTTAAGATGTTAAAAGTTGTCCTTCAGTCAGTTAGTTTGGCACACCTTTGAGCCATACTTCAGTTTCGCTGAAATGCACTGTGCCTTCATTTGATCTTTATTGTTCACTGAAAGGGAGTTCTGTTTCCTCATTCACCAATGCTTTGGGAAATCACATTTTCAACTTAAACACCTTCACAAATTATTTTCCTCAGTATATGTGTGAGGAGTACTGTTCTTGATCTCTGTTTGACATTCTTTCACACATTACCCTCAAAAATAGATGTCAGGTTCCACCTGAGATATTTCAATAAACAATTTTAGTAAGTCATAGGCACTTCCATTAAGTGGCAAATGTAACACCAAAATCTTTAGCATTATCCAAAAAAGAAGGGTCTGTTTCCATGCTGTACATCTCTATGACTCTAATTCTCCTGGTGCCCCTGCCTATTCTTATCCCTTTGACAGGAGCAAGTAAAATACATAGACTCTATCTTATTGGTGATATTTTTCCTTGATTTATTTTCATGACTGTGGGCATTGCTGAGAAGGTTAATATTTTGCCCATCCCTTATTGTCCTTTAATTGGATGCTAAGCCATTTGAGAGGGGGGCAGATAAATGTTATCCACATTTCTGTGAATGTAGAGTTGTGTCGATTAAGCCAAGTAAGGATGACAATTTTTTAAAAAAATCATAGTAGCGATTTAAAGAAGCAGATGGGTTTTCAAGAAAATTTACAATGGTTTTATGGTCACTACTACTGAAACTAGCTTTTTTTTAAAAAATTCAGTTAATTAATTGAATTTAAACCCCATTGGGTGGTGTGGTGGTATTTGAGCTAGTGATCCCAGTATATTGCCCAATGCCTCTGGACAATCGGTTAATTGTTATTACCACTACCCATCACTTACCCCTATTTATGTTATGCCTTGTGCAATATGGCTGTTGCACATGTCTAAGCAGCAATTTTGAAAAGTGTACTTATTAATTATCAAGTGCTTTGGAATTTTGCAAATAGAAAGTTATTTTGTGTTCATTTGATCCATTCCTATTGAGCAAGTGAACGGTGAGGATTAAGAGATGCGAAATCTGGAATTTTATCTATTGAGTATTTTCCCACCAAATCGTCAGATCGTATTGAACAATTATTTTTAATCTGTTCTTGTGTTTTTAGTTGCCCGTTAGGAAAAAGAGTGGAGATTAATGTCTGTCAGGTGTAAGTGCAGTCCTGATGAAGGGCTTTTGCCCGAAATGTCGATTTTACTGCTCCTCGGATGCTGCCTGAACTGCTGTGCTTTTCCAGCACCACTAATCCAGCAGTCCTGAATATAGAAATACTTGCTCGCAAACCTTGGTCAATAAAAATCAAAGGAAAAGGCCCTTTTTTTTTTCAAACCAAAGAGACCTTAAATATGTTTATTGTATGCTTCTTGGTTGAGATAGAATAACAGATTATAAATCTTGCAAAATCCTTTCTAATCTCAATCCTTGGTGAGTAGACTTGGGGTCAGTGAGGTCTCCTGGATTGTCTATTAATTCACATGGTACCTAAATAGTATGTTCAATGCTCAGTTGCAGGAATTCAGCAAATTGATGTCGTTGCATGAGCTGGCAGTCTCTTTCAGAATCCCACTATAGTCTGGGGGAAAAAAGCAAAGCATTCCAAAGAGTTGAATAATACTTTATGGATATGAGGGAATCCAGCAGTATTAAGATTATTCTTACTGATCGAGAAATTCTGGAGCAATACCCATTTGGTTAGTGATTAGAGTTTGAAATAAGATGGCATTTTAAAAAGAGTGAATTTTTAAGCAACGTAACACTTCATCCTTGATTCAATCATAATGCAACACAGTGATACTGCTATGTTGTTTCTGGTTGTGCTAAGTCAGAGAGTGGGACTTAAACTCAGTACCTATTGACTCAGCGCTGAGCGGTTGAACTGCTGCTCTTTTTAAAAGGTGCAATGAAAATACAAGCTGTTGGAATTACTGGTCATTCTTGTTGGGCCAGCACTCCGTGTTGTATTGCCACACTCATTTGAAATGCCAGTGTTTTACCATCTCATTTTGCTTTTATGATAATGCTAAACTTGAGCAGAGCAACTTGTGTGAAGAACTGAATCTCGGATTTATTCCAGTACTCGTAGTTGGAGTTAAATTTAGTGCGGTTAATAAGGTATCTATAGATGGGTTTTGCACCTGGCATTGTATTCATATTGTTAAGTTTAGAATAGTTTTGTGCCATTTTACTTATGAGAGGTAATAGTATCAAATGACTTTTTGTACCCATGTTAAAGCATTCTATGTACTGCATTGTGGTTAGTTAGATTTTGTGCATGTATCCATATACTTTTGACTGTAAGGTGTGAATGCAACTAACGAATCACTGCTGAGGCAGTTTGAGGACAACTTGCAAGTGTATAATCCACTATCACAACTTTCTTAAATACGCAAGACAAAAATTGGTGACAGATTTTGGGGTCATGTGATGCTATCAAGGTATTTGAGATGCTTGCAGTTATCAAAGTCCCAGTGTCTGAAGCCCAAATGCAACAGGATTGGTTAAGGATTTGCCAACCTTGATGTCATGAGCAACATTGGTAGACTTTGATTCAAAGCCAGAAGTAAAAATTGGAGTCATGGGAACCATTCCTCATGAGACTTTAGTGTGAGTCTCAGTGTGATTTTAATCAATGCTGCTGAAAGTGTGTAGTTTTGACTAAAGAACACCTTAACATGCTTTGTTTTTAATTTTATGTAGTAAGTTTCTGCCATTTACATCTGTGGACACTAATTGCAGAGAAGTGATTTACTCACGCAAATGATTTAGAGGATGGTATTGCATCTGGCAGTAAGTCACTTGAATTTCCCCACACATGATGACAATATGATTGTAGGTATTGCATTATTGATCTCACTGGTAGATGCTGTATGGAACAACATTGTCCCCATAATTACCTGATGCTTCATAACAGTGTGGTTTTGAAAAGCAATTAGTTTTGGTGGGAGACATGTCACCAAGCCTCTTGCATTGATGGGTGGGAGAGAAGCTGTTACCATTGAAATGAAGGCTTACATTTCAGACAAACAGCTGACTTTGGCACATTCCAGATGTTAAGTGGGAAGTCATGAATGAATGTTGCAAGATTATAGTTAACTTGCAATTCTTTTGTCAGTTTTTCTTTCTCTGAGACAATTATCTCCAGCAGTTTAGCATTCCAGTCTCATCAGGTGATGTGTGAACGTTGATGTCGACTTCTGCAAAGCTTATGGAATGTTACTGCAAAGTCGAGTCTCATAGTGCTACCAGTCAATATTGAGCTGTTGAATGTGTTTTTAAAACAGTGCTTATGTAGAAAAGATATGTGTTTAAACCTAAGTCAGTCAAGATAGCATGAAGAATGCTGGTGGAAGGAGTCATTAAGAGTATTATCAAACAACAGTTGCTTAGTTAGAGCCTGTTTACTGTAACTCAGTTTGGTACTGCTATGAATTCTCAGCTCATGACCTCATTACAGCCTTAGTTCAAACATGGACAAAAGAGCTGAATTTCAGAGTGGAGATAAGAGTGACTGCCTTCGGCATCAAGGCTACGTTTGACCAGGCGTGGTGTCAAGGATCTATCACAAAACTGGAGTCAATAGGAATCATGGGCATACTCTCTATTGGCTAGAGTCATACCTGGCACAAGGCAAAATGTTAGTCAGATATTTCAGCTTCAGGACATATTTGCATGTGCTCCTCAAGATTGTGTCTTATGCCTAAATATCTTCAGCTGCTCCATCAATGACCTTCCCTCCATCATGGTGTTTGCTGATGAGTAGACATGGTTCAGCGTCATTCGTGACTCACATTCTGAAGCAGTCCATGTCTGAATACAGTAACACCTGGACAGTATGCAGCCTGAGCTGACACGTTGCAGGTAATGACTATCTATCTGCAGAAATTCACCAAGAATTCTTAGACAGAAGCTTCCAATCCACTGTCACTGTCATCTAGGACAAGGGCTGCAGGTACATTTGAACACCACCTGCCAGCTCTGTCTGATCTACTTCCCATCCTGACTTGGAAATGTATCACCATTCCTTCACTGTCGCTGGTTCAGAATCCTGGAATTAACACCCTAACGGTGCTATGTCTGCCTACACCAAATGGACTGTGGGGATTCAAGAAGAAACTCAACATCACTTTCTAGAAAAGGAACAAATGATGGATCATAAATGCTGGCGCAACCAACAAAACTTGCAACCCATGAGTGAGTTAAAGAAAAGAAATTGCTACCTGTGTCACTTAGCACAACAAAATTTTTGTCTTTGTGCAGATTTTACTGGGATTTATCTAATCATTGGATTATGTCACTGTCATTTAGGGCTAACTATAAAATCTCAGTAGGAAACCCATGAGAGAATACACTTCACCCCCCCCGCCGCCACAGAAAAAGGTGGAAGAATCTCTACACGCATATTTAAGGCAATGGTTTAAAAAAGTAAAAATTTAAAAGAAATATAAATCTCAATTTAATTTAGTTTTAACTGAAAATGCACAGCAGGTCAATCAATAAAAGGACGACAAATTTTTTCATCAAGATTCCTGCTATATACGGTTTCTGACCCAATATAGTCAAGCCCTGAATCATGAAACAACAGAGCAACTGGTAAGGGAAACTAGGAGGGCCAAGATTGCCTTCATGAAATGGAGCTGCTTCCCAGGAGAATCCAGCTATTGTAAATCTTTTAATATTGAAATAACCACTCTCCTCTTCAGCAAATAGTTGCTACTTGAATAAATTGATGATGAGATCAACCACGACACTCAAATCTATATTCATCATAATCCCAACTCTCTACTTAATTTAAGATGACGTAATTTTGCAAGCAAGTTTTTATAGTGATATTGCTGGCAGCAGTATTAGGCCCAGGCATTATAGAAAGCTCAAATGGTAAATGTAACTGTATTAGTTATAAGTCTGACAGCATATGGCAGTGAGAGAGAAGAACAAGGTGTGAAGGTGATGTCACATCTTACTGGGGTAGCACACTGGAAATTAAGCCCCACTGTTTCCAGTTATCACCAAAGCTTTAGATTAAAAAAAACAAAATTCCATAATTTATCTGTCTTTTCTCCCCAGGTTGCAGAAAGCATGGGTTGATTTTCTATACTAAATAAAAATTGCCATTTTATTAAGTAATTAGACTCCAGCGGCAGGGAAACCAATTGTGAATCACCAATATGTAACTTAATTAATTAAAACTCTGATCTCCTGAAAACTGACCCCACACACACACTACATGGATGTTATAGACAGAGTGAACACAGTAAATGGTTCACTGCTCATTGTTCATTGGATTGGTTGATTCTTATGATTCGTAAGCTGATCAGTGCACTGCTTCAGTCATCTTTCTCCAGATGTTTCTACTGGTTTACAAGAGGTAGAAGGTGGCTGCTTCACTTATAGATGGTCTCTGGCTTAATCAAAAGACACAATTGACAGTGATTGCTGAAGGAAAAATAAATTGTTCTTCAGGCTTAAAGTGCCTTAATGCATAAGAGGCAGAGAGCTCCTAAGATGCTGATGGTTTCTCTGCCTTTAGTTGACAGGCCCAAGCTGTTCAGCTTGGTTAGAGACAAAAAAAACTGCAGATGTTAGAATCCAAAATAGACAGGCAGGAAGCTGGAGGAACATAGCAAGCCAGGCAGCGTCAGAAGATTGAGAAGTCGATGTTTTGGGTATAACCCTTCTTCAGGATTGGGGCCGGGTGCGGGGGGGAGCTGCGGTAAAGTGGGTGACAGCAGCAGGGTTGTGAAGTGGAGATAGGTGAGGACAGGTAGAGAGTACGACCTGGTTAGTCAGTGGGAGGAATGAAACCGGTTGGTGGCAGGGAGCAGTGGAAGGGATGGGAGGGGCTGGGAAGGGAATCGGTGGATGGGGAGAGCAGTTATTTGAATTTGGAGAACTCACTGTTGAGTCCTCTAGTCTGTAGGTATTTCTCCAACTTGTGCTGTGGTTCGTTTTGGCAATGGAGGAGGCCAAGGATAGTCATGTTGGAAAGGAGTGATTGGGGGAATTGAAATGGGTGGTGCCTGGGAGGTCCAGTCAGCCAATGTTGACCTGGCTGTGATGCTCGATGAACCGTTCCCTAACTTTACATTCAGTCTCCCCAGTGTAGAGAAGACCACATCAGCAGCTGAACCTCTGCCTCACTTGGAAAGACTTTTTGAGCCCCTGGATGGAGGTGAGTGGGGGGGTGGTGTACTGGCAGATTTTGCATCTTTTCCGGTTGCAGGGGAAGGTGCGTGGGGGTTTGGGGGTTGTTGGGGAGAGTGGCGCAAACCAAGGATTGTTAAACAGAACGGTCCTTGTGGAAGACAAAGAGGGGTGAGGAGGGTAAGATGTCCTTGGCAGTGGGATCTATTTGGAATTGGCGGAAGTGATTAAGGATGATGCATTGGATACAGAGAATGGTAGGTGGTAGGTGAGGACAGGGGGACTCTATCTTTATTACGTGGGGGTTTTGGTTTAGAGCAGGGGAATGGGGAATGGAGGTGGTGCGGCAGAGGGCTATCTGGATAACGGAGGGAGGAAAAGCACATTGTTCAAAAGCAAGCTATTCAGCTACCTGAGAACCAACATCTCAATTGTTGGCAGGCAGAATATCTTTGTCATTGCTTTATAAACTAGCGACCAGTTTCCAATCTGTTACTTGTCAAAGTTCCATTTTTGCACAGCCTATCAACTCCAGTTCATCTACAAACAAGACTTGAATTACAAGACTTGAAAGACTTGAGCAGCTACGTAAGTGATGCTTCTAACGAGTGTCAAATTACTTGTTTTCAAAACATGGAGCAACTGGTTTTAAAACAGTTATTTTCTCATTTCAGTCCTCCATTAAAAAGGAAAACGACTCCCTGCAATGTGCAGAATTTCTATTTCCATCCTTTTGAAGACTCATAGCTAATCGAATAAGGCCAACTTGAGAAATCTCAAGAAAATCAAAACTAGTGCTGGAACTATTTACTGAGAACAATATCCTGCCAAATTAATGGCTGTAACTGAATTGAAGCTCCACATGAGGCCAAACAATTATCTTTGCACCAAAGGGATGTCATCCTTGGGAGTTAACTATAGTGACTGTGTCCACCTGGTGTCACCCTTCAAAGAGTGTGTTTGCGGCGATGATTACCTTCCAGAAATTTTAAAATATCTATCTTTGAACAATTTTTCTGATACAAATGATCCTAAACCACTGGATTAAAAGGATACAGTCAGTAGGGAAATTCAAGTCATGGCATTGTTTGGAACTTGTAACCCAGAGAGACAGATTAATGCAATGGCATGTGGCAACTGTTGGTCTGTACTTTAAAAACCCAGTTGGTTCACTAATATCTTTTAGAGAAAAACTTTTCTCACATTTTGCCTGCTGTGGCTGACATGCAACTCCAGACCCATAACAATATGGTTGACCCTTGACTTCCAATTTATTTGTAATAAACCCCTAAAGAAAAGTAAAAAATATATAAACTGGATAGATGATCACATGTCGTCTTAAGCACCAGAAACAACAATAGCATACCCTGCCCTATTAATCTTGTAAAGTATGTCTTGCTATTGTCTTGGAGTTTGTGAAAATTGCAAGAACTGACCCACAAACCAGTCGAGTAACAGCTTTTCATTGTCTTGACAGATATGACTGAGTGCAGTCATGTCAGAGACATCACTGTATGTGCTGACCCACGAGCAGGGCATATCAAGTTGAGGTGACAACACAGCGGTAAGCAGGTGGGAAGGAGAAGTGCCCTAGGAACTCTGAAGTTCCTCGGGGCAGTATGCTAAGCCCAGCCATCTTCAGCTGTCATCAGTGACATTCCCCCCTCCTTCAATGATTTGCATTTCTTCATGACTATGATCTCTACCATCTTTAAGGATAAAGGCAGCAAACACATGGGACTACTGTTCAACTGCAAATTTCTCACCAAAATGCCCACCATTCTGACTTGGAAAAGTACTGCTGTTCCTTCACTGTCACAGGATCAAAATCCTGGAATGTCCAAACTAATGCAGTTGGTGGTTTAAACTAATTTGGCAGGGGTATGGCAAACAAAGTGTTGGTACCGAGAAGAGAAGACACCAAGACCAACAGGAAGGCAGAGCATAAATGGTCAAGTTAAGGCATGGAGCATGGTAAGGCTGGATAGTATTTATTTTAATGCAAGAAATCTTTCGAGCATGGCAGATGAGTTCAGGATTTTTATAAAAACATGGAATTGATATTGCTATTGCTGAGACATTGCTCAGGGCGGGACAGAACTAACAGCTCAATTTTCAGAGGAATAGAATCTTCAGATGGGGCTGGTTAGGTCAGAAGAGGTTAGAGAGGAACTGGTATTGCAATATTGGTCAAAGAGTCAATTATTGCAATAAGGAAGGCTAATATCTATGTAATCAGGTTCCTCAAATGAGGCCATTTGGGTAGAATATAAAAATGAAAAGGGGCAGTCACATTGCTGGGAGTATATTCTGGGCACCGAATGGTCAGGCACCGATACAAGAACATATGTAGGCAAATCTCAGAAGTGTAAAATAATGGGATAACAGAGTTTCAATTTCCCTAATGCTAACAGGGATAGGCAATCTGAAAGGATTAGAGAAAGCAGAATTGAAATGTCTGTTGGAGCGCTTTTAAAGACAGTACGTAGAAAGCCCAGCAAGAGAGGGAGTGATGCTGAACCTGAATGAAGCTGGCCGAGTGGTAGAAACATTTTGGTAATAGTAAGCACATCTCAGTAATACTTTACGTAGTAATGGAAAATGGGCCAGAAGTAAATGTGAATGGCGGAAAGTTGATTTGAAAATATGATCTGACTAAAGTGGACTGGGAGAAGCTTCTTGCAGAGAAATCTAATTTGGAGCATTGGCAGTCATTCAAAAACAGAATGGTGAGAGTGCAGGACCAACATGTTATCATAAAGGTAAAGAGTGGGTTCCCCAAGTCCAGAGAAGCCGAGCTGTCAGTGAAGTATGGAATCGGAAAAGGAAAAAGAGTGAGCTTATGGTTGATACTGTGGGCTCAAAACAGCAAAGCGCCAGAGGAGCATAGAAAATGTAAGAAATAAATTAGGAGAGTGAAGAGGCTGTGCAGAAAGGCACAGGTGGGTAAAATAAAGGGAATCAAAAGCATTTTATAAGTATATTTGGAATATGAGGAAAACCAGAGAATGGGCCCATTCAGGGACTAAAGCAGCGATCTTTGTATGGAACCTGAAGATGTAAATGAGATTTTAAATAAATACATAGCATTAAATATAGAGTTGGATGATGTGGGTATACAAATCAGTTGAGCAACCTGAATAAATTAACATTGAAACAGAACAGGTATTAAGTTTTAGAAATCTTAAAATGGTTAAATCTCCAAGCATGGATGACATTTATCACTGGTCACTGTGGGAGGTAACGGATGAGAACGCTGCTATTAATTTTCAAATTTCAGAACATGGGAGAGGTGCCAAAGGACCAGAGAATCTAGTGCTGTTCTTCACAAAGAGGGATAGAGGTAAACCAACAAAATCTAGAACAGTGAGTCTAGCATCTGTGGTATGGAAACTTTCTGAAAAGGTTCTGAGAGAGTACATTTAATCTCCACTTTGAGGGGCAAGGATTTATCGAGGTTAGTATGGAGAGATCATGTCTCACAAATTGAATCATTTTTGAGGAGATGACTAGGTGTGTCAGTGAGGGTAGTGCAGCTGCTCTTGTCTACATGGACTTAGTGTAACTATTGACAAGAACTCTTATGGGATATTGGTCAAGAAGTTAGGCATCCATGCGATCCAAGGCAATATGGTAACTTGGATCTAACATTGGCTTAATGGCAGGAGACAGAATGTAATGGTTGATGGTAATTTTTTTGAGACTGGAAGCCTATGTCCAGTGGCATACAGTGGTTTCAGTGCTGCATCTCTTCCTGTTTGCAATGTACGTTAATGGTCTAGATAACGGGTGTAGGCAGTATCATAGGGTCCTTGGCATGCATAGCCATAGGTCCTTGAAAGCAGCAGGACAGGAAGAAAGCATCGTTGAAAAAGGCATATTTAATGCTCGCCTTATCAGTCAATTTATTGAACACGAGCCGTGAAATTGTGATGGAGCTTCATGAAACACTGTAGAGGCCACAGTTTGAGTACTGTGTGCAGTTCTGATTGCCACACTAGCGGAAGGATGTAATTGCACAATGAGGGTTGCAGAGGAAATTCACGAGGCTGTTGCCTGGGCTGAAGCATTTCAGCTTTGAAGAAACAAAGATGCTTTTGAGCATCGAAGGTTTCGAGGGACCTGATTTGAGTTGTAGAATAAACATTTTCCCGTAGATGGGTCAGTAACCAGAGGCATAGATTTGAGGCAGGATGTTTAGAGGGGACTTGAGAAAACGTTTCACCCAGAGGATGAGGCCATTTGGATGAAACTGCCTGATTGGGTGAAACAGGCAGAAACCCTCAAAGCAGTTAAATGTTTAGAAGTTACATTGCATTTGCAAATGTACTTCACATTCACCAATGTCTTAAAATGTTCAGCATAATTGCACACAGTGCCTCTGATTCAGTTCATGCCAATGCACCTACAGAGAAGACGTAGGAACAGAAAGCTATATTCTGACTATTTTATTTGTATAATGACTCGCTACAGAAGGATGTGTCATGTATATTGATGCTGAAATCACTGAAGATATTTTTTCTAGCATAGTTTTATTTTTAAACAAGTGTGCATGGAAAATGGATATTTGTGTGCAGATATTACTAAGTTAGATCAGTGATTCATGTTCTATGAGTGGGGGGAATGATTGACATTTTTAATCATGTTTAAGTCATGTTTAATGCTGATGTGCAGCAGTATAATGAGGCAGTGTAAATTGGGGCAGTGAATGGGAATAAGTAAGCTGAAATTTTCATATTGGTTTCCATAACCTATTTGATAACTTTCTAATTTTAAATATGAACTTTCTGGAAATTCACAATGAATAATTTTGCTATTTTAATTGTATAGCAGCAGCGACATAATACTTTCAATAATGAACTGAATTTGGCATTATAGACATGCAACCTTAGCACAGTTGACTTAAATGCTATTGTTCCATTCAGCATGACATTACTGGGAATTGTCCAATATTAGAGTTAGCCATGGCTGAGTTACTCGTTGTGGGGCTCAAAATCCACTCCGGAATTTGGGCATGAAAGATCTAAGTTGACACTTGTACTTTGGGACATCCTAAGGTGGAGATGCTATTTAGAACAATTATTTTGTGTTGCTTTTGTTTAGTCTTGCAGCTTTTGTCAAAAAGAACAAGTATTAAGCAAATTCTATCTTTTGACTTTTGATATTCATAGTTATGCTTACAATCTCATTGTCCCAGAATTTTTTACACTACCTGGTCTGTCTTGTATCTTCCGTCATAATAAATTGTTTTTCCATCCATTTACACTTTTCTGTGTTATGGACAAGGCCAGACCACTCAAAACATTCTTAAGCAGGTCGCCCAGACAATAGATTTTGCAATTAGTTTCGGTAATTGTACAGTGAAAATTACCCAGTGTAAGTTAACTAGGTTGACAAAATCTATTCACAAAATTACACAGTGAAACACACAGAACAGAATAAAGAGCCCCTACAGAACTCAGTCTATCCAAACTAGACTTAATTATGCTGGTCTGAATATACGCAACAGTTTCAATAAGCAAGCCCCCTTAAAAAAGTAGTAAAAATGGAACAAAGGCTTCGAGGTCCAAGTTAAAAGGGCAGAAGAAGAGTGAGTCTCGCAGCCTGTTTCCACACAGCTGAACTTCCAACTAGTTCTGGAATGAACTGCTCAGCTAGAGAGCTGACCACTCTTTTCATTGTACATGTCTCTTCTAAAACATGACCACTTTGCCCTGAAGTCTCATCTGTTTATATATAAACAAAAGGCTTCTCAAAATCCTTTTTCATCTCTGTACCAAACTAGCCACCTCGGAGCCCTTTGAAAAAAATCAAGGACACAGTATCCTTGAGAAAAGGAACAGCTTTTTAGAAAGAAAGGACGGTTTTGTGACATCTGAATATAGTGTTTCAGTTATGTCTTCCATCATTGTTACCAGGTTTTGTCATCTTTATTTCTTTTGTGGCCAATCCATGTTATTTAGGCTACTTAGACTTCAAGATGTTGAGATACAAGGTCAACTTATTTCAAACTTCTAAATTTTTCTGTGGCTTGAACCAGTATCTCTGGATTTGCTCTTGCTGCTTTAGGTATTTTCTCAGTCTCTTAGATTTTTCTAGGACACTGTGGAAGTGACTAGTCTTTCCTATAATAGCAACCACATTGTTTTAGAAATAAAAATGTTTAGAAATAAAAATTGGCTGTAAATTGAGGTAAGTTAATTGTGATGGATACTTGTTTAGGTGCACGTCCTCTTTCTCAAATTATGCAACCCATTTAAAATAGAGTTTGGCATCTCTTGTATTCCTGCTTCAAAATGTGGATGCTGCTTTTAATCTGTATTTAAATAGACATGTCTGGTTTAGATATGTCGCCAGTAAGTTTAGTTTTCTGCAAGATCTGTGCATTGACTGACTGGATAAAATGTTCAAAAAATACTGGCTACATCTTGATCAGTTTGCCACGTGAAATGATGTGCAATACCAAAGAGCTGTCCACGCTTTTATGGCTAACATATAGTCTGATTTGACATGCACGATAAACCAAGTCTGAGCCCAGGCCACAATGACCCATCTCATGCAGAAGCTCCTCTTATACCATTTTTGAAACAGTTATGTTCCTTCTACTCTGTGACTTGGAAAAACATACAAAATATGTGATCCTTTGTGGAAGGGTTCTTCTTTATGTTCAAGCTATTCCATTGGTGTTCTGTGACCTGTAGTTTGTTTTCTTAAAGTATGCGGGCATCACTCTTGGAGCAACATTTATTACTCCATCCTTTGTGCATGAAGTGGTGATGGTGAGGGGTGGTCTGGAACTGCTAAAGTGAATCTGATGTAGGTATGCCAACTTGGCTGTTAGGGAAGGAGTACTAGGACCGTGGCCCAGCAACACTGAAAGAACAACAATATATCTTCAGATAAGGATGCTGAGTGGTTCACAGTGGAACTTGCAGCAAGTGCTTTTCTCCTGGATCATCATTTTTTCTTCTAAGGGATGTTGGTGCTGCCAACAACACTAGCATTTGTTGTACATCTCTGGATGCCTCAAACTGGTTAAGTATGCGATTTCAGAGGGCAATTAAAAGTCCAGTCATTGTGTCTGCAGTTACAAGTAAGCCAAATCAATTAAGGATGACCAATTTCATGCCTGAAGGATTTAGTGAACGAGTTGGGTTTCTGAAAGAATTGATAACGGTCGCCATTAAACCAGGTTTAATTCCAGATTTTATTGAATTCAAACATCAGGGTGTGATTTGAAACTATATCCCCCGAAACTATATCCGGGACTCCACATTACTGGTCTAATGACATTATCAGTATATCATTGTTTCCCATTGATTTGTGTTTTTCTCAACTTCCTTGATGTTGCAATCAGTCAAATGTGACCTTGATGTCAAGAGCCTTCACTCTGCCCCACCTCTGGGATTCAGCTCTTTTGTTCATGTTTAAACTAAGGCTGCAATGAGGTCAGGAACTGAATGGCCTTGACAAAGCCGAGCTGAGCATTAGTGAGCAGTTTATTGCTTAACAAATGCTGCTTGATAGCGCTGTGTTGATAACTCCTCCTGTCACAGAATTGATAGAAAGTAGACTGATGGGCAGTAGACGGAGACTGTACGGGGTTCTAATTGCTAGGTTGGATTTGTACTGGGTTTTGTATACCTGGGCAATTTTCCTTTGTCTGGTGTTTCAGCAAGGGACCCAACAATCCCTTCCCAAGCTTCCCACAGAGTTCCAGGGTATACCTGATCAGGTTTTGTAGATTTATCCACATTTATCTGTTTAAAGACCTACAGCATCAACACCTCTGTAATATGGACATTTTTGAAGATGTTGCCATCTGCATCTTCTATGTCCTTCTCCACAGTAAATACTGATGCAGAATACTTGTTTAGTATGTTATGAAACCAGGTCAAACCCCTCAAAACATTTGAAGAAGGTAGTTCAGACCCTAACTTTGCATTTGTTTTAAGCAAGTGTGCGGTGGATATTCCTGGGGAGAATCAGCTGGTCAAACTGCTTAGTTCTCAACAATACAAAATTTATTCACAAGTTTACTGAATATAACACAAAGAACAGAATACCAAATAATTTATCCTATCTGAAAACCCTACATACTATGCTAAATTAATGATGCTGTTCCAAACTATTTGCAACAATCCCATCAACACTCCTTAGCCCAAGAGGTAAAATCATACAAGGTCTTAAAGCTTCAAATTAGAGAGAGACTCCAGCAACCTGTCTTCACGCACTGCTGCATTAAACCAAATCAAAGAACAGCTGCTAAAACTGGCCACTCCGTCTTGATTATGCAAGTTTTTTTTTTCAAAACTTGAAAGCTTTTTGCATGAGGCAGTGTCTGTTAGCTGTAAACAAATTGGCCATAAAATCCATCCAAACTCAGACTGGTTGGAACCTTGTGTCGTTTTCAACCTCTCTGGGGGGAAAAAAAACAAGGACAATCTAACCTTGCCAAAGGAACAGCTTTGTCACAAGTATCTCTGCCATCTCCTGCAGTTCCATACTTCAGCATTTCCTACACCTATCAGCCTTGCCTTTCACCCAACAGGAACATACTGTCTCTGGACTCTCATTATCTCATTTTTGAAGGCTTCCCATTTTCCAACTGTCCCTTTACATGTGATCATCTGCCCCACAATCAATTTTTGAAAGTTTTTGCCCAATTCCATCAAAATTGGCCTTCCTCCAATTTAGAACATCAACTCTCGGAATATTGTGTGCAATCCTGGTCTCCCTCCTATAAGAAGGATGTTGTGAAACTTGAAAGTGTTTAGAAGGATTTCACCAGGGTTGGAGCTTTTGGGAGAGGCTGAATAGGCTGGTGTTCTTTTCCCTGGAAAGTCGGAGGCTGAGGGGTGATGTAATAGAGGTTTATAAAATTATGAGGGGCATGGATAGGGTAAACAGAGGGTCTATTTTTCCTGGGGTACGGGAGTCCAGAACTAGAGCGCATAGATTTTGGGTGAGCGGGGAAACATTTAAAAGGGACGTAAAGGGGCAATCTTTTCATGCAGAGGATCGTGGATGTGTTGAATGAACTGCCAGAGGAAGTGGGGGCTGGCACAATTACAATATTTTAAAAGGCATCCAGATTGGTTTATGAATAGATTATAGTTGTTAGGGACATGGGCTAAGTGCAGGCAAATAAGACTAGATTATTTTAGGATATCTGGTTGTCATAGGTGAGTTGGATCAAAGGGTCTATTTTCATACTGTATATGTCAATGACTGTCAGTGTTGAATTTACACCGGAACAGCTTGGCTCGAGCTGTAGCAAGTTCTGGAGTACGCATCTTAAGTACTATTGCTGGGTTATTGTCGAATCCCATTGCAATATCAAGTGCCTCCAGCTATTTCTTTATGTAATATCAAATGAATTGGATTAGCTGAAGACTGGCATCTGTGATGCTGGGCACCATTGTAGTAGACCTGAATGAATCTTCCACTCGGCATGTCTGGCTGAAAACTTTTGTAAATGTTTACCTACATGATGATTGGGCTTGCCAGTTTTTGAGGATGGTTATATGCTGGCTCCTCCAGTGAGGATTTAAATTGTCCACTTCATTCACAACTGGATGTAACAGAGTCGAGATCGGATCCATTGGTTATCCATCGGACCTATCCCTGTCTATCACTTTGTGCTTATCCTGTTTGACATATAAATAGTTCTATTTGTAGCTTCACCAGGTGGTCACCTCACTTCAGGTATGCCTGGTGCTGCTTCTGCCATACCCGCCTGCACTGTCTATTGAACCAGGATTGATTCCCTGGTTTGATGATAATGGTCAAGCAGAGTAAATGCTGGGTCATGAGGTTGCAAATTGTGGTTAAATGCAGTTAGTTTGGTGGTGGTCCACAGTACCTCATGGATACTCAGTCTTAGTAAAGTCTATCCTATTTAGTGTGGTGATAGTGACGTGGGACAAAATTAAGCAAATACTGAATGGGAATACGAAGCTTTGTCACCACAATGTGTAGTGATCTCACTGTCATGGTCAGGTGCACCTAGTAAATTGATACTGATGAGTTTAAGCATATTTTACTTAATTGTTCCCTTACTGTTTCTGGTAGTCTCAGTCTCGTAGCTGTGTCCTAGGGAGTGGACTAGTAGTTCCACAGAGCAACTTGGTGATGGGTGTTGCAGTTCACATCCACAAGTGGCTTTAGACTGACTCATCAGCCAAGGGGGCCAGTTCATAGTAATCACTTTTGGCATGATTTCATGAGACCATATGGGATCTGGAGTCAGTGTTGAAGAATTCCTTGGAAATTTGCTGCTGATTGTACGTCACTGTTCTGTCACTTCTGTCCCATTAGTACAAATCCAAGGATGGTAATGTCTGTGACATTGTATATAAGGTATAATTCCATAAACATGACTGTTTCGTTACTAGCTTATGATACTCCTTTCAGTTGTTACTAAGAAATTTGCAGGATGGACAGGGGTGACTTTGCTGTTATTGTTTTGGGTGCCTTAGTCAATACATGTGGTCCACCTGATTGTTAGAGAGGGCAGTTAAGAGTCAATCACATTGCTGAGAGTCTGGAGTAACATTTTGACCAGACCAGGTAAGGATCATCTCAACAGTATGTTAATGAGGCAAAGGTTTCTATGATAATTAACAATTTTGATGTTATTCGTTAGTCTTTTCATTCCAGATTTTTATTGAATTCAAATTCTACCATCTCCCATTGAATTCGAACCCATGTCCCCAGAATGGATCTCTGGGTTACTACTAAGCCACACATTAATACAGTTTACATTTAACATTGCAAACAGTATAGATAAAAGTTCAAGTTTACATGTTTCCTCATGGCCTACCTTTTATATTTGGAATCTATTGTGTTGCTGTGCTGCTGTCTGAATTCTTTCTAAATCATTTATATTCTGCTGTTCTATTAACATTTTTTAATTGCTTTGCTGTGCTATGTAGACAAGGAAATGAACATGCCAATCATTACTCAAAGTCCATTGTGAACTTGGTCAATTAATTCTGTATGCATTGTTCTGACCCACTTTTTTTTGTTTCACATTTATCAATGTGAACTTGAAACATGGTACATCTCTGCCTCATAGGATAGCCAATCTGAATCTACTTTTAAATCTTTTGTCACAATTTGTCACAATTCTCCCTTGTATTGCTGTTGCTTTCTTTATTTGAGAAATTAAGCAGAGAACTTTGTCGTAAAAATCTGCACCTTCTGGAGTCCAGTGTTCTATGATTTGCAATCTTTAAGTGAAGTTCTGGTACACGTATAGGAGAATATCTGCACAAATGAAAACTACTGTTGACCATTTCATTTTCTTTTTATTTGATTGCAACATATCAGATAAGACTTGGAAGATTAAAGTGTGCACATCTGGGTTAGTTTTCTTAAAATTATTTGCAATAGCAACTGCTGTAAATAAATGGTTCTTGTGTAATCATCTTCTGAGATGCATTTCCTCCTCCCTGTTTCCTGTGACTTGCAGTTTCTTGATTTAAAGTTAACCATAAAATCCAAATAAACAGAATTTCCCTGCTGAGAATGATGCAAATTCACTACAGTTTTCACTTCATCTTACTGATTATACATTTTTTTAAGACTTGCAAAGTAAACTAATATGTTTCACGCACTTTGTCCAAAGAAAATTGTAATTCATTTTCTTAAAAATATCTGTTAGTGTTGCTGTATTCCAGAGAAGATATAGTTCGAAGTTAAGGACAATGCACTGTGAGCTACCAGAAATGGGAGTTGAAGTAACTTGAGCAGTGTGGAATTTCTGTATTAATTCAGTTGACTCATTGTGAACCTCAAAAATGATGCTGAATCTGGTTATTCTCAGAAAGCTTTTTTGAAACTGATGTAACCCACTTCTTATTGTTAATAAGCAATGATTCTATCTGTCCACATTGGATTTAGAAATGGTGTCTGCAGGTGGATGTCTTGAGTAATTGAATTCATGTCATCTCGATTGCAGATTGAAACTTGCAAACATTTCTTGCTGATGCTTTTTCTGTAGCTATTAACATACAAAAGACATCAATTTCTTTTTCCTTTTCGTACCACATTGGAGTATGGTACAACAAGTGTATGCCAAAGGCATGACTCATTCCAAAAATGATACGGTCGTGGACAGAACTAAGTACAAGGAAGGACTGGAAAAGTAATGCATCAAGGAAAGAAGGAGTCACTTGATGTGTGAGAAAAATGCCTTTTGCCATCTTCCCCCTGTAATGTACTGAATTACTTGTGGTTAAAAGTGAAATACAATTCAGGTTTACTGTATGTAATCATTTAAATTAAATTCTCACTTAAGAAATAGAAGGATTAAAATATAACTTTCAGGGGAGTTGAGTAGGATAGAAACTTGAAGGAAGAAATCACCAAGACCAGCATAAGCACAAAGCTAAAACAATCTGCAGTATTACACAATACAATCACAAAGCATAGTTCACTGTTTTTAGATTGCAGGCTTGTCTGCTGGAGAATTTTTTAATAGAATTTCAATAAAGTATACTCGAGTAACATATTTTGAGTAAAATCAGTCCATAGACAAGAAGCTTATACATTTTTTTCATTTTGAATGTCAACTGAGGAAGAATTGTGTAAAAAGCTAGCTGCTTTTCTATTTATCTTGTATATGGAAAAAAAATCATTGCCGTCAAAAGCAGTATTTGTTGCAGTATTGTGGTTGACCACTTTATGTACAGTTCACAAAGTGGCTGCTGTGAAAGACGTTGGTAGATGAAAAGGCTTTTGAGGTAATTCACCAGTTACCTAGAGTCCGTGCAATGGTGGGTGTGAAACTAATTAAGAAAATATATGTATTGCTGCCCTTTTCATTTAAAAAAAATGCAGAAGTGCATTCATGGAATTGCAGTCTATAGGGGCTTTTTGTCTGCATCTAGTTTCAAATCTTGATACCACTTCCAACTTTAGAAAGGTGCTGTACATTGCACTTTAGGCATGATGAGTGATGTTAGCCTATCGGATTTTTAAAATATGGTTTGGCAATGCTGAAGCACAGTTGTTGCAGGAGGCATCTTAGGCAAACTTTAGCCAATGTAGATTACAATGATTTTAGATTACTTGCAGTGTGGAAGCAGGCCCTTCGGCCCAACAAGTCCACACCTACCTGCCGAAGCGCAACCCACCCAGACCCATTCCCCTACATTTACCCCTTTGCCTAACATTACGGGCAATTTAGCATGGCCAATTCACCTAACCTGCACATTTTTGGACTGTGGGAGGAAACCGGAGCACCCGGAGGAAACCCACGCAGACACGGGGAGAATGTGCAAACTCCACACAGACAGTCGCCTGAGGCTGGAATCGACCCTGGGACCCTGGTGCTGGGAGTCAGCAGTGCTAACCACTGAGCCACCGTGCCGTGTATATGTATAATTGCTTTGCAGTTGTGGAAGATAAAACTAATACCTTGTTCTTTAGACTTGTAGCTCCAACAATGGTGGTGGATTATCAGAATTGTTTACAAAATCCAGAAAATCATCTGGAGGATGGGGAAAGGAGATACTTTGATCTAACTCGGGAACCTCCTGAGCTGGGGCAGGACCGTCTGTATCTGTTGCAGGTGATGAAGCAGCTGGTTCATGATCATTCACTGAAGTTTGTGCTTCAAGAGGATTTGGTGGTTTAAAATCTTGGTTATGTGTTTCACTTGGTTGAATGTCTTTTGCAGTTTCATTTTCTACTTTGACTTCAGGCTCAATGAGCTTTTCTTCAATCTCAGGCGAAGAAGTATTGACAACTCCTTCAGACTCTTGCATGCTTTGATGATCAAGTAAGGATTCGCGTTTTGATTTTTTAGACAAGAAGGTGGTGAGTGAGGGGCGTTTTGTTGGAGCAACATTGTTATCATTAACCTCAAATGCATGTAGATCCATTTCAGTGGGACTTGGACAGGTTCCTGCCCATGACTGGTCCTCTGAAGGCCTTTTTGCACATCTTTTCCTCAGCAAAAGGACACATATTATGATCAACATTAGCAGCAATGCGCCACCAATGATGTAAGCGATAATTCGTGCTGCAGTCCCATTATTTAGCTGTTTAGTGGTTGACTTGCTGGTGATTGTTGTCATCAAGGTTGACTTGGTGCTCTCATGTTTTGTCGTCAAGTGTGAAGTTGGTGGAGAGGTGGCACTCTGAATTGATTGTACTTCACTTGAAACTTCTGATGTGAACTGTGAAGTGGTAGAAGGTGTATTGGTTAAGAAAGAAGTGTCGCTAGGGAGATCACTTGAAGGTGCATTTGTTATGGTTGATGTAGTTGTGTTTAACCAGGGCTGTATAGAATTACTTGAGTTATGAAATGAAGTTGATGTGTCTGAATTTGTTTCTTCTGAACCCATTGTTGGCAGAGAGTTGATTGTGATTGTGCCCCCAAGGCTGTCTGCGAGTAGTGCCAGGGTAATCAATTGAATTGCTTTCATCCTTGTTAGTTTTAAAGAGACAGGCTTTCTGAACCAAAACCAGTTTGCTGATGACAGTAAAAACCTGAAAGAATCGAGAACAAAACATTTTTAAGTTAATTTTTTCTTTTGGTATTGTCCGCATTTTGCAAATTAACTCAATGATAATGGCTTTTTTGTATTTTTTTGTCGTGTTGTTAGAAGGATAATATTGGTTGGGATAGAACATAGAACAGTACAGGCCCTCCAGCCCTCGATGTTGCGTCGACCTATGAAACCAATCTGAAGCCCATCTAACCTACGCTATTCCATTATCATCCATATGTTTATCCAATGACCATTTAACTGCCCTTAAAGTTGGCCAGTCTACTACTGTTACAGGCAGGGTATACCACGCCCTTACTACTCTGAGTAAAGAACCAGCCTTTGACATCTGTCCTATATGTTTCGCCCCTCAATTTAAAGTTATGTCCCTCATGCAAGCCATTACTACCTAAGGAAAAAGGTTCTCACTATCCATTCTATCTTGTATGTCTCTATTAAGTCACCTCATAACCACCACCTGTCTAATGAAAACAGCCTCAAATCCCTCACCCTCTCCTCATAAGACCTTCCCGCCATACCAGGCGACATCCTGGTAAATCTTCTTTGCATCCTTTCCAATGCTTCCACATCCTTCCTGTCATGAGGTGACCAGAACTGTATACAATACAACAGTGCAGCCACACCAGAGTTTTGTACAGCTGCAACATGACCTCATAGCTCCAAAACGCAATCTCTCTACCAATTAAAGCTAACACACTGTACGCCACCTTAACAACCCTATCAACCTGGGTGGCAACTTTTGGGGATCTTTGTACATGTGTGGTGTAAAATTATGTCCCAATACATGTGTGAATCATAATGTAACACATGTATTGGGCCAAGCAATGGAATGTGGTGAAAGACGCTGCGGGGAATAAAATGCCCATATTCTAGCAGACTCGCCGCTTGGTCGTTTGTTCTGTGTCAGACTACTCTCCTACGAACCTGACCTTGAGAATTTTTTAAAACAACATGGGCACTGAAAAGCCTGAAGGAAACTTAATTTGTGCCTTTGTTGTGTGTGTGTAGAAGGATGTGGTGTGATATCAAGTTAATAAAGTCAGAATGTAAAACAAGTTTAAAAGTGCATGTTTCTGATTTGTTTGCAAGGATAACTGTTATTAGAGTCTCAATCTTGTTTCTGTCCTGAGCTATCAACTCCATTCTTTTTCCTGGCCACTGTCTGAGGCTAAGCCAGACAGTTTGCTGCTTGGGCACCATATGAGATAGTGGATCTTAGTTTCAAATGCTATCTCCTCCCCATGACCAAGACCTCCCCTCTGTACTGTCTGCCCTACCTCAACTTACCTGTCAAAACATCTCCACGTGCATACTGCCTCAGAAGTCATTTATTTCGATGCTGCCCTACCCAACCTCTCCCTTAATACTCTGCGTGCATTTGAACACATTAAAATTGTGCTTCTTGTGTACAAACTTGCATCATGTCCTGTACATCCCACACTTCTGTACACACTGATCCACATTGGCTCCTGATCATGCAATTCTGGTTTTCTTAGTTCTCAACCTTTTATCAGATCCCCTAAGATTTTGCCCCTCACGATTTCTTGTCGCTATCGACATCACTCGAGATCTTTGCACTCCTCCAACTCTGACCACCTGCCTATCCCAGTTGTGGTTATTGAACAGTTTGTGGATATGCTGTCAGTTGTTTTGATCTTAAGTGCTGTAATCTTTCTTCCTAACTTTCTCCACTTCTACCACTCTTTCTTTAGTATCTTTTTAACTACGTTCTCGATCACTGGTCCTAACCGATCAAATAGCCGTGTTTGTTCAAGTTTGATTCATATTTTGTGGTACCTTGGGCAGTTTTGCCAGATTGTTTCCTTGGTGCAAGTATAGCTTTGTAAATACCAACTTTGCATATTTAAAGGGTTAATTAGAAGATGAGAGATTTTAGCTTGACTGTTATCTGTTTCAGTAATATGAATGGCAGCAGCCTATGAGCAATGTTCCTCATTGTATACGCAGCTGAACCTTCCATTAGCCCATCGAGTCGTATTGCCATGAATCTCTCTTTGCAGACTGCCTTCAACCAACTGGGCATGGCTACTCACGCAGACTGGATCCTTGAGGTAGTCAAGCAAATCTGCACTTCCCCCACTGCAACACAGTTGGTCTTCTGGTGGCTCACTAGTGCACAAAGCTGGATGATTTTGAAAAGTCTTCCTTCCCTATTCCTCAGATATTTCTAACATTACAAGATTTCCAAAGCAGTAGTGAAAAACAAAGTGTTGCCTTGTAAATGTGAAATATATCTTCAGAATTTGGTGTTTCATACTTTGTTCGGGGGGATGTTTCAAGATGAAGTCCAAATGGTGAATTTGTTTCAAAATTTAGTCCATAGGATAAAATAGAGACACACAAGTAGTAAATGCATTGGTAAGCTGTTTTTGTTAGTTGAAGGACTGTTGTTGGTCATGAAAACAACTTGCTCTTCAAATAATTTACCATACCTCAGTGCCTGAATTTAAAGAAGAAAGCTATTTTTATATTGCATTCTGTGAGCTGTATTTAATTGCTGCTGGCAAGATTTTTTTTCTCAACTTTTTTAAACTTTAGATTCGGCATACTTTCCCAGCAATGGGGTGTTGTTCTTTCATTTGCACGATGTAATCAATTTTGCAATCCAAGCGTACTCCAGTTCTAAAACAGATGTTTGACAGTAAATTGCTAAACTATTCTTTTCAGATGAAAATGTGTTTTTCTTGGCTTCTAACGCTACACCCAGTAATGTTGCTAAAGTAAGTTCTTCACATGATGGAATGAAGTCACTAGGGGAAAATGTGGGCTGCAGATGCTGGGCATTCTTCATTCCTGATGGAGGGCTCATGCCTGAAATGTCAATCCTCCTGCTCCTTGGATGCTGCCTGACCTGCTGTGCTTTTCCAGCACCACACTCTTGACTCTAATAAAGTCACCGGTTGTATCAAATGGCATATTTCTGGCTGACATGGTGTAATGCTATCAATGTGCTGTAAACTAACTGGTTTCCTAAATGGATTGTAGCCAACAGAAGAAGGGCCTTGCATCCGCAGTCTGCTGCAGTTCTGTAATGTAAGCATCTCTTCTGTTTCTGCTTTAACACAATAAAATTCATGTAGTTTTTAAACTATTGCAGGTACTGACATCAGAGTCACTATTCACTGTCCAAGTGTAACTGGAGTGGTGAATGTGGCTAAATAGTTCCTTTGTGTTTGTGTGTTTAATCTTAAGCAGGTTGGTACATGTAGCTTCCAACCAATATTGTGTATAATCAAAGTGTGAATACATTTGGGTTACTTGAAACTCTTTTTTAGAGTGCAATTGTGTAGTGATTCTGGCAGCCAAATCCTTACGATGAAAATCAATTATCATAAACCTGACTTGTATGTTGTCCAAAAGCTGTTGTGATCTAAATTGTACAATCCCTATAGTGCAGATTAGCCATTCAGCCCATTGAGTCTGCACTGACCCACCGACTCCCATCGTCCCACCTTATCCCCCGAACCTTTCATTTACCATGTCTTAACCCAATTAGCCTGCACAACCCCAGATGCTATGAGCCAATTTAGCATGGCCAATCCATCCAGCCTACACATCTTTGGACTGTGGGAGGAAACTGGAGCATCTGGAAGAAACTCATGAAGGCACAGGGAGAATGTGCAAACTCCACACAGACAGTCACTTGAGGCTGGCATTGAATCCAAGTCCCTGGTGCTTTGAGGCAGCAGTGCTAACCTCTGAGCCACCATGCAACTCCAATTTGAAGCTGACTTGCTTTCTGGACTGGGGTACCTCATTGCTATTCAAAAGAGACAATAGCATTGGTTTTATTTCTTGAAAATGTTTTGAAAGTTGCCTGCCATCTCTGGTGTGTGTTGAATAAACAATTTAATTTTTAATTTATTGAATTTGCTGCTTTTCCTAACACAGATGCAGTTCAACAGCTTTTAAATATCAATATTGCTGTATAATTGGCAGCAGAAAATGATACTTTGGTTACCCAGGAGAAATTGTCCTCCGACTTCTCCAGGAGTTGAAACTGGGAACTTGCAGTACGAGGGGAATTTCCCTAATCAACATTTCCAAAATGGCCAATTTAATAGCTGTTGAAGTAGCACAACTTCCAGATTTTTATGTTGATGCTGACTCCATTATGTGTTTGTGTACTCGGGCACTGGTGATGAGATGTCACTTCTCCAAACCCCTCACCAAATGTAATTTTCTCCAGCTCAGAAAAGGCATGTGGAAGGTTCCCACCAGAAACCCCCCACAGCATCATCCCCAGATGGAGAAAACCAAATTTGTGTCGACCTACAAACTGCTATTGTATCTGATGCCCTGTTTCACTAATTGCATTAGCAGTAGCTTAAAGTTCTAATTGTCCTTGTAAAAACCGTATCTTTTTATTTTGAATTGTGCACCTAAATGGAACCAAAGATGATAATGTCAATCAAGGACTCTGGAAGGAGTTACTGTGAGTTGTGTTTATACTTGCTTTGTTCATGCATTGGGGTAGGACGTGCAAGACTCGCCCAGATTCAGATTGCTGATTAAACTGTGCAGTCAGGGCAGTTGGTAAGGCCAGGAGTTATTGGCAAGGCAAAAACTCCTGTACGTGGGCAGATAACAAAGTGTGTATGAACAGTACAGGGATGGAGAAGGTTGTGTCTCTGTGCAGTGAAATAATCGAAACCTGAAAGATAGATACTCTGTCCTATCTCTTGTTATAAGCTCTTGTCTCTAACCAGTGACTGAAAGACTGTGTCATTTGTCTGCCAACCACTCAGTCAACAACAAAGAATTGAGAGAATCTGGATGAGGAGGACAGAAAATAAGGTCCTGGAAGAAGCAAAAGGAATATTTCAAGGAATCCTTGGAACTGATGCTATTGAACTATTTCTCCATCCTTAATCATCCATGTTTGTTTGTGTCTCTAAATCAGGGTTGAAGCAACGTTTCCTCAAAGCAGGGTGGCTGTGCACACGTACAGCTGCTCCTATGTTCCATCATTGGTGTCAACATGTCGATTGTGGCACTGACTTGCAATTCTTCTGACACTGTTGCACACTGGCCTTGTAGGCCTGTGCACACAATGAAATTGGAGGGAATGCTGGGCTTAAGAAAGAGGTTAAAGTTTCAGCTAGTAGAATTATATGTTGATAATTAATAGTTTTGCTTGCCCCAGCTTTGAATTGATTTCTTTAAAATTAATCATTTGTTAAATACAGAAACTTGGTTAATGTTTTCTATTGACATGAATTTATCAGATAGTAATGTTAGAAACTTTGAGTGATTTGATTGAGTCTTTAACTTTTGTAGTGTTGAGAGTAGTGGCGCTCAATTTTAAGTGCACTTCCCGAATGATCAACAAATGTATTTCATTAGATTAGTGACACAAGGAGTGCATTCCCATTTTCTCCCAATCAATGTAGCTCGCCATTAAGGTGTGTGTCAAGAGCCATATGCACTGAGAAGTTTTAAATGCATGCATAATTTCCCTCTGGGTTGTGATATTGGGTTTCAGAGGTGGGAATCTGTTATGCCCCTATACCCTTGTACATGCATGGGTGTTGTCACATTATATGTTAACACTATAGTGCAGAAACCATGTGCACCTGGAACAAATTTGATCCTAACTTGATAACTGGATCTAACAACAATAAAATCCAGTCATTTGGATTGAATAACTTATAAAAAGATGCCTTCAATTGCTTCAACATGAATTACAATAGCTATTGTTGGCATTGTTCATCTTTTGTAAAGAGATGATTTTCAAATGAAAGAAAATCTACATTGTTAACTTTGAAACCAAATTGAAAGCATTGTAATTCTTCTCAGCATTATTCTGAAGTTAGATATCCAAACTCGTGTCACATGCTGGAGCTTTTGCCTTGCTGCTGGTGCTCAGAGTTGTTTCTGCCTTGTGAATACAAGGGCAGCACCATTGGGCATGGCAACTCAGTAACAGCACAATGCTGCAACGGTCAGTTTCTCTGCCTGCATGCTTATTACTGAACCTAGCAGTTGCTTTGCTGAGGAAAAGCAATTATCCTGGTAACTCTCCAGAATTAAGCTCTCTCAATTCACGAGGGAGCCCTGCTACTCTTCAAAATAGTGCCATGAGAGCTGCTGTACGCATCTACAAGGGCCATTAGAACTTCAAATTCAGGTTTCTCCTGAAAGGCCACCTATAATAGTACAACGCATAATCGAGACTGACGCTTTATAGTTTTATATGCTCAAGTCCACGGAATTGAATCCATAATTTTCTGAATCAGAGAAGTCAGTGCTATCTCTTAACCAATGTTGACAATTTACTAGATAACACTGGAATGAATACATCTATGAATGTATTAACTTCTATAAATAATACATCTATTAACTTCTGTTCGAATTTTATTTTCCTGAAGTAAAATTTCCCACAAAATTTCAGTGCTGATCTGCAGCTCCGAAAAAGGAAATTGACCTGTTTGCCACCATCTTGTGTTATTTGGCTGAAACTGACTCTGGACAATCTGTTTTTGCCTCCACTGTTTAATCAAAAAATTCAATTGTACAAGTTGTTGTTGAGAGGTTTTAAAGTGGATGCTACGAGACAAGTGTGTTATGATAGCACAATTAATCAAAGGAATTACAATGAATTACTTTGAACAGTCTGCAACCACTCAACACGAGTACCCATGTCCTCAGACACTAACGTTGTACAGTTCCATAAATTTTGAGCAAAATTAACAATAGAGGCAGCCATATATTATGTAATATAATGAACGTTTGAAACATGACACCAAGCAAGATAGTAAATCATGATACAAATACCAGTATGTAGTGCTGGGTTGATGAATGATTCCTCCTCTTCTCTCTCCACCCCCCAACCTTCTCTGTATCTGTTTCCATTTCTCTCTGTTTTTTGGTTTCCCACTTGTTCACTCATTTGCTTATATTCTCTTGCTGTTTCTCACTCTTTGTCTCTTGGTCTCATTCTCTCAGTCTCACTCTGTCAGGCTTTCTCTCTTCCTCAGCTGTCCTTCTACCTTTCCATTTATTTACTCTTCTAAGTTTGATTTGCCTGAATAACAATTAGCAGTACTTGAAAGCTTGACAATCTGTGATCATAACCTAAACCATAGGTTTACATTTCGTAACTGACCACGAGTTGACTGAAAAATTTTCTGTCTGGTTTTGTTGAGAAATTACTTTTGTCTGCATATCTGAAACAAAAACCATACATGCTTTTGTAAACACTTACCGCTGATAAAGTGTGGATTTGAAGGTTGAAGTGTAGTCCTGATTCTGAAATTGCTGTGCATTACGCACTATGGTATTTGCAAGTTCTTATAAAACTAGAAACTTTGCATATATTGTCATGCTCAGTAATACAGCAAATGCTCAAAACCAATCTTTAAATGCCGTCACTTGTTAATTTTGAGGTTTTCACAAAAGGGAAGTAAGCACAGTTGTGCTTTCCGGATGTGAAGAAATTAGCTCACCCAAATGCTAAATGCTGGCATTATTTTGAAAATGAAATTTGGAACTTAAAGTTTAAAGATGTAACTGGGTAAAATTTACAATGTAATGCAAATTTCTGCATAATTTCAATACTGCAGTTGGAGATCTTGCATTCATTGAAAGTCTGCTTGTCATTTTGGTTTCATCCTAGTCAGGGTTAACGGTTCATACAGTTACACAACCTGTAGTGGTGAAACTCTGTTCCTAGTACGACACTTTGTGAAATTCTGTGCCAGACTGTCCTCTCTCTGTTCCCCATCTGAAAGTTGGGCCACATTTTATGGTGTGATAAAAACTCTTAATTTATTGAGTTGAGTTCTGAATTGGTGTTGCTGGAAAAATAGTGCAGAATACCCAATTCAATAATGTCCGAAGTCAATGCACTGTCAATTGTTTAATGTGCAAGTTGGATCAAGAAGTTGCTTTTTAGCTAATTTACTGAAATATGCTGCAACAACTATGCTCCATGCCTAAGTGATAAGAGAGGAGGAGGTAATCTGATCCCAGTTAGAGGGAGAGGTGCCTTTGTTTTTGCCTCCCCTTGCATTGCTTTTATAGTTTTCAGCCTAATTTCTTTATGCAGCTAGTTAAAAGCACCTCTACTTTATCCTAAAATCTTTGGAGCAAACCAAACCCTCAGTTCCATGTTATCCCCACGCCTCCTTCAGTTTTTCTGATGAGCATGTCTCCATAGATCCACTGGCCTCCCATGGGAAAATTGGCAACAGTTGGTAGCATTCATATTTCTGAGTCAGAAGGTTGTGAATTCAAGCTCCAAGCTGGTACTTGAGTACAAAGATGCAGCCTGATATTCTAGGGCAGGACAGACAATGTTCCTGATGTGTTGGTCCTCTTTAAATAGAGACTCCATCTGCCTTTTCTTTGCACATCAAAAAAGTACCATGGTTCTTTTTAAGAAGACCAGGAGTTGACCTGTATTTATTCTTCCAGTCAACATTATAAAATCAGAGTCTTGGTTCTTTTTCACAATACTGTATTTGGAACCTGATGTAAATATTTGGCCTACTATTTGCTATACTACAGTAGTGATGACACTCCTCAGTTAGCTGAATGGGTGGTTTGCTATGCAGTGTAAAATTAACAGCTTGGGTTCAATTCCTGCATGAGGTGACCATGAAAGACTGTCGTGGCTTCACATCTCATCATGGTGAAATTTTGAAATCAAAGTCTGGAATTAACAAATGATAGCCAAATTGAAATCATGAAACCACTGCAAATTATCATACTAATCTCATTTATTTAGACCTTTTATGAAGCAATTTTGTCAAAGATTGTCTGTTTTAATTCAGACTTACAGCAAAGTGTTTGATTAACCACCTTCTGAAATAGTCAAGCAAACCACTGTTTCATCAAACTGTTACAAAACTCAAAAGAAATCAATGAGACTGGATGGACCACATGTTGTTGACCCAGGTGCTGGAAATGACAGCCTTGTCAACACTGCGTAGACCTCCTTACTAGTATCGAAGAGCTTTTGCCAAGTGACAAGCAACAGCTTGGTATAATCATATTCATGAAATCATATCTTTGAGACTGTCCCACTGCCATCAAAATGGCAGCCCTCAAAGATGCATCGCAGTATCACTGGGTCTGATTACCATACTGCAGATCGGAATTATGTACAATCACAGGGCAGCACGGTGGCTCAGTGGTTAGCACTGCTGCCTCACAGCACCAGGGACCCAGGTTCGATTCCACCCTCGGGTGACTGTGTGGAGTTTGCACATTCTCTCCATGTCTGCGTGGGTTTCCTCCCACAGTTCAAAGATGTGCAGGTTAGGTGAATTGACCATGGTAAGTTGCCCATAGTGTTAGGTGCATTAGTCAGAGGGAAGTAGGTCTGGGTGGGTTACTCTTTGGAAGGCTGGTGTGGACTTGTTGGGCCGAAGGGCCTGTTTCCACACTCGGAATCTAATCTAATCTAATCTGTCATGATTTAACTGGGACGAATTGGGTAATGATCAATTATGCTCCACTGATCCACAAGACTTCTCAAATGTATGAAATCCCAATTAGACCACAAAGTTGACCAATTTGCCTGACTCAATGTCAATTAAACAAAGGCAAGTTATTGTCAGGTTTCATCAGAAAATATGTATTTATTGGACTGGCACCGAATGGCAGAGAAATCAAAAAATTCCCAATAATCATCTTTGTGACAAATGTGCCATTATTAAAAATCTCAAAAACACTCATTTATAATTAAAACAGGCAAAATCTTTATACGAATTATTATAGTAGGAAAAAGAAAATAGGGAACAAAGTACTGAAGATCAAAAGTCCAGATCACAAGGGTGGGCTAACTTGTATCCCAGATTGATTTCAACAAGGATGACATGCTGTCTGTGAAGTGCACGCCTGCCCACCAACAACAGGCCACAGACTGATGTGATAAGCCGATTAGACTGGCAGTTGCACAGAGCAATAAAATGATCAGATATGAAGTAAAAGGGGAGTACCGAGAGACTCAACTGAACTGTATAAATTGTAATGTAACCTCCTGATCGATGTGCCTACTTTATGATCATCCGGCTTGCAAGAATGTATGAATAAAGACTGCTTCAAAATTTGACTCAGACTGAAATTATTGAACATTGAGCTTCGTTTCTCACACAGTCCAAGTGCCCTTTAAGTTTATAATACAAAAAAAAAATGTATGGTCCCTTACACTATACACAACCTAGGTCAATGAAGAGTGCAACACAACATGGTAGGAGTAGCACCAGGTATTCATTAATGTATTTTAATGAGATGTCAACCTTGTGAAGTCATGGCACAGGGCTATTTGTGTGCTAGATAGTGGAAGTAAAAGACAACACTAAATGATGCCACAGGTAAAAACAATGACTGCAGGTGCTGGAAACCAGAGTCTAGATTAGAGTGATGCTGGAAAAGCACAGCAGTTCAGGCAGCATCCGGGGAGCAGTAAAATCGCCGTTTCGGGCAAAAGCCCTTCATTAGGAATTAAGCTTGGCATTGTGCCAAATCCAGTCATGAATGGTGATGGACAGTTAAACAGTGCAGAGGTGGTGGGGTCTCTACAAACGTGCCCTCATCAAAGAGTGGGAATCAGAGCATGTCAATGCAGAAGTAGCAAGGTTGATACATTTGTATCCACCTTATACTAGAAAAACTGAAAGGATGTTCCATATTTGCTGCCTCCTGAGGTCCCCAGCATCACTGATCTGATGTCAGTTTTCAACCAATTTTCTTCATTCCACATGATATCAAGAAATGGCTGAAGAAATTGGATACTGCAAAAACTATGGGCCCTGACTGCATTCTGACCTGAAGTCTTGGTGGCTCGAATGCGCTGCACCCCTAATCAAGCTGTTCTAGTCCGTCTACAAATTTGCCATCTACCCAGTCATGTCAAAAATTGTTAGGGTATGTACTGAAAGAGAGAATAGGACCCACAGATGCCACCAGCACCTAAGAGAGCAAAAGAAAGGAGTAACGGCGCAGGGAGCAACAGCCTCATCAAAAGGCTGTTGGGGTGAGAGATAAAAGAAAACGCAGCAAAGAATCCCCTCAACCTGTTTACACTTATTGGAGACAAGTGTGACATCAGAGGGAAACATATTTCTTCCATGTCTATTTTGATTGGTGAAGCGGTTTAAAAAATGACCAGAGAGCATATTAGAGATTCACTTTTTAAATATTTAAAAACCAAATTAAATTAAACCCAGCCAATTCCCACCCAGCAG
Organism: Chiloscyllium plagiosum; assembly: GCF_004010195.1. NCBI lineage: Eukaryota > Metazoa > Chordata > Chondrichthyes > Orectolobiformes > Hemiscylliidae > Chiloscyllium > Chiloscyllium plagiosum. The sequence goes on along the minus strand of NC_057737.1, from coordinate 10,064,399 downwards.
TCTCCTCTCCATCATCAGTAAAGTGATGGAAGGGGTCATCAACAGTGCTATCAAACAGCACCTGCTCGGTGATGCCTAGTTTGGGTTTTGGGTTTGGGTTTGGGTTTGTACATCTACTACAAACCAACCGACTCCCACAGCTACCTGGACTACACCTCCTCCCATCCTGCCCCCTGTAAAAACGCCATCCCATTCTCCCAATTCCTTCGTCTCCGCCGCATCTGCTCCCAGGAGGACCAGTTCAAAATACGTACAACACAGATGGCCTCCTTCTTCAAGGACCGCAATTTCCCCCCCGACATGGTCGACG
>NC_057737.1:10058729-10063725 GCF_004010195.1 Chiloscyllium plagiosum | reverse complement strand
ACAGCACAGCAGGTCAGGCAGCATCTAGGGAACAGAAGATTCGACGTTTCGGGCACATGCCCTTCTTCAGGAATGAGCAGAGAGTGTTCAGCAGGAGAAGATAAAAGGTAGGGAGGAGGGACTTGGAGGAGGGGAGTTGGAAGTGGAGGAGATGCGGTGGAGGGCACCGTCGACCACGTCGCCTTCCTGACCTGCAGTCTTCTTGTTGACCTCTCCGCCTCCATCCTACTCCGACCTATCACCCTCACCTTGACCTCTTTCCACCTATCACATTTCCAACGCCCCTCCTCCAAGTCCCTCCTCCCTACCTTTTATCTTCTCCTGCTGAACACTCTCTGCTCATTCCTGAAGAAGGGCCTGTGCCCGAAACGTCGAATCTCCTGTTCCCTGGATGCTGCCTGACCTGCTGTGCTGTTCCAGCAATAAAGTTTCAACTTTGATCTCCAGCATCTGCAGACCTCACTTTCTCCTCCTTTTGCCAGGGTCACTCAGCTTCTGATCTCATTACAGCCTTGGTTCAAACATGGACAAAAGAGCTGAATTCCAGAGGCAAGAGTGACCACCCTTGACATCAAGGCTGCATTTGATCAAATGTGGCATCAAGGAGCCCTGGCAAAACTGGAATCAAAGAATATCAGAGGCAAACACTCCGCTGGTTTGAGTCATACTTTGTACAAAGATGGTTGTGGTTGTGAAGGCTCTATCATCTCAGCTCAAGGACAGATCTGCAGAAGTCCCTCAGGGTCCTCAGCCCAACAATATTCAGCTGCTTCATCAACGACCTTCCCTCTGTCATAAGGTCAGAAGTGGCAGTGTTCAACATGATTCACGACTCCTCCGACACTGAAGCAGTCCGTGCTCAAATGCAACAAGATCTGGACAATATACAGGCTTGGGTCGACAAGCGGCAAGTAACATTTGTGCTACACAAAATGCCAGACAATGACCATCACCAATAAGAGAAATTCTACCCATTGACCATTGAGATTTAACAGTATTACCATCACTGAATTCCACACTGCCAACATCCTTAGGTTTACCATTGACTAAAGACTCACCACATAAGCACAGTGGCTCCAAGAGCAGGTCAGAGCCTAGGGATACTGCGGTGAGTAAGTCACCTTCTGACACGCCAAAGTCTATCCACCATTTACAAGGGCAAATCAGGAATGTGGTGGAATATTCCCCACTTGCCTGGATGTTTGCAGCTGCAACAATACTCAAGAAGCTTGACACCATCTAGGTCAAAGCAACTCGCTTGATTGGCACCACATCTACACACATTCAATCCTTCCTCCACCGGTGCTCAGTAGCAGCAGTGTGTGCTAACTATGAGATGTACTGCAGAAATTCACCAAAGATCCTTAGCACCTTCCAAACCCAAGACCACTTGCACCAAGAAGGGCAAGGGCAATTTCGCCTCCAAGCCACCCTGACTTGGAAATATATCATTGTTTCTTCACAGTTGGTGCGTCAAAATCCTGGAATTCCCTCCCTACTGGCATTGTGGATCAACCCACAACAAATGGACTGCAGCAATTCAAGAAAGCAGCTCACCACCACCTTGTCGAGGGCAAATAGGGACGGGCTATCAATGCTGGCCAGCCAGTGATGCCCAAGTCCCACAAACGAATTTTAAAAAATAGAAAAAAAAATGGCTGGATAGGCGATGTCGCAACTGTCATAAGTGGGAGCTGGTGGACACTGGTGTAATCTATGGTGAGCACAATTGCAGCAAGTCTTGGCTGTTTGAGGAACTTTGATTCAGTGTTGATGAGTTAGAATCGATGCTACAACACAGCAGGTAGGGGGAAAGATATGTGGACACTGTTTCAGGACAGTCGTATCCTTAGGATCTTCTGGTCAGGGACAGAAAGGTCTAACTGAGAGTGAGGCAGGTGAGAATCAGAATTAGCTTAATTAGCCTCCGGCAGTGCCCTTGTCCGTTAAGTACAAAAGTCTTGCTCCCAGTTTACATGAGGGCACAGGTGAAGGGAGAATGAGTGAACTGACCACAGCATTGTGGTCCAAATTACCATTCAAAGGGGAGAAGAAGTGTGACAGTGGATAGTACAGTTATGGGAATAGATGATGATCTCTGCAGCAAAAACAGTGAGTCCTGAAATCTGCATTGCCTACCTGATGTCCATTTCAACATGCATGTTCTGGTTGTCATGGTCCTTATCAGTGCCAGTGACCTGGTTGGGATTATTTGCTTCTGCTGAAGGATCGCAAGCAACCAGGGGCTAATTTAAGAAACACAAGTGCAGAGGTGGTAATTTCTGGATTTGTGCCTGAGCCACATACAAATCAACATAGGGTAAATATGATTAGAGAGGTAAATTCATGCTTCAAAGATTGGTGTAGGAGAAATGGGTTCTGATTCATGCAGCATTGGTGCCAGTGCTGTGATAGTAAAGTTGTTACGTTGAGACCAGTTTCCTGGTGAATCCAATGCGAGTGCTGGAGATAGGACTTTAAACTAATTGGTGAGGGATAGAGTACACTTGAAGTGAAGTTTTAAAAAAAAACAAAAAGAAGCAAGGCAGAGATGCAAGATAGTGAAGAGGTGATCAATAATACAAGTATGATAGGAGGGATTAGAAAATATAAGCAGAAAATCGCAGTTTAAAAAAAGAATCAGAATAAATAATAGTGGTAAAAAGTCTAAACTTGAGGCTCTGTATCTGAATACGCACAGTATTTGTAATAAGATGTTTGATGACACAAATCGTTAAAAGAGCTAATCTCCAGATAGCACTTGACAGCAAGGCAGCATTTGACTAAGTACGGCATCAAGGGGTCCTAGCAAAGCTAGAATCAGTAAGAAATGAGCCAAGTTCTCTGTCTTTGAAGTCATATCTAGCACAAATAAGCAATGGACAATGTTTGTGTTCCTCCGGGTACTGCAGGAGTTCCTTCAGCATACTGTCCAGTGCCCAGCCACCTTGAGCTGCGAGATCAATGAAGTTTCCACCTCTATAAGGCTAGTAGTAAGTTGTTTGCTGCTGATAATACAATGTTCACCATGTGTGACATGCTAGTTACCGAATTAGTGTCCATTGATGTTCAGCAAAACCGAGACAACATCTTGGGCTGTTAAATGCCAAGTGATGTTCATAGAAACAATACACTTTAACAATTCACAGACCAGTTCTGGCAAGTGAGAATCTTATCAACCTCTGACATGTAGTTGCATTACTATGGTTAAATCTCCCATTATCAACATGCTGGGGGTTACCAATGGCCAGAACCGAACTGGACCAGCCATATAAATACTGTCGACAAGAGCAGACCAGTGGCTTAGAATTCTGCATTGAATATTTTGGCTCCTGTCTCTTCAGTGCTTGTGTATTATCTGCAAGGCACAAGTCAGGAGTGTGATGTCATACTGTCCTTGCTAAATGAATATAGTATCGATCAGGAAGCTGTGTGTATCTTGGACCACACCTTCCAAACCCCCTAGTCTCTATCATTCCAGAAAGACGAGGAAATGGGAGCACCATTATCTGCATGTTCCCCTCCGAGCGATGCATCATTTTGACTTGGGACTGTCATTTTTCTTTAACTGTCATTGAATTAAAATCCTGGAACATCCTTCCTAACAGCACTGTGGGTAAACCTTCACCAGATGGACTGTAATAATTCAATAAGGAAGCTTGCTACCAACTTCAAAGCAGTTATTGATAGGAAATGCACCCACATCCTATGAATAAATAAACTTGTTTCAGTTATTTATAGAACAGCTGTGGTTTCTGAACTCTTACTTTTTCTTCACAACTCCACCAAATTGTTTTTTGTTTAGCCATTGCTGAGGATCAAGTTTTAGTGAGCTGCATAAGCTTTTGAATTTGTATTTTCTGAAGCTTTAAAAAGTTTAAGTACCTGTAGCAGATGAGCTTAAAATGTTTTATAGAATTATGCATTTTTGTTTCACCTGTAGTCAGTGAGGCACTTTTACACTGTTTTATTGTTTCCTCTTCTCAACATGGAGGAAGGTTACAAAATACATCTCCCGATGCTACCTATTAACTGTCGACAAATAGAAAGTGATGCTCAGATTGCTTAGTTAATTGTATTGCAAATTATTGTCTCTAAATTTCACGACCACCAATGTTGTGCTGACTGGTCTTCAATGCTCGATTTGCCCCTTTCTCTATCACTAAATATGGATATGCCATGTGTAATTCTCCAGTTCTTTGACATTGTCTCCATATTTACGGACAATTGGATGGATGTAGCCAGAATCTCAACCATTTGCATCTTTACTTCCTTCAGCAATCCAGGATGCATTCAATCCTGACTGTTTAATTTTCCTTTTTTGAGTTTTATCAATGTTTTGTAGTATCTTCTCTAGCTATTTTTATTCTGTTCAAGTATACAAAATGAAATGTCCATCTTTGTGCATTTGAGCTGACTCTAATATGTAATATGAAACTGGCAAAGCAGAGAGTGGTACAGAAAGGCTGGCTTGGTGGCTTTCTCCTAAAAACTGAACTATGACCACTTAGTGCAGATACCTGAATGCTATCTTTAAAAAAAAAAATTACACAGGAGCAAGTGCTGGGTGTGTTGAAACACACAAACGTGGATAAATCCCCAGGACCTGATCAGGTGTACCCTAGAATTCTGTGGGAAACTATGGAAGTGATTGCTGGGTCCCTTGCTGAGATATTTGTATCACCTATAGTCACAGGTGAGGTGCTGGAAGACTGAAGGTTGGCTAAAATGGTGCCACTGTTTAAGAAGAGTGGTAAGGACAAGCCAGGGAACTGTAGACGAGTGACCCTCACGTCGGTGGTGGGCAAGTTGTTGGAGGGAATCCTGAGGGACAGGATGTACATGTATTTGGAAAGGCAAGGACTGATTCAGGATAGTCAACATGGCTTTGTGCTTGGGAAATCATGTCTCACAAACTTGATTGAGTTTTTTGGAGAAGTAACAAAGACGATTGATGAGGGCAGAGCAGTAGATGTGATCTATATGGACTTCAGTA
>NC_057737.1:10004904-10058222 GCF_004010195.1 Chiloscyllium plagiosum | reverse complement strand
ACGTCGGAGGCTGAGGGGTGACCATATAGAGGTTTACACAATTATGAGGGTCATGGATAGGGTAAATAGGCAAAGTTTTTTCCCTGGGGTTGGTGAGTCCAGAACTAGAGGGCATAGGTTTAGGGTGAGAGGGGAAAGGTATAAAAGAGACCTAAGGGGCAATTCTTTCACACAGAGGGTGGTACGTGTACGGAATGAGCTCCCAGAGGATGCGGTGGAGGCTGGTACAATTGCAACATTTAAGAGGCATTTGGATGGTTATATGAATAGGAAGGGTTTGGAGGGATATGGGCCGGTGCTGGCAGGTGGGACTAGATTGGGTTGGGATATCTGGTCGGCATGGGCGAGTTGGACCGAAGAGTCTGTTTCCATGCTGTACATCTCTATGACACTATGACTGATTTAAGGATAGTCAAAATGGCTTTGTGCATGGGAAATCATGTCTTAGAAACTTGATTGAGTTTTTTGAAGAAGTAGCAAAGAGGATTGATGAGGGCAGATGTGATCTCTATGGACATCAGTAAGGCGTTTGACAAGGTTCCCCATGGGAGACCGGTTAGCAAGGTTCGATCTCACGGAATACAGGGAGAACGAGGCATTTGGATACAGAACTGGCTCAAAAGTAGAAGACAGAGGGTGGTGGTGGTGGTGGAGGGTTGTTTTTCAGACTGGAGGCCTGTGACCAGTGGGGTGCCACAAGGATCAGTGCTGGGTCCACTACTTTGCGCCATTTGCATAAATAATTTGGATGTGAGCATAAGAGGTATAGTTAGTAAATTTGCAGATGGCACCAAAATTGGAGATGTAGTGGACAGTGAAGAAGGTTACCTTGGATTTCAATAGGATCTTGATGAGATTGGTCAATGTGCTGAGAAGTGGCAGATGTAGTTTAACTTAGATAACTGTGAAGTGCTGCATTTTGGGAAAGCAAATCTTAGCAGGCCTTATACACTTAATGGTAAGGTCCTAGGGAGTGTGAACAAAGAGACCTTGGGGTGCAGATTCATTGTGGAGTCACAGGGAGACAGGGGAGTGAAGAAGGTATTTGGGACACTTGCCTTTATTGGTCAGTGTATTGTGTACAGAAGTTGGAATGTGATGTTGCTACAGTACATGATATTGGTTAGGCCACTTTTAGAATACTGTGTGCCATTCTGGGCTCCCTCCTATAGAAAGGGCGTTGTGAAACTTGAAAGGGTGCAGAAAATATTAACAAGGATGTTGCCAGGATTGAAGGGTCTGAGATATGTGGAGATGCTGAACAGGCTGTGGCTATTTTCCTTTGGGTGTTGGAGTCTGAGGGGTGATCTGACAGAGGTTGACAAACTCTTGAGGGGCATGGATAGGGTGAATGACTGAGGTCTTTTTCTCAGGGTAAGAGTATCCAAAACTATAGGGTATAAGTTTAAGGTGAGAGTGGAAAGATATAAAAGGAATGAAAATGACAACTTTTTCATGCAGCAGATGGTGTATGTATGAATGAGCTGCTCGAGGAAGTGAGACTGGTACAATTACAACAGTTTTAAAAAAAAAATGCTTCTGAATGGGTATATGAATAGGAAGAGGGACATGGGCCAAGTGCTGGCAAATGGGACTAGATTAATTTAGGATATCTGGTCAGCATGGATGAATTGAACTGGAGGGTCTCTGTTTCCATGCAATACATTTCTATGACCTTGGTTAAATTGTACTTGAAGATTTGATGTACCTGTATAATTTCTCCAAATTTGAGTCTGTGCAACAATGTTGGAAAATGAGCTAAGGCTTTGTTTTATTGTGTTTCAAGGTCTTTCAAACTGTGTATTCTATTTAACTAGCTCTTGTGATGTTTTTCTTAATAAATTGTTGTGAACGAAATTCTTCAGAATTGTGTAACAGTGTTTCAGTGAGTGCTAATGATGTTAACTAATGTTTTTTAAATGATCGATCATCCCAGATTTCATTCTGGGATCTGACTTGCCCAATAATGTTGCCGAATAATCAGCTGTGATCATTAGCAATAAGGGGAAAAACCTTCACATAGATGTAGTTAGAGGATGGAACTTAGATGCTTTTTTGAAAAGAAACAATATGCTGGGTTATGGGGAGAAAGCAGGTGAAGAGCACGAAAGGAGATGCTCAGTTCGAGAACCGGTACAGCCATAAGCCAAATGTCCCATTTTGTTCCGTAACAAATCTGTGATTTTGCTTGAGTATTTGCTTCCCTTATCCTCCTGTTCACTGTGAAGCCGTACCTTTCCGGGGAAATTCACTGTAGGTTTGTGCTTGAAGTAGGCAGCTTGTGTTGCAAGAGACAATGATGAGAGATGCTTGTTGGATATGTAACAGGCAGTGCCCCAGTGTTATGGGTAACATTTTATCTTGTTCTGGGTCATAGTGAGCACATATGTACTTTCATATCGGCGAAAGTAAGGACTGCAGATGCTGGAGATAAGAGTCAAGATTAGAATGGTGCTGGAAAAGCACAGCAGGTCAGGCAGCATCCGAGGAGCAGGAAAATCGCTGTTTTAGGCAAAAGCCCTTCATCAGGAATGAGGCCTTCCTGATGAAAGGTTTTTCCTGCTCCTCAGATGCTGCCTGACCTGCTGTGCTTTTCCAGCACCATTCTAATGTATACTTTCACATAGTCAATGTTTATTTGATCCTAAGGGTGCAACAAGGATGTCATGTGGGTTTATTGCTGACTGAAAGAAAAATTTAAAAATAAGCAAAGGATCTATGTGACAGGAACAATTCAAACTTGTACCTAATATGATTTTTCCAACAAAGACCACTCTGTACCTGGAAATTTAGGAAAGGTGAGCATTTTAAGCAGAGGGAGAAAAGAAAATTAATTTCAGTGGTTCCTGAATTTTGTGTTAGCAGTTAAGAGTGCAAATGCTCGCAGCGACAAGCAAAATTTTGTTGTGCATTAATGTTTGCACCGTACTTTGTATATTCTATTTATAATGCAGTTGTACCAACGGGTAATGATTTAAAGTAAAATTGAGAGACTGCCACAGGAAACCAATGAGAGAACAATTAAAATTCAGTCTGTCTTTTGTTTATGATGTGATAAATGCAGTTTGTCGCTTGTAAGTTAAATGAACTAACAGCCGCCTTTCGACTGCATATTTTTGGGTATGTAGTTTTTTCTTTGTGTCTGTGTATAGATAGTTAACCTTAATTACTGCTGAATGCACAGTTTTTCCCAGACTGAAATTGTTAGTGTTTTGTGTGAATAGCTTAAACTGTTTAAATGTCTTGTTAAAGGATCTTTTGAAGAAAATTTGTTTCATGTTTGGAGATTATGCACACCAAAACATGATTTGAGTAGAAGAATAATATCTACCCATGGGTTTATGCACCCATTCATATTACTGTCTTAGTCTCTCTGAATTCTTGTACCTGGTGTCCATCTACAGGCATATGACTCAGAGATCCCAACTTCAGAGTATACATTGGAATAAGTGCAGAAGAGCTCAGCTGGCTTTCAGTGACAGCTGCAGAGTATTTGGTCTTAATGTTCTTCAGGCTAGAAGAAAAATTGAAGTGGTGTTGGTATTTACTGAATCAACAGGGCTATCGGTATCTGTACGTGTTTGTCTTTTGATGTACGAGCTGACTTACAAATGATACTCAATTTAGTTCTCACTGGAAGGCTACTGCTATTCTTGTAACTATGTTCCGTGTAAACCTCTATCTTTGCAATAAAAATTAAGAATGACAAAACTATTCAAATGACCAAAGCTGATTCTCTCATCCAGACTGAACAAGATAAGCCATTAACTGCTTTAAATGCTTCTGATGTCTTTGTCTTTCCTGATTGACTTGGCAGATTATAACCAGATATTTTATTACTCTTTTCATAAAAATGCCTGTCTTTCAATCTGTTTTTGCACTAGTTTCCATTTATTACCTGCATCCTATTTTGTCTTGCCTTAAGACAGTGTTCACTCTAACAATGCTATTTAATATCTTTAAGAGCTTTTAAAAGTCTTCAGCCCCAGCTGAACTGCTTGGCCCAAATAACTTGTTTCTGTGCTGTATATTGCATATAACTTCCTTTTCTGAAAGTCTGTAGATTAAATCTTCCTCGGTGTATGAGGGAGGAGAGGGGTACGGGGGAAAGATGAGGCGAAGGGTTATTAAGTTGATTGATCACTGAGCATCTTGAGTGCCAAATCTTCATGCAAGTCAGAGTGCATTTCCGCATCACCTAGTGGTTTGAAAGAGAGCAGCATGCTCTTCGTGCACATTTGCGAATCTACCCTCCCCCTTGGAAGGTGAGGATCAGGGGAGTTCTGTCCTTGTTACGGTTGAAGGAGTGGGGTTTGAGGGCGGAGGTGCGGGATGTGGATGAGATGCGTTGGAGGGCATCTTCAACGACGTGGGAAGGGAAATTGCAGTCTTTAAAGGAGGAGGCCATCTGGTGTGTTCTGTATTGGAAGTGATCCTCCTGGGAGCGGATACAGTGGAGGCGGAGGAATTGAGAATACGGGACCCCCCCGTCCTCACCTTCCACCCTACCAACCTTCGCATAAACCGCATTTTCCACCACCTCCAAATGGACCCAACAACCAGGAAATGTTTCCCTCCCAACCTCTTTCCGCAAAGTCCATTCCCTCTGTGACTACCTGGTCAGGTCCACGCCCCCCACCAACCCACCCTCCCCTCCTGGCACCTTTTCCTGCCACCGCAGGAATTGCAAAACCTGCGCCCATGCCACCTCCCTTACCTCCATCCAAGGCCCCAAAGGAGCCTTCCACATCCATCAAGGTTTCACCTGCACATGCACCAATATCATTTATTGTATCCATTGCTCCCGATGCGGCCTCCTCTACATTGGGGAAACTGGACGCCTTCTCGCAGAGCGCTTTAGGGAATGTCTCTGGGACGTCCGCACCAATCAACTCCACCGCCCTGTGACCCAACATTTCAACTCTTTCCTTCCTTCCCCAACATTTCAACTCTTTCCTTCCTCCCCCCCCCCCCCGCCAAGGAGATGCAGGCCCTGGACCACCACCCACCCCCAATTCCCTCACTACCTGACGCCTGGAGGAAGAAAGCCTCATCTTCTGCCTCGGAACACTTCAACCCCAGGGCATCAATGTGGACTTCACCAGTTTCCTCATTTCCCCTTCCCCATCTTATTCCAGTTCCAACCTTCCAGGTTAGCACCGTCCTCATGACCTGTCCTACCTGCCAATTTTCATTCCTACCTATTTGCTCCACCCTCCTCTCTGACCTATCACCTTCATCCCCACCCCCCTCCACCTATTGTACTCTTTGCTGCCTTCTCCCCATCTTTCCCCCCCCCGCCCCTTTTTATCTCCCCACCCCGGAGGCTCCCTGCCTCCCTTCCTGATGAAGGGCTTTTGCCAGAAACGTCAATTTTCCTGCTCCTCGGATGCTGCCCAACTTGCTGTGTTTTTCCAGCACTACTCTAATCTAAACAACTTCATGAAGCTTTGTTGTATGTGTTGATTCTTGCTATACGTGCACAACCATTTGTCTTGCAGCACCCCATATTTCCACATCTTCCAGTATTCACAGATTGAGCATTTCTCTTTTCTCAGCAATTGAAGTCCAGTATTCCACCTTTTTAATATTAAACACTGCAAAAAAAATTAAGTACTCCATAATTTGAACTTCTGTCACTGAGTTAGCAACTTTATTTTGGTTTGTTGAATAAGTTTCTTTCATATCATGCTTATACACTTCGAGTATTTGTAAAATAAGTTGGCAATCTTGAAACAAAGTCTCAGTTAAAAATAGAATAGCCACTGGACTCTGAAATTCTAAAACAATCCCATGCAGTCTTCCCTTCACAGTCACAATTTGAATGTACACGTGTTCGGAGAACTTAAAGTTGATTTTTGTTCAGGTAAACAGAAATAGGTAACTTTCTTTGGAATTTGAATCTCTGGCAATTCCAACATTTATTACCTCTTTGGGTATATTTCAAATTGACACGTAGAAGTGAAGCTTATAATGTAATGCATTAGTTGCCTGAAATAATTGAGTCCTTTACGCTGATAATATTAAAAGCAAAATTGGGTCACCCATGACACACACAGCCATTGAGGCCTGTTATTTATGGAATCATTTGTAAAGATGACAGTGGTTTTAACTCTCTTCCCTCCCTTCCAATTTCCTTTCAATAATTCTGGTCGCATAATTACAACCTCAATTGGTTACTAAACCTTTCTTTAGCCATCTACTTCATGGTATCATTATTGTAACTACAGTATATACATTCTGCAGTCTTTAAGTAAGCCACTCCATTGAGGAATGCGATGAAGCAACATATTGTGTTAGTTTGTCCTCATCATCCATCCATTGTATGAATTGTGTAGCTGATAGTTTAGTGAGTTCTCAGCCAATCAGTAGTTCATATTTGAGTAGAAAGGACTTTTTTAAAGTGACCTGTGTTAATTTCCATTAATGATGCTTTACATATTTTTAATTCTGTTCAGCTTGGGAGTAATTAAGTTTTTGACTCTAAATTGAGTATGATAATGCATTAAATGCTGAAATAAAATATAAGCAAAACTACGAACTACCTTCACCATGCTTGTCCTATGATTGTAGATCCCAAGGCACTTGTGATGAGGATAGAAACAAATGAGTTGATGATTCAAGAAACTCATTGGTAATACAAATCTTAATACATTTTTCACTAGCTGGCCATAAGTTCTACTTCAAATGAATTTTCCTTTCACCTCCCGTTAAGAATAGAAGTACCTTCAAAAAAACTTTTGAACAATTCTATTGTTTGAATCTCACTTCATTGAGCACTTAGGAGCAATATGTCCAAATGGGACAAAAATGGCAGATCAGGGATGAGAGTCCACAAAGGTCAGACTGATTAATTGCCTCTTCAGTCAGCTGAATGTGAGGTTTGTCTCTTCATTATAGTAATGGTTTGGCTGCTTCTTCATCTTTTGATGCTTTGGCCTCCTCCTTTGCCTCCACAGATTTGACTTGCTCCAGTTTTACAGTTGCTACATCAGCTGGCAATTGGCTGGGACCACTGGACCAGAAATCTTTGTCTCTTTTTCTCTGCTTTTTCAGGGCACACTTGAGAATGCAAACCTGATAGGCCAAACAAATTGTTGTCACTAGCAATATAGTACAGATGACTATCAATATACCTATAGCAATTAAAATATTGAAATATGTTTGGTTTTTTGATTCTTGACTTGAAGATGTGCTGTTGCTGCCTTTGGCAGTTATCTGAGAAAGACTTTTATTGAAGTTTTTGGTGGCTGTTAGAACAGATTTGGTCTCCTCAGTAACATAATTGTTCTGCGTCAATAGGTGTTCGGGACCCTCAGTTTCATCGTCATTAATAGTTGTTAAGTAATCAGGACCCTCAGTAAGATATTTGTTCTGTGTCATGTATTCGGGACCCTCAGTAACATAGTCAACCTCAGTAGTCTTATCATAATTGAGAGTCGTTTGATGATCAGGATCCTTAGCATTCAGCATCGTGAGATGTTCGGTTCCCTCAGTAATATATTCTTCCTCGGTAGTCTTATTATCGTTGAGAATAGTTAGATGATCAGGACCCTCAGTAAAATATTTGCTTTGCATCATGTGTTCAGGACCCTCGGTAACATAGTCATCTTCAGTAATCTTATCATGATTGAGAGTCATTAAATGATCAAAATCCTTAGTAATCATCATCATGAGGTGTTCGGGACCCTCAGTAATATATTCTTCCTCAGTTGTTAGGAAATCGGTGGTATCAGTGAATTCAGTTGTAACGATCGGTGTACTTTTAGCCTTGATGTGACTAAATAACAGAACCAAGATTACAGATTCCACCAACGAGTGTGTTAAATATTGATACATTGTTCTTGGGCCTTCACCTGTCAATAAATCATATAATCGAGGTTGTGATTACTATGTGCATGGCTTAGAATAGAGCAGCAAAAACATCAGTTAAATCCTCGACCTGTCGGATTTAGTAACTTTTCTTTTAATTACACTCCATTTCAATTGACGTAGCACATATTGGTTTAGTAAAATACAAGTCATTTTTAAGACTTATATTTTGATGTAGCATTTCTGGAAATTTGGACAATTATTTCACAACGTAAGTGCAGCAGTACACAATTCAACCCATCAAAGCTTCTCCATTTAATATGATCATGGCTGATAAGAGCCCAGACCATCCCTTTAAACCTTTGCAACATTAGTCATCACAAAGATTAGATTAGATTAGATTAGATGAGATTAGATTACTTACAGTGTAGAAACAGGCCCTTCGGCCCAACAAGTCCACACCAACCCTCCGAAGCGCAACCCACCCATACCCCTACATTTACCCCTTCTTACCAAACACTACAGGCAATTTAGCATGGCCAATTCACCTGACCGGCACATCTTTTGGACTGTGGGAGGAAACCGGAGCACCCAGAGGAAACCCACGCAGACACGGGGAGAATGTGCAAACTCCACACAGTCAGTTGCCTGAGTCGGGAATTGAACCCGGGTTTCTGGCGCTGTGAGGCAGCAGTGCTAACCACTGTGCCACCGACACAAATCTATCAGTCAATACTTTAAGAATTCACAAAGACAGATGCTCTGGGACAGAGAATTCCAAGTTTGACAACTTGAAGAGTTGAAAACTATTTCATCACTTTGGTGTTAAATGGCATTTGCCTTATTTTCAAATTGTTTCCTCTGTTAGATTCCCTGACTAGAGGAAACATCTTAACTGTATCTACCATGTGTCTATACTTCTAAGAATTCTGTGGGTTTCAATGAAAGCACCTCATGCTTCAAAACTCGAAAGAATATGGACCCAATTTGCTCAACCTCTCTTCGTAAGGCAGTCCTGCCATTCTGGACTTTGGCAGCTTGAATAGATTGAGACTCCATCCAGTGACTAGGTGTCAAGTGTTAATGTTGCTGACAATTTGAAAGATCATCTTTTTTCATGCCTTTTCAGTCCTTTCCCTCAGGACTGTCATTGAGGGCTGGGTTACAGGCACATTGTCCAGCTGGCAAGTCTGTGATCCCATAAACTTTGAGCAGTGGATAACAGTGCAAATTGATGTGGGGACAGAATTTTGCACACTTGTGTCTGAAGCTAAATAAGCCCCATTTGTAAAGATGAGGTCCTCTCAGCAGAATCTTGGACATTTCAGGTTGATTTGGTGCAGTCATCTGCTGGATGAACTCAGTCATTGAAGAGCCGGAGGGGTAGCTTCTGAATACGTATAAACTTGATGTGTTTTTAATCCTTTATATAACCACAGGCCAATGTGCTTGATTAGACTCAACCTAAGAAGATGCTGATTTTGTAATGAAGATGGTGTATAATTTGGATCTCTTGTTCAAAAGGTGTGTTCCAGGGCATGGGTTTGGTACTGTTCACAGAACTTTGTGGATAAACGTACACAACATGGACAGGAGCAGTTAAATTTAGAAAAAAGAGTTATGTTGCCTTGGCCTGAGAGGACCTTAGGGCTATTCTCTCGTGAGAGAGAGATGGATAATTGGTGGGTTTAAATTGAGGGTACTGCGCCTAAGGTGAGGGGTTTGAGGTTAAGAAGGTTGATCGTGTAAATCATTAGTTCAAAATTATAAATTCTAAAATAAATTCTATTAAAATGTATTAAATTTCAAATCTATTTCATACTATGTTAATTCCTGTCCCATATGCCAGTGAAAACATAAGGATACCTACTGACATATTCTGCAGTTGGACTGATGCCCTAAGATGCAAACGGATTATTGTTGGTATCAAAGGGTGAGGTGATGTGCTCAATGTTGAACTACTTCAAAGGGCAAAAATGTCTAAACTTGACACTTCGCAGCAATTCTGTCAGATTGGTCATGTGCAATATGCATGACTGATGATGAAATCACATAATAATGTAATTGTAGTTAGTCTTGGAACTTTTAACTTGATTGAGAAGAATTAGAATGAAAATTGGGAAATATGGCTTTCTGTATTTGAAGGGCAGCGTTGAAATCCTGTTTTCACTCTGAAGGACTTTTTTCTTTTCCTTTGGTTAGATTCTCTGCTCCAAAAATAACTTCCTGACCAACGGTGAGTTTTCCTTTCAAAGTTTCTCATACCAAGAACATCAGTACTTAAACTCTGATATTGTCTGCAGAGGTCAGTGGGGTTTAAAGTTCAATACCTCCTTGAAGGTGGACCTCAGGAAATATGCAAAGATCACCTTATTTATGGTTTTTGAAATTAGCAAAATGAATTTCTTATCGAGATTAAAATTGAACTGTGAGTTGCTCACAGTATTACCCAATTCTTGTAGATTTTGTAACACTCTTTGATGCAATAGCTGTACTGACTCCATCACTGTCTTAGTTTCCGAGACCCTAATGATCATTCAAGTACTGACAGCAATAAACACAGCAGTGATGTTTTATTTAAATAATGCCTGTATTTCTTCTTTAGACTTAATCATCTGAAGAAGTGCAGTGGAGGGGAGTGGGGAGAGCAATAGTTCATCTCTTCAGAGCAAAGTGGAACCAAGTACTGATGTTCATGAGCATGAGAAACTTTGAAAGAAGACATTACTGATGGTCAAGAAGTTTTGTTTTTGGAGCAGAGAATCTAACCAAACAATACTTTTTTTAAAAAAAATACATCTTTAGAGTGAAAACAGGACTTCAATACAGAAAGCCATATTTTCCAACTTCCATTCTAATTCTTTCCCTTACCATGCTACAAGTTCTGTGATTAGGAGCATAGATTTCAGCAGAGGCCATTTGGCCCTTCAAACCTACTCATAAATGAACTAAGATTATATCCTGTATGGTTGTGATCTCAAATCTACTTGCCTGTTTGCCCCCCTCCCCAGCTGTCAGTTGTCATGTATGTCAAAAATCTAACTCTGCTTTGAATAAATTCAGTGACCCAGCTTTACACTGTTTCTTTGAGTGGGGAATTCCACAAATTGACTGAGAGAAAAATGTTCTCCTCATCCAGTTTGTAAAGTGAGAATTTATCCATTAAAGAAGCAGCTGTTGCTACCGTGTTAAGCTGCGTTTTCAGATTTATTTTTTCCTTCACAAAACCACAGTGGTTCTCCAAGATTTTGCTTTGTCAGTTCTATTGGAGTAGTTGGAAACTGGGCACTTTGTGAACAATTGAATATACCAATCAAAAATATTGTTCAAAACTACAAAAAACCTTTTGAGTTGCGCAGCTTTTTGGAGTTATGAAACAGAGACCCTCAGGTTCTGCAGTACTCAAATACACCTTCAAAAGTCTGCAAGCACTCCAGTACTCATGTTTACAGTTGATCACAAATATATACAACCCTTGCATTCTCTGTTCAATAAAAAAAGGATGAATGCAGTAAATGTTCATTAACCCAGAGAAAAGTAGCAGTTATATCCTACCTCCAGTACCTCCTTATTCACTCTACTTCCTTCTGATCAATGTGGATGAAATGTACTCCAACGTTTGGTAGATTTGCCCAAGTGTTTGACAAGATAAGTGACTTTACGAGTGTTGGATCAGATTAAGATTGAAAGGCACCTTGCTCGATCCCATTTGCACCATTCGGTTTTGTACTGATGACGTTGGTGGACCACAAAGGATGAGCACATTTCCTACTCAGCATGTATAGCTTTGCAATAGAGCCCCTCAGCATCTTTAAAATGGTTTGAAAGCTTGAGAGAACTGCCAGGGAAGGTTTTGTGTGTTTCGCAAATGGGTGGGAGGCGTGGTGAAGAAAACAAAAGTAGAAAATGTTGCAAGCACAATAAACGTTAAATTTGAAAGCAAGATGACTCAATGGTTTCCAGTCTTTGATTGTAGCCAGAATTCTGTAAGAAAGTTTGTAGAAAAGGAAGCATGAAAGCCAGGAGTGGGAACCAACAGTTTAAATTCAATTTAGACTTCTGACCAGTTACCGAATTTAGCCTGAAAACAAACAAAGTATGGGCACAAATATGAATTCCTTGAAATGAAATTGTCTTGATGATTTGGACATAAAACATTCCCCCCCCCCACCCCAGTTCCCAACTGTGAGAATTTTTATTTTTATTCATTTGTGGGACTTGGGCATCGCTGGCTGGCCAGCATTGATCGCCCATCCCTATTTGCCCTCGAGAAAGTGATGGTGAGCTGCCTTCTTGAATCGCTACACTCCATTTGCTGTGGGTTGACCCACAATGCCGGTACGAAGGCAATTCCAGGATTTTGACCCAATAACTGTGAAGAAACAGTCAGGGTAGTGAGTGGCTTGGAGGGGAAATTGCAGGTGGTGGTATCTTCCCATGTATCTGCTGCCCTTGTCCTTCCAGGTGGAAGTGGTCGTGGGTTTGGAAGGCGCAGTGTAAGGATCTTTGGTGAATTTCTGCAGTGCATCTTGGAGCTAGTATATACTGCTGCTACTGAATGCTGGTGGTGGAGGGATTGAATGTTTGTATATGTGGTGCCAATCAGGCAGGTTGCTTTGTCCTGGATGGTGTCAAGCTTTTTGAGTGATGTTGAAGCTGCACTCATCCAGGCGGAAGTGGGTACTGCAGATGCTGAAGATTAGAGTCAAAATTATTCCTGATGAAACATTGATTTTCTTGCTCTTTTGATGCTGCCTGACCAGTGTTTTTGCGGCACCCATCCAGGCAATGGGACGTATTCCATCACATTCCTCACTTGTGCCTTGTAGATGGTGGATAGACTTTGGGGTATTGCTGCAAAAAGATGCATTTTGTTGAAGTGTTTTTTAAAATTGTGCTCATCACATCACTTCACAAGAATATCAATTGAAGGTTGAATCTAGCATGGATATTGAGAGAGCACTGTGCTGGTTGGATTGTCAGTAAACTCTGGATCAATGGTGCTGGAAGAGCACAGCAGTTCAGCATCTGCAGTCATTGTTTTTACCTTGTCAGTAAACTCTGGCAAGGATGATGTTATGAAGAATGGACCAGTTAATGATGATTGTCAGCTAACTATCAGGCTTAGTTTACATTTTAAACCAGGGAAGTTGATTGTTGTTTGTCATTAATAGGATACTGCTGTTAAGCAAAACAGATGTTCTGCTTATCTCGTAAATGAGTAAATTTTTTGCGTGAATTTCATTGCCAGTCTTGTCAGGCATATTGACCAAATGATCTGGAGACTGCTAATCATAAACAAATCTATATTATTCACCATTAGCAGTCAGCCTGGTTTTACAAAATGTGTGACAGTGTCCAAAATTAGATGTGATTGCTTCAACTTTGAATTGTTAGTTGGGCTCATAGTGAGATGCATTTGGTGTACAGGAAGCTGTATATCTTAAAACACAGGGCTTGTTCTTTGCAGACATTATACACAGACCATATTGCAACTCAAAGTAGATGACAGCAGTTCAGTGATTTCAAGGCAATACCTTGTCCAATCAGAGTCAATGTAACTGCTTTAAAATTTAAATAAAGCAAGGCAGTAGGCTCATTCATCATTAACTGCTCTATTCTACATGGCAATGCTCTATCAAAACACTTTACTTTCATACAGTACAAATATTAGTTTTCCACTTAAATGATATTATTGTGAATTATCCTGATGAGTTCAAGATGAAAAGTCTCTTTCAGCAATACTTGATTACTATATAATCAAACAACTAATTAATTGAATTTCAATTTTTCTAACTGTTGTGTTTAAGTTTATACTTAGCTGTGAAGAAATAGTCTGGCCCTTTGGATTACAAGTAACATTCAAATTACATAACAGCAGCATGACATCTGTTCTGCTGTGGCCCAGGGTGAAAATCCATGCTGCCTTACTATGTAAAGACTTGTAAGTGCATAACCTTTAAACAAGCATAAAAGGGAATGTTAGAAAAATGGCTGTCTGCTAAGAAATATGACAAACAGCTATTAAAAGCATTTATAATGTGTTAGCTTCTTAAGAGGGTGATTAAAAAGGTGTGAAGTTTAAGCAGAAAAGTGGGCTTAAGTCAGGTGACTTGGTGAAAAACCAGGGCACAAATTTCCTTGAGTTAAGTCATCCTGATTATGTGCTGGAAAAATGCTCTAGTCCTCTGAAGGAAAGCAACCCAGACAGATTCTCAGTCCCATGTGCACTTTTTTTTAAAATCACAAAGCAACCTTCTCGAGGTTTTAAAAATTGAGAGTGGCATGGATAGAGTAAATAAACACGGTCTTTTCCCTGGGGTGGGGGAGTCCAGAACTAGAGGGCATAGGTTTAGGTTGAGAGGGGAAAGATATAAAAGGGACCTAATGGGCAATGTTTTCAGACAGAGGGTGGTACGTGTATGGAATGAGCTGCCAGAGGAAGTGGTGGAGGCTGGTACAATTGCAACATTTAAGAGGCATTTGGATGGGTACATGAATAGGAAGGGTTTGTAGGGATATAGGCCGGGTGCTGGCAGGTGGGACTAGATTGGGTTGGGATATCTGGTCGGCATAGACGGGTTGGACCGAAAGGTCTGTTTCCATGCTGTACATCTCTATGACTCTAAAACTGTTTTATTGAAATAAATTAAACTGACTGACTGACATTTGTTTACAATGAATATTTATATACCATTTATGAAAAGGTTGGTGGGATTTGAAGGTAAATGGATATGATTTTATTGCAGTTGCATAAACGCAGCTACTGGATGACCAAGGTTGACAAATGAGCATCCAAGGCTATTTGTCACTTAGGAATGATAGATTAAAAAGGAAAAGGAAGAAGAGTACCACACTGAATGAGGGATAAGATCAATACCTTAGTTTGAGAGGATCTTGGATCAAAAGATCAAGTATCAGTTTGGTGCAATGAAGAAACAGTAAGGCAGAAACAATATGCTTGATAGGATAAGAATAGAGCAATGTTAGGCACAGTATATATCAGGGAATTAGAGCAACACGTAATATTGTTAATATCATTTTTTTAAAAATCAGTTTGCAGATGGACGGGTAAAACCTGATGACCAGTAATACTGCAAAGAATGAATTCTTGGAGTCCAAGCTGGTTTTCTGTCGGCAGTATTTTAAAAAATCAACTTGGGACCAGGCTATTTTAGATTTAGTATGATGTCAAAAGAAAGGACTAATTAGTAATCTTGTTATGGAACATTTGGGCAAGAGTGCCCATAACGTAACAGTTTTGTTTTAAGTTTAAATGAGATATATAAGCAGATTCCAGTTTGTGAATAGGGTTCTGTTCTGGAGTCCAATTGTAAGTTGATTTGTAAGTAAGTCCGAACATGGGACAATATAAAGGAGTTGTTGGTAAGTGCAGGAAATATTTGTATGTTAGGTTTTTAACATTGTGTCCCTGTATAGAATTGCATTAGTAAGTTGGATGTTCGTAAATTGAGGACCCATGTAAAGTGCTTGGTCTACAACAGATATACGTTCCCTTGAGACACAAACACTTGAGGGGAGAGGTGAATCAACTGTGACTAATGAAAGATGTTGAAGATTAAATTATAGAATCCCTACAGTGTGGAAATAGGCCTTTGGCACAGCAAGTCCATACCGGTCCTCCAAAGAGCATCCCACCCAAACCCATCCCCCAACCCTATGACTCTTCATTGCCCCCTGACTAATGCACTTAACCTACAAATCCCTGAACACTATGGGAATTTAGCATGTCCGATTCACCTAACTTGCACATCTTTGGATTGTGGGAGGAAATAGGAACACCTGGAGGAAACCCACGCAGACACTGGGAGAATGTGCAAACTCCACACAGACAGTTGCCCGAGGCTGGAATCGAACCAGAGTCCCTGGAGCTGTGAGGCAGCAGTGCTGATCACTGAGCCACTGTGCTGCACCTTGCATGAGATCTGAGGAAGTGACTTGTAAGGATGCCAGCAAAAACCTGAGGACTGGGAGCAATTTAAAACCCACCAAAGGAGGACAAAGAAACATAATGGGTGAAGAGAATATGCATAAGACCAATGAGAGACATAAAAGTGGCCTTTTCAGGTATTTGAAAAGGGAAAGATTAATGAGGATAAGTATGGGACTTTAACATGTGGAGACAGCATGTTTATTGTGGCGAATCAAAATGGTGAAGAAACTAAATGATTATTTTGCATCTATTTTCACAGAAGAAGACTCGAACAATCTGAGAAATTCTAGGCAAGCAGGGGACTTGTCTATCTGAAGAGCTAAAAGAAATTAGTATGAAAAATTAACTGGGTTAAGGATTTATTAATTTCCTGGACTAGATGAGCTTTATCCCCAAAATGTTGAATAAAGTAATAGTTAAGGTAGATGCATTAATGGTTATCTTTTGTCATTCTAGAGATTCTGGAAAGGTTGCTGGAAATTAGCAAATGTAACTCCCATTGTTTAAAAGGAAGTCTTACAGATCTGTTGCAGGGAAAATGTTAGAATATACTATAAAGGATGTAATTGGACATTCAGAAAAATATAGTAAACTTTGGGAAGATTCAACGTGGATTTAGAAAATGAAAATTATGTTTGACAAGCCTGTTGGAATATTCTTGAGGATGTGCCTTGTCATATAGTTAAAAAATCCTAGAGTATTTAAGTTTTCAGAAGTCAATTAATGTCCCGTGTAGGAAGTTAGTCACTAAAATAAGTGTGTGAATTGCGTGTATACAAGTATGGATTAAGAACGGGTCAATAAACATAAATGAGAGTATGGATAAATGAATCACTCTCAGGATGGCAGGTTGTCACTAGGGGGGTATGTGGTGAAGGCTCACTTAAGTTGGTAAATTGGAGGAGAAATGAATTTTAGTTTTCATATCTCTGAAGGTGTGACTTCTTTTGAAAATGATCAGTCATCTTGAACAGAGTTAAAACCACAATTCCAAGAAACCATGTGATAGCTAAATGGCTTGCAAGCACCATCGCACCCCAACAAAAAAAACAAGTTTGCCAAAACAGAAACAGAAACAAAAATTGCTGGAAAAGCTTATGTCTGGCAGCATCTGTGGAGCGAAACCAGTGTTCAAGTTTTGGATTGAGTGACCCTTCCTCAGATGTTTGCTGACTTGGTTTAACAACCGAAAGAGAAAAAGAGTCAGATGCCCAATCAGCAGAGCTGATGTTAGTAGTTTCCACAATTGGGTATGGCTGGTAAAGAGTCTTGAGTTGTTTAGGAGAAATCTCCAGAAGCAGAAAGCTGTTCACTTGTCAGAGAGGAAGACATTCTTGGAGGCTGTTGAGGACATGAGTTTGAGGGACCATGTTCATTTGTAATAAAGAGCTCCATAAGCAGCTGATGTTTAAAAGATCTGTTGTAGAGATAATAATTGAATAGCAATGAATGAGTACACAGAAATTTGCCAGAATTATAGCAGTAACAGCTCAGCAAGGAACTTTGCCATGGAGACAGGTACTGACATTTCACTGGGGTGTGTGTCTGTCAGGTTATTGTCAGGATAAAATGATTGAACCTATCTTTCTGATGTTGGTAATGAGTGTTTTGTTTTAAATAATCTTTTTAGATTGTGATTATAGTACATGTTTTTTCTTTCCGTGGGGTAAGCCTTTTTATCTTGTTTTAATTGAATACGTTGGCAGATCTGTTTGAATATACAGTACTCAGTGACTGACCTCCAGGCTTTCAAAAAATAAAAACAAAAATTATGGTCCCTCAAGGTGGATCTTTCCCTCGGAAATAAAAGCAAGGAGGTGTGTATACTGGAAATCTAAGAGAGAAAAAGACATTGCTGGAGCAATTCAGCTAGTCTAGCAGTATTCTGAACGCGAATCATTGGAACTGAAACATTACCTGTGTTTATCTCTCTTCAGATGCTGCCAGACCTGAGTTTCTTCAGCAATTTGTTTTTGGCTATGGTATCTGAGTTGTCTCATTTTTATCATCATTTGGGATCATAACAGGTACTGTAGGCAGGTGCACCGCTGTTCTTTCATTTCATAAATTATTTGGTTGTTGGGTCCAATTATGCTATTTCACAATATGACAGATGGAATGCGATATGAATAAGTGTGAGGCTGTCCATTTTGGTAAAATCATGGATTGGAAAAGAATCATAGAACCCTACACTGCGGAAAGAGGCCATTTGGGCGATTGAGTCTGCACCAACCCTCCAATGAGCATCTGATCCTGGTCCAGTGCCTCCACCCTTAGCTAACACACCCAGCCTGCACAACCTTGGGCACTACAGGGCAATTTTAATGTGGCTAATTCGCGTAGTCTGCATATCTTTGGACAGTAGGAGGAAACTGGAGCACCCTTGCAGAAAAGCATCCAGGACAGAATATTCCTGAAATAATAAGTGGTCAGAAAAAGTGGTGTCTGATGATGATGATGTGGGTGTCCTTGATCAGGACTGACCGAAAGTTACCATCTCGTACATTGTCCTTCATCGCAAGAGGATTTGAGTGAAAAAGTCAACATATCTTGTTGCAGTTGTATAGAACCTTAGTGAGATTGCACCAAGAGAATTGTGTGCAGCTTTGATTTCATTAGCTAAAGGATACATTGCCATAGTGGGAGCACGAAGGAGGTTCACAAGAAAGTAGGTTTCTCTTCGAAGAGAAGACAAGACTGGGCCCGTGTCCTTCAGAATTTCAAAAAAAATGGAATAATCTCATTGAGACTTAGAAAATTCTGACTGGATAAATATGGATGTGGTTTTACCTGGTTGATGAGTCAAGAACTGGGATCATAACCTTCAAGGAAAGAGTAAGCTACGTTAAGACCTGTATGGAGGAATTTTTTAATTCTGAGAGTGGTGAATCTTTGGAATTCCCTACCCCAGACAGCTGTGAAAACTCAATCATGGAGCACGTTCAAGATTGAATGGTCATGATCTCATTGAATGGTGGAGCTTGATGTGCTGAATGGCTCACTCCTGTCTTTATCTCCTAATGATTTTATAGTAGATTGCCCTGTCAGGAAAGAGCTCCAAACTGTACAATAAAGACAGGTGCCATTTACTGCTTTGAAGACTATATATAGCTTAATGATAATGAAGCATCTTGATTTAGCAGTTTTCAAAACACTTTTATACATGAAGTCTCCAAATGACACTGAATGGAGAAATTGCTCATATATTCTGTGTATTGGTTTAATTTTTAAATTGCGTATTTGTGTATATATATTTAATAGTCAAGGTATTTATCAAAACAGTGTGGCATGGCACTTTGCTTAGAAGTGCACTCAAAACTAGCTGTAAAAGTTGATCTGACCTAATTCTTAACACTATCAGTGCAAAAGCTCAGGTGACTTAATAGTTGGCAAGATAATTGACAGTTTAAGTCTGGATAGTCTCACATGTCAACTGCTTTTTTTGTACTTGTGTGGAATAAACATGTATCCTCACTGATTGTTGCTTCCCCCTCACAACCCTCCCTTCATCCATTGCCTCTTTCATTCCCTCCCTTTCTGCATTCCTACCCAGTGTCTTCACTCCTAGAAGAAGCTCAGGTGAAGATAGATGAGTAAGTCAGTGAGTAAGATATATTGAGGGGTGGAGAGATGGGAATGTCAAACTGGAAAGCAGGGAAGGAAAGTCAAAAGAGGGAGCTGGCACCTGAGAGGGTCAGCAGAGTGAGGCAGCATGAGGAAGGGTCGAATATAACAGCTTCACACTGCTGTGCCAGATAGCTCTGTTTCTCGCTTCTCAGATGTTGCTGGACCTACTTACGGAGCAATTCCAGCATATTTTAGTTTACATCAGCGACTGCATTATTTTACTTTTATTGTTATTACTGTTTGAATTGTAAACTTTATTATTTTCCACCTTTGAAATTAATTCAATGCAATGAACAGTAATTGATCTTTTCATTTTACCTCACACAGATTCAAGACTGGACAGATCAATGGTGATTTGCTCATTTATCATGTGCTACTAACTCTGAAGCCATATTATGCCAAGCCATATGAAATTGTTGTGGACCTTACCCATGCAGGACCTAGCAATCGCTTCAAAACAGACTTCCTCTCTAAATGGTTTGTGGTTTTTCCTGGAGCTGCCTACGAGAATGTGGCTGCCGTCTATATTTACAACTGTAACTCTTGGGTCAGAGAATATACAAAATATCATGAGCGGCTTCTAACTGGCCTTAAGGGAAGCAAAAAGCTGATCTTCGTTGACTCACCTGGGAAACTTGTGGAACATATTGAACCAGACCACCAGAAGCTACCTGCTGCCACTCTCGCTCTGGACGAGGACCTGAAAGTATTTCACAATGCTCTAAAGTTGGCTCATAAGGACACAAAAGTCTCCATCAAGGTAGGAAGTTTTTCTTTCAAAATTCTAATATCTGCTTTCCAATTTAGTAGGATTTATCCCAGTGTGTCTAAATTCATGGTCTTGTGCTCAAATATGATAGATTGCAGAAATTTGCCACGTATTGCTAGATTATTTTGTGGGATGTGGGAGTCCATTGGCATAGCCATCTGTTACTCATTCCTAATTGAGAAGTTATTAGTGAGCCATCACCCTGAACTACTCCCACGATAGGAATTCCGGATTTTTGACCCAGCAACGATGAAAGTACAATATTATAGTTCCAAGTCTGGGCAGGTAGATAGGATAATGAAGAAGGCGTTTGGTATGCTTTCCTTTATTGGTCAGAGTATTAGTACAGGAGTTGGGAGGTCATGTACAGGACATTGGTTCGGCCACTATTGGGATATTGCATGCAATTCTGGTCTCCTTCCTATGGGAAGATGTTGTGAAACTTGAAAGGGTTCAGAAAAGATTTACAAGGATGTTGCCAGGGTTGGAGGATTTGAGCTATAGGGAGAGGCTGAATAGGCTGGGGCTGTTTTTCCTGGAGTGTCAGAGGCTAAGGGGTGACCTTATTGAGGTTTACAAAATTATGAGGGGCATGGTTAGGGTAAATAGGCAAAGTCTTTTCCCTGGGATCGGGGAGTCCAGAACTAGAGGGCATAGGTTTAGGGTGAGAGGGGAAAGATATAAAAGAGACCTACAGGGCACTTTTTCACACAGAGGCCAGTACATTTATGGAATGCGCTGCCAGAGGATGTGGTGGAGGCTGGTACAATTGCAACATTTAAGAGGCATTTGGATGATTATATGAATAGGAAGGGTTTGGAGGGATATGGGTCGGGTGCTGGCAGGTGGGACTAGATTGGGTTGGGATATCTGGTCGGCATGGACGGGTTGGACCGAAGGGTCTGTTTCCGTGCTGTGCATCTCTATGACTCTCTGACTCTATGACTGGTTTGGAAAGAAAAATGCAGGTGTCTGCCGACTTGACCTCTCCTAGCTAGCGGTAAAATGAGTTTGGAAAGGGGTTTGGATGTTGTGGACTGGACTTGGTGCTGCATTTATTCAGTATTCCATCACTGTCCTGTTGTGCCTTGTAAATAGTGCACGTTGTTTGGGAGCCCAAGAGGTTCACAGCTGTTCTGTTTAAGTAGAGCAGAGAGTTTGTGGAAAACCCAGAAGTTAAATGCCAATGATATATTTATCAAATATGGAGAGAACTATTAATTGTTACACTTCAGTTAAGTATTCTTTCTATTTTAACACAGAGGACCACTTTAAGAAAATCTCTCCTTTTAAAATTAATTATCATCTTTTCAGTTATTGTCCTTCCCTAATGGAAGGATCTTGATGTCCTTAGATAATAACATTAGATTGCCTATTTGTGGGAGTGTAATGTAGCTAAGTAGAATATAGAAATCTGGAATATGGAAGCAAACCAATGAAAATCAAACTTGCTTTATGTAGAATAAAAGCAGAAAAATAGTTAAAGTTTCAATTGATTAAACTAATTTCCAAGTTAGAAATTTGTCTCCAAGTACGATTTCAGGACCTGAATTAATGATCTCAATTAACACACCACTAAATAGTGGATGAATTGTTCAGTTGAGATTCCATATGCCTTTACAGATGGACATTAAGTTTCCATAATGCTGCTCAAAGCAGTTTGGACAAGACTAATCCTCAATAACAAATGTGTTGCATTTTTGAATCTTGCTTGCATATGTAACTAGTGTACTATCTCTACCACAGAAGTCCAGGTTATGCTGCTCGAAAGATAGATTATAATGTTGTGATGTAATTCTGTCCACTGGTTCCAAAGGTTACGGGTTGTCTTTATTTGAAGAGATAGCACTGTGGAAAATGGCAATATTGAATTAAATCAATTGCTTTTTTTTGAGAAAAAGGTTATCATAGAATTGTGTCAGTCCAGAAGGAGGCTGTTTGACTAGTCACATCTGTGCTGGCTTTCTGCAAGAAGAAATCAGCTCATCCTACTGTGCTCTGCTATCTAATTTTCCTCAGTGCCCTATATTTTCCTCCTTCATTTGCTTCTCCAATTCAGCTAATTGTTCTTTGAAATTAATGATTGAGTCTGCCTCATTATTGAATCACCCCTTTGTTTTACCTCATTGTCTGACCTGCTTCCAAGTTTTTCAAATGGAATTTTCCCTTAACAAGACTATGCTGGTTTTCCTTGCTTAATCCACACTTGGAGAAAATGAGGACTGCAGATGCTGGAGATCAGAGCTGAAAATGTGTTGCTGGAAAAGCGCAGCAGGTCAGGCAGCATCCACGGAGCAGGGGAATCGATGTTTCGGGCATGAGCCCTTCCACACTTAATCCACACTTAAAGTGCTTAATCCACACTTGACCAAGTGATAGTCTAGGACAAATTTACAATCATTTCCTCAGGCTTTCCCATCACTAAGGTGAAGTTGATTGGCCCACAGTCACTGCTTTTTCCATGCATCCTTTTTTGAAGAAGGATTAACATTTTCAGTAAGTCAGTTACTGACAATTCTCCTTTTGCGAGGAGAATTGGAAGATGCTTCTTTAGTTTCCTGCCTTGATTCCCTCACTATTGTTGAAATTGTTCCAGCTAATCCTGAAGATTAGTGATTCCTCAGTCCCTAATGCCATTAACTTCTAGGGTCCCTTCACATAAACTTCAGCATCTTTGTTTTAAAACTAAAACAGGTAAAAGTGCTGCCACCATACCTTCTGCTTTCATGCATAGATGTCCTTTTTTGATCTTTATTGGTCCACCCTTTATTACTTCTCTTTTACTATTTGTAAGTCTGCTGGACATTTTGAGTTACCTTTGTATTAGCTGCTAGTTACCCCTCATTCTATTTCTCTTATTTCTCTTTTCAGTTCCTCTCTGAACTGTTTACTACTTGGAACTTCCTCTATTTAGCCTAGCTAATGTATTATCAGTTTGACATCTGCCATAGCCCTTTTTTGCTTCATCTTTGTCTCATCATGCAGTTAGCTCTGGTTTTGCTTGCTATGCCTTTTCCACTCATGGGAATGTACCCTGGCTGTATCTATCTATGTACCTTCCATCGCCTCTTTAAAGGCAGCACATTGGCAGGCAAAGCTGCAAGAGAATAGTCTTTTGATTCCAGTTTTCCTGAACCAAAATTTGTTATCAACTCTGAAGTATTTTTACTCCAAGTTTTTATTTTCTCAGAACAGCCCTAAACATTATGATGCTGTGATCACTGTTCCTTAAATGTTCCCCTACTGATACTTGACACCTCATCTGTTTGACATATCGCAATCCCCAGAACTTGATCAGATAACATCAGCTTCCTTGGGTTGGAAATGTACTAATCAAGATGATGCTCTTTCTGCCCAGAGGTAGGAGCACTGCTCCTAGCCTACTGCAACTAATATTCCCATGTGATCTCCCTTTCAAGTACGAATCAGGTCTGAGTCTGCATAGCTTCCAAGATCAAACTAGATCAGTTTTTTTCAGGCTAGGATGGCTGTATGCACCATTTCTAGTGCATGGTAATGGTTAGGGCTTAAGCAGCATCTTCCTTGGTAAAGACCGAAAATACTAATTTAGCACTTAATCCATGACCTTCACATGCATGTGAGGAATGAGGTTCTCCATTTGTAACCATTCTGAGATTCTTTCTGTAATTTCCAAGCGAATTCATTCCCCAGTGTATGCCCCTCAAATTGATGGCATTAATAGATTCAATGCTACCTGTGCTGCTTTTATTCTTTATCTGACTTATGTGAATACTTTGCATCCAGGAATATTTCATTCCCTCTCCTTTCCTTTTTGACTACACATTTCTGTTATTCCCTTTAGTTACTTGTACCTGAGGCTCACAAACCTCCACAGATCTCCAAGTATCCACTAGAGCACTTTGTCAAGCACAGATGCCACTTGAAACAGTCTTGTCTGGGAGTTGACTATCATATTTAACTGAGAGAGGAAAGATTTTTCTCTCACCCCCCCCCCCGTTAATATTTGTGTTTATAATGATAAAGCGATTTTTGGTAAACAGCTGGCTTCCAAGCTTTTTGTAACGATTGAGAAGTAATACTGGTGACAATAAATAATTTGAAAACATTGTATTGTTTGTAATCCTTTGATTTTTTTTTAATCTGCATCTATTCTCCCTTAAATTAGGTGGGATCCACAGCAGTTCAGGTAACATCGGCAGAACGGACACGGGTTCTTGGCCAGTCTGTGTTTCTGAATGATATTTACTATGCTTCAGAAATTGAGGAAATATGCCTTGTGGATGAAAGTCAGTTCACATTAACTATTGCCAATCAAGGTACACCACTAACATTCATGCACCAAGAATGTGAGGCAATAGTGCAATCTATTATCCACATAAGGACACGTTGGGAATTATCACAACCAGACTCTATCCCACAGCACACTAAAATACGACCAAAGGATGTTCCGGGAACTCTGCTGAACATCGCACTTCTGAATCTTGGGAGCTCAGATCCAAGCTTACGGTATGTTTGTTTTGCTCCTCATGTTTCATTTTTTAGCACTATTAAGTGACAGGAAATTCTAAGATAGTATTTTGAATTTGACATTAAATTTTTAGGGATAGTATTCCATTCTGAAATAGCTCATTTTCATCGACTAAGCAGCCTTCAGGATTATCTGCATGAAGCTGTGATGAAGGGATAACTTGGTTGAGAACTGGTGCATAAGTCACAGTCTTGACTGGAAAGGAAAATTTGAAGAGTAGTTCTCTGTCATTCCTCCTCTCCAGTTCCCATGTCTTGTAATTGTCCTTAAGAGAAGATCAAACAACAATGTTCAGTGCTGCACGAAGCCTACCCAGCCTGCAGTTTTCTGTTCTGACAAATTAGTATCTTCATAATTAGTCAAACCAGTGTACCCCACCCATGTCTCTGTTGTGTGGATCAGGAAATTGATTTATTTCTGGTCTGCCCACAGGAGAACCTAGCCATCGTATGCAAACATTTACATGCATTTTTATTGTTGTGAGGTTGCTAAGTGAAATGGGAAGTGAGTTCTGATGGGGAGGCAAGAGTTGGAAAATTTTACCAAGAAAATACAGAGACTTTGAGTATTGTCACCTTCAGCTTCCTGTCTCCTGAAGAATCTCTTTCAGAGCCCCATCAACAGGGATTACAAACCCATCAGCAATCCCACTTATATTGCTTGCCGAATGTATTCCCAACTAGGAAGAAAAAAAGAGCAAATAATCAAAATTTAATATTAATATTATAAAAATGAAGAAATAGTAACTGAAAAAACAAAATGAAATATAAACTATATTTTGTGCTTGATTTAGCAAACTTGATCACAAATAACATGCTTTCCCATGGCACATGAGTAACTTATCGATGTGCTTTCACTTTATGTATAAGGTCCATGTCAGGATCAAGATCTGTAAATGCATGGCACCAATTTCAAAAAGTTTAAAGTAGCTGGATTAAATCCAGAGGTGCAGTTGAGACTGAGGCTGGAAGAATGCACTGTTGCTCTAGCCCTACTTTTAATGGATTGCAATATCAAATAAAAATACTTTAGCCATTGTCAAAATGAGGAATTTAACACTTCAAATATCTCAGATTTTCAATAAAAAGATATATTAACCACATTTCTTCAATAAGTACAAATATTAGTTTAATATCAAAACAAAACTTATTCACTAAAGATTCAATCATTGATTAACACACATAATCAGTAATAACGGAGTATAAATGTTGATCCCTCTAAATATCCACAAAGCTCTCTCTTCCCCCACACACACTTAATCTTCAGGGAAAGAGAGAATAAAGATTTCACTGCAGAGATTGGCTTTCTGAAAATCAAAATATTTTGCAAATGTGTGTTTCCTTGAAAGCAAAAGGCTAGAGTGTAGGAATTTGATGCTCTGAATTTCTAGCATGTGTGGTTAAGACACTAATTGTGAATATTTGTGTCTGACGCCTTGCAGACATGGCTGCTCAGGAAGTACAGTCTTGATATTTTTCAATTGTCCTTGCAAATGACCAAATAGATTTGACTGCAAACTCCACAAGAGGGTTTCTTTGCCGAAATGGGAAGCATGAGCTGGGCAGGTCGTCCACCGCAGGCTCTCCTTCAACTCCGCTAATGTTTGGTAGGCTTTTGTCTTAACTAAAACAAGAATTTCCAAACCAATCACTATTCAAAAACATGCTTCAGCAGGGTCTAAAACACAGAAATGATTAGCACTTGTCATTCATCTGTGATCTTCAGGGAAATTTGTTTTTTCAAAAATCTCCAATGACCACAATAAGCTTTCAATGGCCTCTTTTAAAGTTATCACTTCAGATATGTCCACAAAAATTGAAATTAATTGTTTTTTTTTCCAGAAGTCTTGAAACTCTTCAGTAATATTAAATAAAAAAGAAGTTTGGTTTAATTCCACCCTTTGGGCTTCTGAAGAATAATATCGTTGTTTATCTTTATTTTCAAATGTGTCTTTCTGTTGTATCAGGGTTAACAGGAAATGACCTATCTTGTTATTTGTCAGTATCTGTTTCTAGATTAACTAAATTCACTTGTGGTATCAGAACAAAATAGCAAGTAGGAGTAGACTGTTGTAGTTTTCCACCAACGTTCCATCTTCTTGTGAAATAGTCAATACAAAATGGTACTGTCAACCCCAAAGTGTAACTATTTCAGCATTTTAATGTCAATAAATATTAATTTAATCAAAATGAATGGTGTTCACATTGGAAGAAAAGCACTTGTCCCTTCACCTCCCGTAATTGCGATTATGCAGCATGTTTGATATAGACACAGAGAGGTGGTGGTGCTTCATTGTTAAATGAAAAGCTCTGTCAAGTAGTCTGATTATCCAGGGGCATGCTATTTTAATGATTGTTTGATTGTTTTATGCTGGATGTTTTCATTCCCATGATTCATTTCCAGTACAAAATTATCATCAAGACAAATGATTGGCACAAATTCTGTTGCTGTCTTCAAACTGTGCCTTAGGAGCATTGTTCATATAAGTTTGTTAAGAAGTGGAAAATTTTGTATTAGTACTTTGTTTAAAAAATATATTCTTGGTGACCATCATAGTTTGGGGAAAATTAGCTTCACAGAATCCTTTGGAACCTAGAAATGAAATAATCAGATGTTTTTCAATTGTCTTTGACTAAGATCCTAGCTAATTGATCCTTATTCAGAGGTTGAAGGAAGATCTCCCTTGTGAGCTGCACAACCCAAATAACAAATAATTCCTAATCAACTGTAACCTTTTACCTCTAGAATTAAAGTTTCATCAACTCTCAACTGCTGAAACAGTTACTAGCTTCAGTATTACAGTGAACTCTTTTTGTTGAGGTAAAAAACTGGAGGTTGTAATGCTGGATCATTACAGTCCTTGAGTGGATATTGAACAACCCATGGTCATCTTGTTGAAACAAAGCAGACAAGGTGCTTGATATCATGGTTGATGTTTCTCTCACAGCCATTTCAGTCAGAATCTTCACTTCATTATAAAGCAAATTAATCTATCTTCATTTTGAAATAAATGACGTCCAAATAAAGATCTTTAACAGTTTCAATTTCCAGAATTGTCCTGTGGAACTTTTGTACAGTATTCAACTAAATAAGCAAATATATTCTTAGATCTTTCAAACATTACCATTTTTTAAAAAATTATGCAACCAGACTTGATGATAATTGTGTAGAATAATGACATTAATTTCTACTGTTCTGGAGGTTTTTAAAATTTGTTCATGGGATATGGAAGTTCCAGGGTAGCATTTATTTCTCATCCGTAATCATCCTCAAGAAAATACCAGTTTTGCAAGCCTAGTCTGGCAGAACTACTCCTCGCAGCTCAGCCAGCTTAAACAGCAGTGGTGCTACAGCATAGTAAAGAACTGATGTACCAGATGACAGCAGTGGTAATGCAGGAGGTTTACTTTCCCATGTGACCTGATGCTGGTAGACTGCATTGAGGACCTCCATGTCAACTCCCTCCTGACTGTGTACCACTACTAAGGCTGTCCAACAGTGCGATAGGACTTGTCCAGGGCTCGTGATAATATCTAATTCAATGTGATATTGAGATGAGCTGCCTTCTTGAGCTCCTGCACCCTGAGAGGTAAGTATGAGCTTAATGCTGTTCAGAAGGGAGTTACCAAGATTTTAATCAATTGATTACATTTTTTAAGTCTCTGTTGTGTAGTTTGGACAATGACCTTGTAGGTGCTTTAAAAAGAAAAAAGTAATCCTTACCCCCAAGAGAGGCAGTCATGGGTATGTTATAGCCTGTACAATAGCTACTTGTCTACAATGTATGTAGTTTAAAACAAATGAGAATTTATTCTAGTTCTAACATATTTACAGTTCTTATTTACAGGTTTTCAGTGCATACCTTAACAACATGATTCACATCTTTCTATATAGCTGTCCACATCATCCCAACCAGTCAGACTTTTTCACATAGTGAATACCTGTATGTTTCTGAGTACGGTGCAGCAAGTTTCCTCGGAGGATGCTTTTAGAAGGAATCTGCAGTGTCAGCCAGTGAGAAGAGGAGGAGGAGGGGAGAACGAAGAGTGCTCACAATGAATTAGACAATGTGGAGAAGCCCGCGCAACCTTTGTTCAGCTTCAAATTAAGTGTGTGTCTTTGACTGAAGTTAGCTTCCATTAGAAATGGTGGTTCCCAACTGTTTCAAAGAGATCAAATCTTATTTTTATAAAAATCTTTTTCACAACTTCCACTTTCTATTCCTCTATGATTTTTTAATTTTACATTTAATTATTTTTGCATACCCATAGGTCTGCTGCCTATAATCTCCTGTGTGCCTTAACATGTACCTTCAATCTGAAGATTGAGGGTCAGTTGCTGGAGACATCTGGACTGTGCATCCCAGCAAACAACACATTATTCATTGTCTCCATCAGTAAAACCTTGGCAGCAAATGAGCCTCACCTGACACTGGAATTCCTTGAAGAATGCATCTCAGGATTCAGCAAATCCAGTAAGCAAACTTTTGTTTGAAACATGACTTTGGAAGCATGGAGATTGGTACATGGGTCAATTTTGTTTTGTTTCCCCCCCTCCCCCCTTAGGAATCTTTCAGAGACATGTGCAAGGGCTAGATTTTGGTTTTCAGGAGCTCCTTTTTTATTTTACTAACTCACCTATTAGATGATGTAGTTTACATTGTATTACCTCCTGTATTTGTGTATTTTTTTTATGGTTTCCTTATTTAAGGTGAAATAGCACAAGTACCAAATATTGTATCTGTCAAGTTTTCAGCCTGGAAAGAGGCCATTTGGCCCATCTTGTCAATTTTGGTCATCAAACATCCATCTGTTTTAGTCCATTAGTCCATTTCTCAATAGTTGATCTATCGCCTTGTCTTTTATAGCATGTAAAGTGATCATCTGAACATTTCATAAATGCGATGGTTCTGCCTCCCTTTCAGGCTGTAAATGTTAATTTCTTAACTCTGAACCTAATTGCGAACGATTTCTAATCTGTGCTCATGTTACTTTCTCACAAAAACCTGGAAAAATCTGCCCTACTTTTCCTCAAGTACGAAGTCTGATTTTGGAGAGGTAATGACTGCAAGGACCCTCCACAGTCTAACATACTTTCAGCTCCCATTTAGGTAGCACTTCATTTGGTAGTACAGCTCTTGAATATTCTCCAAATGACTGTCAGAGTAATTAGTTGGGATGTGAAAGTATATTAACTTGTGGAAGTTCCTTGAAACTGTTCCTTGGCCAGAATCCTCTTTAATTCTTGCAGAAAAGTAGGATAGGGTTTTTTCCAAGTCTTTGTCCATCAGGAAGTCATGTGAGCAGAGATTAGAAATTGTTTGCAATTAGATTGAGTTGAAGAAATTAACAATATTTGTCCATGGGAAAGTAGCACAAGTACTGAAATTAGAATTGATCAAGATATTTTATTGATCTATGATAAATGAATCTCTGTACTTTGTATCCAAACTGGCATCTTGAAAAAATATTCTGAACTGACACAGTTTACTTGAATTGAAATTTAGAAACTGAAATGTGCTAGCTTTGTAATTAATGTGGCTATAAAAGCGAGTCTGACTCCTCAAAACCTGTCTATCATCTACAAGGGGCAACTCAGGAGTGTGATGGGATGGTCTTCTATTGCCTCGATGAGTGCAGCAGCAACATATGAAGCTTGACACCATTCAGGCCAAAGCAGCCCGCTTGATTAGCACCGTATGCACAGTGTTCACTCCCTCCATTGTCAACATACCATAGCAGTCATATGTACCATCTACATGATGTGCTGCTGA
Source organism: Chiloscyllium plagiosum (assembly GCF_004010195.1). Lineage (NCBI taxonomy): Eukaryota > Metazoa > Chordata > Chondrichthyes > Orectolobiformes > Hemiscylliidae > Chiloscyllium > Chiloscyllium plagiosum. The sequence goes on along the minus strand of NC_057737.1, from coordinate 10,027,777 downwards.
AATTCACCAAGGGTCCTCGGACAGCACCTCCCAAACACACTATCTGGAAGGAAATGAGCGGCAGGTAAATGGGAACACCACCAGCTGCAAGTTTTCCTCCAAGCCAGTTATCCTAACTTGTAACTGTATGTCTGTTCCTTTCATGAAATGGGCTCAAAATCCTGAAACTCCTTCCCACATGGCACTGTTGGTGTCTCTTCAGCAAATGGATTGCAACGATTCAAGAAGGTAGCTCACTACCAGGGAATAGGCAGTAAGTGCTGGCCTATCCAGTGATGCCCTCATTGTTGAAATGCATGAATGAACAAAGTAAAAGTAGATGAACTAGAACAGAAGTTTCCAAGTGGAAATGTGGATTTCCAACTAGTCCAGCTAATTGTGAATTGAATGATATCCAAGAATTTTCTCAGGTGAAATATCCAAGAAATGTTATATGTTCAGCTGCATAAAACCGTACACATAATCAGACCTCTTCTCCTCCCCCACCCAAAAATGTAATCCTCCATTTTTTTCACTCTCTCTCTCACCACCCTCTGGATGAAGATGTTTCTCCCCGTTTCTTCTCTAATCCTTTTACTAATCACCTTAAATCTGCTATTGGAGTGTGCCATTGGAACTGAGTGCTGAGACTTCAAATATATTCATTTTTCATCTTGGTGAAGCAGGTGGTGCAGGACTGGGGTATCATACCACTGAGCAATCCTGTTGACATAATTTGTCATTCCCTCCCCATGAGTGAGGCTGCTAGTCTCTGAAAGGTGGTGGAAATGTTCTTTGGCAAGAGAACTGCATCCTGTGTGAGGCAGATTAATGGATAACCTTCAAATACTAATATGGAAAGCTATATAGGAGGAGAGCAGCTAATATTTAAACATCAAAACAAAAAGATTTCATAAAATAGATTTTAGCCAGGTTCTGGTTAAATTTTGCAAAAATGTGTAATAGTCTTATTTTAACGTAACTCATCTGTTTGTGACAATGTTCAGAATGGGAGAGTATTTGAATGTAGAGATTAGCAAGAGGGCACAGTACTTGTAAGACTGAGCAGTTTGAACTGGCATTGTTGCCACGTTCCACTCTTGGAGCTTTACAAATGTGTAAGGAGAAAAGTTAGAGCAGGGGCTTTACACTTGCTAAGTATTCAGCAAGGCTGAAGCTTGTGACTTATTCTCTCTCTCGCACGGCAAAATGTGCAGGAACTAAATTCTAAGTGCTAGATATTAATGACTGAGAGACCCCATATAACTTAGCTGGAAAAAGTAACCTTGCTGCTGACACGGTTACAAAGCAAAATGTCAGTAAAATGATGCCAGCGAAAAGAGATGCTGTCCAAGCTTTTCATCTTGCACTCATCAGGGCAGAATCATAAAGATACCAAATTTCAAGGGGAACAGCAGTATATGCTGCATGAAAAAAAAGGTGCTGCTTAGTGGCAAATGGGTTCTGGTACAGGTGTTGCATGGAGCGTGTACCAGGCAAGATTTAACTGCCGAGCTTTTGTTTACATTCAAGCCAGGCAAGTCTCCTTTAGTCAGAGCATTGACATGCAGAATGCACAGGGATTGGCTGTCCCCAAAGATTTTGTTCAGTTGAAAACTGGTGCGGAGTTTTTTCAGTTGGCAAAAAATCTATGTACGAACATGTGGTTTCCAGCATGCATGACTACATCACGCAGTAAACCTGTCTGCTAATCTTAATTTGCTTGTATGCATAATTCTTGGCACAAGTGGAATTGTTTGACGTATCATCCAAATGTGTTTATTTTCCTTAAAGCTACCCATGAACAAAATGATTGATGCACATGGTTTCATATTTAACAAGCTTTCTTTCATTGTAGGTATTGAATTGAAACATCTTTGCCTGGAATACATGACGCCCTGGTTATCAAACCTGGTTCGCTTCTGCAAGCACAATGATGACGCCAAGCGTCAACGGGTTACTGCCATCCTGGATAAATTGATCACAATGACCATTAACGAGAAGCAAATGTACCCTTCTATCCAAGCAAAGATCTGGGGCAGCCTCGGTCAGGTATCAAGGCCATATCTAATAAAATGCTGCCAGACTTAATGACTGTAATCTGACAATTTAAATCAGTGTGAGCAAGAAAAGATGCAGAAAACTATGTTTATAGCCAAGTAAATTTCTTGGATTTACAAATCCTACTTGTTTCCAGCTGTTCTGGCTTAACATGCTTTGGTACATTTCTTTACCTTTTTACTTCTTTGTTCTTGCAGATCACAGACCTGCTTGATGTTGTACTCGATAGTTTCATAAAGACCAGTGCTACAGGTGGTTTGGGCTCTATCAAAGCAGAAGTCATGGCAGATACTGCAGTAGCCCTGGCATCAGGAAATGTGAAACTTGTTTCAAGCAAGGTATGAGAGAAAATATCTCTGGCATTTGAAATGTGACTTGGATTCAGTTGCTTGAGCAAAGTGTGCTACTGTGGAGATATGAAAGTCAGTGACTTAAGGAAGGTATGTCTAAAGCAGCCCAGAGGTTGCAAGTTTGATCTCCAGTCTGCTCTTTTAAGGTTCTCTAAAGGGGTACTTCACTGGAAAATAATCCTGGATGGACCCAAGGACAAAATCCAGCCCTTACCTCCCTATTGTTAAATTGCTTGTTTACAATCATTGTCAAAACTCTAATAAAAAGAATTTCCATTTAAATGACTTGATGGAAGCTTTCTAGCAATTGGAGGATTCATAATTCAGTAGGATGGTATTTTTTATCAAGCTGAACTTGTTGCAAACTAGGAATTCTGTACAAAGAACTGTGGCTTCATTAAAGGGAAATCTGGCAGCTTTGGAGCTGCTTGATTTTTGTTATCTTGTCTTAAAACTTAAGCTGCAGATGTTATTTAACCAACTGACTGTTCAGACTGGTTTACATAAGTGTTTTTAGATGTTCATCTTTTGCTGCATGTGACAATTCTATTGTTGTTCCTTCTCTGCAGGTGATTGGAAGAATGTGCAAAATAATTGATAAGACCTGCCTCTCGCCAACTCCCACTCTGGAACAGCACCTGATGTGGGATGATATTGCCATCCTAGCCCGTTACATGTTGATGTTGTCTTTCAACAATTCGCTCGATGTGGCTGCACATCTCCCCTACCTCTTCCATGTGGTTACTTTATTAGTAGCCACAGGGCCTCTGTCCCTTCGGGCTTCCACCCATGGCTTAGTTATCAACATTATTCATTCACTCTGCACTTGTTCCCAACTCAACTTCAGTGGTAAGCTCTGGTAGTGCGACTTTCCATGTTTGTTGTGTGATGTGTCAATTAAAGAATCTTGCAGTTCTCTCACTTATGAACTTTGGATTAGTATTCATTACAGACATGTAGATTTTTGCAGTTTCAGGCTTTTTCTGTCCCCCAAAAAAACAAATGCTTCATTTTATTTTGTTCAAGGAGTTGTGAGTTACTGTTTCCATTCATCATTGAGACAATCTTGTGTTGTGTTTAATGTTACCTGCCTCTGCTTTTAGATCATCTCATTTGCTGCTGAAATCATCAGTTCTTTGTTGCATCCAGACTTGACTGTTGCAATGTTCTTCTAACGTCTGACTTCCAACTTCCTTAGCCTGTCAACTAAACTCTGCCTGTACCCACTGGCACTGTATTCCATCAGCGTACCTGTCGCCCAGTTCTGTTTATCCAGTATCTCCAGGCTAAAATTCTTCATTGTGTTTAAACTTCATGATCTTGTCCCTCTCTATCTCTATAACCACCTCCAACTGTACCACACTCTTTCCCCCTTGGGCTAAGACTTAGATTTTTCTGGGGGTACATTTCTTGTCTTCACTCCATCACTCATAAGGAGGAAGTCTCCTCTACATTGGGGAGACAGGACGCCTTCTTGCGGATCATTTAGGAGAACACCTCTAGGACTCCCACACGCACCAACCTCACCGCCCCGTGGCTGAACACTTCTACTTCCCCTCCCATTCCGTCAAGGACAGGCAGGTCCTGCGCTGTCTCGACCGCCAAACCATTACTACCTGACGCCTGGAGGAGGAACACCTCATATTCCACCTTTGGAATCCGGCACACAGGATAAATGTGGATTTCAACGGCTTCCTCATTTCCCCTCCTCCCATATTATCCCAGTCCCAAGCCTCCGACTCGGCACCACCCGCCTCATTACTGCCCCCACTGACCTATCATCTTCTCCCTCACCTTTATCCACCTATCAATTTCCCAGCTACCTCCCCTCAACCCCAACCCGCTCCCATTCATCTCTCAGCCGCTCGGCCCACAAGCCTCATTCCTGATGAAGGGCATATGCCCGAAATGTCAATTCTCCTGTTCTTTGGATGCTGCCTGACCTGTTGTGCTTTTCCAGCGCCACACTGTCGACTCCATTGTTAATAACTATTTATTTGCTGCCTAGGCCCACTTCTCTAAATTTCTTTCCTTACTGCATTGTATCCCGTCATTTCCATTTACTCCATGGAGAGGCTCTTTTTTGCCCACTTGTTTTGAGTATTTGATCATCAATTTTACTATTGTTTCCTTCCGCAAAGGATTCGGATTTTGATTAAACCTATAAGAAACTTCCTGGGACATTTTTTGATGTTAAGGTGCTAATAAATCAATACAAATGCTTTTGTTATTGAGTAAGGATGACAATTCTGGGAAATATGCCTTTCTGTCAATATTGCACTTCCTGTTAACAATCAAAATGTACAAGTCTGATACAATATTGAGATGATGCAAAGTTTTCTGACTTTTACAAATGGATCTCCATGGATACAATGCAGCTCTCAGCTTCCTGTGACTTGTTCGTTGAGTCAGCCTGAATGTTGAGGGTGTTTCAGCAGTACTTAAGAACTTGCCCAACAGTTACAGAAGTTTCAAATTTCATTTTCCTGTTCATGAACCATCTTGCACAATAATTATGATGAGTACAGTTAGTTTTTGATTGAAAGTTATTTATTTTAGGAGGAGCAGGCTTAATATTTGGAGTTCCCCAAAATATTAGGATTGTCTTCTTTAATACTGTTGAACTTAATTCCAGTGTGACAGATTAAATTTCTACCTACTATTATACACTGATCTATATTTGAAAATTGAAAGTAAGTGTCTGCTTGCTTCTACACCTTGCATTTATAATACATAAAGATTCTTTCATCTGAAGTAAACAACATGATACAAGGGCAAAAAGAGTTAAGTTGGTGACATTGGCTGAATTTTAAAGATTTGCAAGATGATCTAACATCATTGAGTTATGAATATCAATTCTGTGGGAGTGCAGCAAAACTGTTGCCTTTGATGGGAGAATGCAAAAGAAGAACCTGGAACCTTCATGTTGAATTCAAGAATGAAAAGCAGAAATACTTTTTTTAAAAAAAAGGTATTGATGTTTAGCGAGCTAAAATTTTCAGAACTGTTTTTATTTCTTGTTTGTTTTGTTAATGTATGGAACACAATGAAGTTAGATTGCAAAACATTAAAAACAGGAGCAGGTGTTGTTGAGCCTTGACTGTTTGAATCAACTCTGCCATTGATGGCTAATCCACCTCAACTCTACTTTCCAGCCCGCACCTCCTATTTTATGACTGATTTAAATTGAGTTTAATTTTATTGAATTTAAAGACTAAACAGGCTCTAGCTTTCTACACACTTGAGTGCAAATGAGCCTTTGTTTTAATGTCTCCACCAAAAGGTGGTACTGCTAACAGTACAGTGCCCCACTAAAATAACTGTAATAAAGGTTATGTACTGAGATCTCGAATGCAGTTGAACAAAACTTCCTGACTTGGAGGCAAGTGTGCTACCACTGAGGATGACATGTCTTTGCTTGGTTAAAAAGGAAGTTGGGTTCCATTCTTCTATTAATAAACCATTAACAGCAGCAAATTCATAAATTGGGAAATTACAGTGTGCATGAAGCTGAACGGAATGTTCTGAGTGTATGTTAAATGTTTTTTGAAATCTGTTATAATAGGAACAAAGACTCCATCTTTCAGCCTTCTGTCCCTGAAAGCTACCTTCCCATTACCAATCTCCCTTCCCTCTTCAAGGTTATAGATATTTTTTCATCAACCTGTTCAGGTGTGTCAAGCTGATGAATGAGCAGCTCTCTGAAAGCTAGTACTTCCAAATAAACCAGTTGGACTATAATCTGGTGTTGTGATTTTTAAGTTTAGATTTTGAAAACTAACTTCTTTCTTCTTTTGCTAACAGAAGAGACTAAACAAGTGCTGCGGCTCAGTCTAACTGAGTTTTCCTTGCCCAAGTTCTATCTTCTCTTTGGAATTAGTAAAGTCAAATCAGCTGCTGTGATTGCTTTCCGATCCAGCTATCGGGATCGGTCCTTCTCTCCTGGATCCTACGAGAGGGAGACCTTCGCTCTTTCCTCCCTAGAAACAGTAACTGAAGCTTTGTTAGAAATAATGGAGGTAAGAGTGACAAATCAAAAATTTTATAACCAAAAAATGCAAAAAGAAAATCCAACTTTGACTAAAATAATGACTTATTGCACCAAACAAGAAAAAAAAACTAATCGGGCAGCATGGTGGCTCAGTGGTTAGCACTGCTGCCTCACAGCACCAGGGTCCCAGATTCAATTCCAACCTCGGGTACCTGTCTGTGTGGAGTTTGCACATTCTCCTTATGTCTGCGTGGGTTTCCTCCAGGTGCTCCGGTTTCCTCCCACAGTCCAAAGATGTGCAGGTCAGGTGAATTGGCCATGCTGAATTGTCCATAGTGTTGGGTGCATTCGTCAGAGGGAAATAGGTCTGGGTGGGTTGCTGTTCGGAGGGTTGGTGTGGACTGGTTGGGCCAAAGGGCCTGTTTCAACAATGGAGGGAATCTAATCTCAGAAACATGCAACCCCTTTCTAGAATTAACTTCTTCATTTACATCCATAGAGGTGAGTTATAAGAGATCAATTTTGATGAAGTAGGCAGATTTTGGGTAACAGATTGTGTCTTTCACAGTTTGTTCAGCTATGGATATATTGGAAATGTTGCTGAGGCAAGTGTGAGCAGCACTGTACAAAATATGCTCACACTTAACAAATCTAAACCTTGCAATAATGAATCCTTGCTCCTGCCATATTTCAGACTGTAGATTTGACTTTGCCAACTAGTTGAACATAGGAGCAAGGTCTTTCACCAAAAGACAATAAGAGTTTTAAGTCCCATGATTTGTTTGGCAAGTACTGAGATCAGGTTTCTCTCATACCAAGGTGGGTGTTTATACTTTAAGTAAAGCTATAGCAATTGTTTAATTGGGAGATAACAAGAGGAATAACCCCTTTCCCACTTATTGCCCTAACTCGTACAGTGTTACTAATTTTTATGCCATAAATTTTAAATCATTGTCTAATTTCTGTGAAACTTTCATGCATGTAGAGCTGTTTTTACATTGTGAAGCAAACTTTGTTTAATTTTGCTTTTAGAATTGACTGTGTAGCTGGGTGTTGGTGTATAGTCTAAGTAGTCTCAAACTAATTGCATTGGCTTGTACCAATTTCATTTGTAATTAAGAGCAATTGTTTGATGAAGCATTCAACCAAGATGAATAATTAATGTTGGCTTTTTCGGGGTCCCATCCCTCACAGTTGCCTTCAGTCACTGGGAAGCAGTGGTAATGTAGTAGTCTTGCTGCATAGCAATCCAGAACCCCAAGCCAATGTTTAGGTTAGGTATGGAAGCAACAGGCCCTTTGGCCCAACAAGTCCACACTGACCCTCCGAAGAGGAATCCGTACATTTACCTCTGACTAATGTACCTAACTCTGTGGGCAGTTTGGCATGGCCAATTCACCTGACCTGCACATCTTTGGATTGTGAGAGGAAACCGGAGCACCCAGCGGAAACCCATGCAGACACTGGGAGAATGTGCAAACTGCACACAGACATTTGCCCAAGGTGGGAATCAGACCTGGGTCCCTGGCGCTAAGAGGCAGCAGTGCTAACCACTGTGCCACCGTGCTGCCCCACGGCCGTATGTTCTACGGGCATTGATTCGAATCCCACTATGACATGTAGTGAGATTTGAATTCAGTACAGAACTGGTCTAATAGCGATAGTCAATTGTCATTTTAACAAAAAAAAACTAATTCTCTAAAGTCCTTTAATGAAGGAAATTTTATCTGGTCTGGCCTGCATGTGACTGCAAACCCACAGTGATGTGGTTGACTCTTAATTGTGTTTGAGGAATTCGGAATAGGCAATAAATGCTGCCTAGCTAGCAATTCCTATGCTCAGGAATTAATTTTTTTTGAAGTATTTTTGCTAGCTGTCACCTTACTCTTTGACGTGCTTGAATGGTCAGAATGCAGTAAGATTTGTGACCAGCTGTTATGCGTATAATAGAATCAAAAACAGAACTTGCTGGAAAAGCTCAGCAGGTCTGTTCTGAGGAAGGGTCACTTAACCCAAAATGTTAACACTGATTTCTCTCCACAGATACAGAATTTTTCCAGCAGTTTCTATTTTTGTTTGATTTTCAGCATCTGCAGTTTTTCATTATTTTGTGAAAATAACAGACCTTTGTATTAAAAAAAAAGTAGTATTAGCCTAGTTTATCTCCCGACTAGGCATTGATCAAATAAATGTGCTCATAAAGAATTCCTGGGTTACTAAAAGTCAGCGGGATAAAATGTTAACTAATGCAATAATTTATGATATTGTAGAAGAATTGGAATGTTGTCAGAGTTGTAATCTTGCAATAATCAATGGTTTTTTTAGGCATGTATGAGAGATATACCGACCTGCAAGTGGCTAGACCAGTGGACAGAATTAGCACAAAAGTGAGTTTTTGCGACCCATTGTGCACCTTTTTTCTGTGTATTGTTTCTGAGCTTTGCAGTGTACTTTTTTATAACTGTTATTACTCCATTAATTCTCTCCTCCACCCACACCATCCCTGCCCATGCTTGCACTTTCACCCACATAATGCACCTACCTTTCATACCCACACACCCTTCCCCTCACTGGTCCTATCAGATTGTGTCACCAGTGCCCAGAATACAAGGAACTGAATCTTCTGTTCTCAAATCTTTACCAGTGCTCTTCCCAAGCACCTTCAGATGTTTTTCCTATTTTTTTTCAATAACATGGTTTGAGAGCAACCTAATGCCTTGCATCTCTGCTACCTTAACTGAAATGATAAATTACTTGATGGTGTCTGATAGTCAAATAGACTATGAAAACAATGTATACTAGAATTAGGTGACAATGAAGAAAACTTCATTGACCAAACTACTTTGCATCTTTCTAACCATTTTCCCTCAAGCATTTCAAAATTTCTTGCTGTTCCAAACTCTGCATTGGAGCTGAAAAGTTTTCTTTTCAAGTAAACTTCTCAAGGAGAAGTTTTGATATTAACTGCTGTGTTGCCACCAAGTTCTCAAAGAGAAGTTTTGATATTAACTGCTGTGTCGCCACCAAGTTGAAATTAGAGAGCTCCTGTAGCCAGAAAGAAAGTCCACTTTTGTTTATTGACTTATTTATTTGCTCATAGTGCGTAGGCTGGCCAACATTTATTAGGCAGAAGTGGATACTGCATATGCTGGAGATTAGAATCAAGGTTAGAGTGGTGCTGGAAAAGCACAGCAGGTCAGGCAGCATCCTAGGAGCAGGAAAATCGACGTTTTGGGCAAAAGCCCATCATCAGTAATCAGCTTTTGCCCGGAAGGTTGATTTTCCTGCTCCTCAGATGTTGCCTGACCTGCTGTGCATTTCCAGCATCACTCTAATCTTGGCCAGCATTTATTATCTATCCTGAGCTGACCTTGAAAAGGTAGTGATGAGCTACTACCTTGAGCTGCTGTATCTACATATTATAGGTTGACCCACAGTGCCCTTTGGGAGGGAATTTCAAGATTTTGACTGAAGAACAGTGACTTATTTCCAAGAATAGCTCTCAACTTACTTTATATGCTAAAGTTTTGGAGGGAACCATTGGCACCAGCACAAATGAGTCCGTCACTTTGTGGGTTCTCCAGAAGAGAGAAGAAAGTCTGGACCTGCTGGAGAAGGTAGCCAATGTGCTCTCTTTGCAACGGGGTCGAGAATGCTGGGTGATGTGTTCTCTCCAGTTTTTGGGTAGGAGCTGACTGAATTCCAGTTGTACTGACAGCAAGATCAGTTTGGCTAACTGGGAAACAACAGAGTGTTGAAGCAACAATCATCTCACTTTTTGTGTTTAACATTTGTGCGTGATTCCCATATTTTAACTATTTTGATACTTACACAATGCATTGTCTGGTAATACTGGGGCTTTGTCTTATTCTTTATCAATTGTTCTTGATCTGCATAGATTTGCATTCCAGTACAACCCATCTCTTCAACCAAGAGCGCTTGTTGTCTTTGGATGTATCAGTAAGCGAGTTACTCATGGGCAAATTAAACAGATCATTCGGATCCTCAGCAAGGTGAGTTTGAAACATTTCTTTGACTTCCTGCAATCTCTGCAGTGCATTATAAGCTGAAGTTTATAAAGCTATAAATAGTTATCAGAACACACAGGAGTATTATGTCTAATAAATGCAGGGTTTTTTTCATTCCCAAACCTGACCATTGATGCTAAGTGCAGTACTTAAGGTTTTGTAGACTCAGTATTCAAATCCCACAATGACCATTGGTGAAATCAAAATCATGCACCATCAGCAGAAAAGATGAAGAGGAAAACCAAGCTGATTCACCCATCTCTACCTGCAATTCTTAATTTCACACAAGGTTTTTGACATCAGTACACCATGAACTGACCCAACCGTTGCTACTTTCTTCCAAATCCCAAAAATTAAAGTAATTTTTATCCAAATTCTGAGTTGCTTGCAACAGAAATTTTGGGGTCTGACCCTCTGAAAAATACCACACTGAGGTTTTACTTTAATATTTTCTTCTGTTTGTCAGCAACAGAACTGCAACTCCTCCAGTGCAAAGCTGGCAGCACACCTGAACCGGTATTTCCTAGCATGTATCCATTCTGCCACTCTGCACCTCTAGAGTGAACAGCAACCGAAAAGATATGTTGAATGTAAGCAATATAGGATGATGTTAGCAATACTTAAGGGATTGGAGAACTGAGCTGGTGGTGGATCATGAATACCTTTGTGTGCCAGCAAGTGCTTACTGTATCGTTTCACAAATGCTCTGTGCCTTTTCACTTTGCACAGAAAGTAAGAACAACTTGTTTTTATTGTGTTGGCAGAACAGGAGGGAATTGTTGGGAGTACTTCGTTCCTGTGGACTGACAGCTTGTGTTAATTTGCAGTGTCACCTGTTTGAGGACTAATTGATCTTGAACTGCATGGGGTGAAGGAATGTGTAAAGGAAGTTGCTACTGTATTCAGCGGGACCAAGGAACGTTTTGTGTTGAAAGAGTGACTGCTGTTTTATCATTCAGATTCCTTTTATTTTTGTTTTGCCCTTCTACCTATCTCATTGGGACTGGCTGCATGGTACTTTAGATTGATGGTTAACTGATTTTGTCATAAAATCCCTGTAAGCTTAGTATACAATTTGTGATGATTTGAACAATGTAAATAGTCAGTTTGCTGTTTTAAAAATTTGATGTTCCCTGAGGAGCAATGAATAAAATTCCTCCATAAGCCAGCTAGTGTAACTAACAGAATTACGAATTTTCCTTTGCACAATTTTTTCCGTTAGGATTGACAGAACTAAGATGCAATTCCTGGAGCATTACTGAAAACATAGAGTTTGTGAGTGAATCTTAGCCTTCCAGTGTTGAAATTATCCTAGAATGGAGGATATTTTATGAATATTGAAGAGCGTAAAAACACTCTTGTTTGGGTATAGATGTTGTTTAACCAACCAGTCACACACAGTTGTTCACCAAATTATATGCACTGTTCACCTTAACTGAAAGCTACATGATATGCATGGGAGAGGTGAAAAACCAAACCCAATTAAAGCTTCATGCGTTCTGGACACAGACACATTGGGATATCTGGACCTAACTCTTCAGTTTCCTCACTTGATCCTTGCAAATGAAATGCACCCAACTCAAAACAATTTGATTAACGATTTGAGTGTTTAATAATCAGATCTGTTCAAGTTCTGTAGTTAACATTTTTATTGTGCCACTTTGCAATATTTGTAGGCTTTGGTTAGTGATATTCCGCACCAAATACTGTTTCAAAGATTTAGTTCTTGTCTTTCGAAGCCTTCGCAACTTTGTACCTTCCTGAAGTTTTATATCCTTGTTCACACCTGTACTGCCTGACTTTACATCTACTGCACCGTTAGTGACAAAGCTTTCAGTTGTCTTTGCTTCCAAATTCTCGAACACCTTATGTAGTTCTTGCCATCTTTGAAAATGTACTTTAAATCCTATTATGTTGTGCTTTATGACCTCACCAGACCTTTGCTATTCTTTGAGTGTGGTTCTCAACCATGGCATGCTTTCTGTATGGATGGTTATATTTGAATACAAGATGTTTTGGAAAATCTCTCATCAATTGTTTTGCACTATCAACATCAGATAACCAGTTACTTAAAGAAATGTGCGTAAACAGGATATGTGCATTTTATGTAAAATAGCCATTCCATTTTCACAACATGTTAAAAAACACATAGTTCCCAGGTAACTACAGAAATAGAATTTTGGTGGTCTATTTGAAAAGACTAACTCAGCTTAAGGCAACTATATAAACCAAGAGAAAAAGAGAAAGAAAATAACTTTAGTTTCAGATGGTAGGGGATTATTAATCCTTTCTCAGATCTACCTCAAGCTAACGCCTACCCCACCAATCACTAATACCCTGATGGTTGCAGTTAAAACACCAAACCAGATTCTGATATTGCTTCACTCCTGCCACTCATCAAAGTAAGATCATATCTTGCTCTCCAAAAATGTTTTCACATTTTTTTTTGTAAGAATTTAGTTTGGTTTTTAGATGGTTCTAAACTGAAAACTACAGATCAAATTCTGAACTACCTGACTTGAGCAGGGCCTTTTCAAGGATTCCAGTGGAAGAACAACTAAACAAAGGACCAGCAGAGCTGGCAAAAGTGAATTGGCAAATCAGAGAAGGATATGTCAATAAACACATGATGGCACACATTTAAAGAGGTTTTTGCGAATATACAGACTAGGTGCATTCCAGCGAGTAACAAAAATTGCAAGGGTAAGAGCCAGCATCCATGATTAACTATAAATGTTAGACAGTGTCAAACTGAAAGTATATAATTGTGCAAAGATAGGTGGCAGGGAAGAAGATTGTATAGAATATAAAGCTCAACAAAGAATCACTAAAACATTAATAAAGAACAAAAAAAAGCAAGTTAGCCAGAAATATAAAAACAGATGTCTGAATTTCTATTAATATTTAAAAAGGCGTTAACGAAATTAACATTGGCACTGTAGAAAGTGAGTGTGGAAAATTGATAACACAAAGTAGAAAGATGGCTAATGAATTAAGTTATTTTACATCAGTTATCATTTTAGAGGATGTAAATAACATCCCAGGTACAACTGTAAACCAGGTAATGGAAAGGAGGGAGAAACTCAGTAAAATGATGATAGCTATGAGAAGTGGTACTGAGTAAATTGTTGGAGCTGCGAGCTGACAAGTGCCTGAGTATTGATAGGCTTCATCCTAAGGTCATAAAAGAATGGCTGGTGTGATAGTTGATGCACTGGTTTTAACTTCAAAATTTGGCATCAGCCTCAATTAATTGAAAGATAGCAAATGTAAATCTTTTATTCAAAAAGAAAGGGAGACAGAAAGCACAAAACCACAATCTACTTAGCTTAACACCTACCACAGGGAAACTTTCTCCTCTTATTAAAGAAGAGGGGGGGGGAACCTAAGGGGCTACTGTTTCACGCAGAGGGTGGTGCATGTATGGAGCTGCCAGAGGAAGTGGTGGTGGCTGGTACAGTTACAACATTTAAAAGGCATCGGAATCCCCATATTGGCAAATGGGACAAGATTAGGTTTGGATATCTGGTCAGCATGGACAAATTGGACCGAAGGGTCTGTTTGCATGCTGTATAGTTTTGTAACAGGACACTTGGATAAGTTGGAGGTTATCAGACATCATTCTATTGCTCATTCTATTGCTCATTCTATTGCTCATTCTATTGGAGTTCTTTGAGGCAGTAACATGTACTTTGTGGATAAAGGGTAATTGGTGAATATGCTGTACTTAGATTTCTAGAAAGCATTTGGTATGATGCAACAACAAAGGTGACTGTGGTAAATAAAAGTTCATAGGGTAGGAGATAGCAAGAAGTCGATAGCCTGGCTTTTGGAAGGAGAGAGTTCTTATTCAGATTAGCAAAATGTAATAAGTGTTTTTCCTCAAGGATTGGTGCTGGAACTGCAACTATTTACAATTTATATAAATGACTTGGATGAAGGAATTAAAGATATGGCTGCCACACTTGCTGGCAGCACTAAGGTTGGGAGGAAAGAAAGTTTGAAGAGAACATGAGGTTACAAAAGATACTGTTAATCTAAATGAGTAGGAAAAGTGGCAAATGAAAAATCATGTTGGAAAATGTGAAGTCTGTTTGAGCAAGAAGAAAACAGCATGTTTAAATGGTGAAATTTTGCAGAGTTCTAAGATGCAGGGGGACGTAAGTTTCTCTGTGCATGAAACACAAAGGTTAGTAGGCAGGTATAACAAGTAATCAGGAAAGCTAATAGAATAATTGAATACGAAAGTAGGAAGATTATGCTTGAGTTATGAAGGTTTACTAGACCTGGTCAGGTTAGGCTTGTGCATACTGGTATTTAGAACAGTATGAGGTTTTTTTTGGTTGAATCATGAAAAATCCTGTAGAACCTCGCTCTACCTCACCCCAGCCAACCCGATCGCACCCCAGCCGACCCGATCGCACCCCTGCTCTCACATTTTATAAGGTTCCACATGGCAGACTAGTTAAAAATGTAAAAGCCCTTGAAATACAGGGTAATGTGTCAAATTGGACCCAAAGTTGGCTTAATGACAGGAAATGAAGAGTAATGGTCAATGGCTGCCATTGCAAATGGAAAACTCTTTCAAGTGATGCTCCCCAGGGCTAGGTGTTGGGGCCCTTGTTGTTTATTTAATACCTCATCGATTTGGACTTTAACATCGGGGTAACAATTGGGAAATTTGCAGATGACCCACAAAATGGCTGTGTGGTGCATGGTGTAGTGGAAAGCTCTGTAATGATATAGATGGGTGGGTGGAGTGGGCAGGAAGGCACCAGCTAGAATTCATCTCTGTTAAGTATGAGGCAATGTATTTAGGGAGGTCAAACAGTAGAAAGGAATACACAATCAGTGGGAATATTCTGAGAGGGATTGATGAGTTGAAAGATCTTGGTGCGCAACTGCACAGATCCCTAAAGATAGCAGTACAGGTAGCTAAGGTTGTAAAGAAGGCATATGGAATGCTCTCCTTTGGTAGAGGTGTACAATACGAAACTAGGGATATATGATGAAACTGTATAAGGCAGTGGTGAAGTCACAATTGGAGAATTGTGTGCTAGAATTAGGGGTCGGTGGTTAAAAATCAGGGGTCAACCATTTATAACAGATGACGTGAAATTTCTTCTCCAAAGGTCATGAGGCTTTGGAGCTCTCCCTTAAAAGTTGGTTGAGACACAGTCCATCAATATTTATGAGGTGGGTAAATTTTTGTTCAGCAAGTGGTTACAAGGTTGTCAGCAGTTGGCACAGATGGATTTGAGGTTACAGTCCAATCAACCATGACCTTATTGAAAGTTGGAGCAGGTGTGAGGGGCTGAGTGACGACTCCTCGTGATCCATATGTTTCATTTTTTAAAAGTGACAAGCCATAGCTCTTGCAGGAGAAAGTGAGGACTGCAGATGCTGGAGATCAGAGCTGAAAATGTGTTGCTGGAAAAGCGCAGCAGGTCAGGCACATCCAAGGAGCTGGAGAATCGACGATTCGGGCATGAGACCTTCTTCAGGAAAGGGCGTTCTTCAGCCCTTCTTCACCTCATCTGTTATTCCTGAAGAAGGGCTCATGCCCGAAACGTCGATTCTCCTGCTCCTTGGATGCTGCCTGACCACCTGCGCTTTTCCAGCCACACATTTTCAGCATAGCTCTTACAGGGCAGGTTTAACTTTTGTATAACTGATTGTCTGCAATTAATAATTCAGACCTATTTGGACCTAGAAAAATAATAATCTTGTCACCATATCAAATTTCTCTGATGTCTTGAAAACTGAGATCACAGCAAGATAAACTAGTTAATATGTAGCCTGAAACGTGACCACTAACTTGGGAGTCAAATGTTTGGCTGTTTTAATTTTCAGATTGGCAGTGAGTAATTCCAGTGTCAAGGAACAAAGAAGTGTTGAGGTCAGGAGAGTGTTTGGATTATATGTATCAATTAGCATGGTGACTGCTACTTGAGGAATTTTCTGTGTTCTATGTCTCACTCCTGTTCTATGCTAAATGTTGGAATACAGACTTTTCATCCTGTATCCCCTTACCTCTTTATCATATTGGTAAGATTGAGTTTGACTGGACCTCACCTCGTTTTAAATGATTAACATGAAACCACTCTGTAAAGGCACTGTCACCCAGAGTGTGTAACCATTTAACAGAAATGGACATGGAGGTTTCCTGCCACTGCGGTCACTCACTTGAGTGAAAACAAGTGTGTATGGTTTCTCTAACAAAGTCTAATAACTAACAATCGTGGCTTTTGTTTTTGTGTACACAGGGTCTAGAGAGTTGCCTGAAAGGTCCTGATAACCACAACAGCCAAGTTTTGATAGAAGCAACTGTCATTGCACTCACCAAGCTCCAGCCACTGTTAAACAAGGTAAATGCAAAATGCAAGCAAATGGTTGTCAGAAATGTCGTCTGCAAAGAAGAAAATTGCAGGGCCTGGGGCATACATCAATGCTCAGCTATCTTTTCTGTCTTTAAGTACATATTTTTCAGAAGTGTAGATCCTACGAAGTTTATTTGTCAAAAATATAACAAGCTTAAAAGCAAAAGATGTAAATGAAGATTGGAAAAACAAGTATGTGTGTAATGTAGCAAGGCCCACAGACAGCAAAGAGATGTGCAGAACTGAAATAATAGTTGTTGAAGAAGTTGAATTTCACTCTGCCTTAGAGTTACATTGTAAGAAAATACTATGTCATGTTTGTCTTCCTTTCAAAAGACCAGAAGCAATGTGTGGTGTTGGATGTGTTGTGTGTAAACCATAGATGAAACCATAGCAATCTTGCCTCTGATTCACAACGTTTTGGATTCATGCTCCACTCACAGAGCACAGGAATGAATGCTAATGATCCTGTGTGGTCCTTGGAGAGAGCTACATTCATGGAGATGCTATCTTTTGGGTGAGACACAGGCCAGCTCTCTGTTAGCTCCCTCAACTCGACATGCAAAATCCCATTTCACGATGTTTAAAAAGAGCAGGTGGGTTGACCCTGCATACCTGGCCAATATTTACTCCTCAATGAATGTCATTAAACAGATTGTTAAGACATTATCAGATTGCTGTTTGTGAGTTTTCTGCACACAAATTGTCTACAGCATTTCCTAAAATACAACAGTAACCACACGACTAGCTTGAAAGGGTTTTGATGTTTTCTGAAGGATGTGAGGGCATAGGAGAATGCAGAAAAGATTCAGGAGAACAGTTCTAGAGATATTAATCTTCAATTAATCCTTGGATTGGAGAAGCTGAGGGCATTGTCTATTGAATGAAAAAAAAACTTGAGAGGAGATTTGCTAGAGATTTCAAAATGATGAGGACAGGACACAGCAAATGGGCCAAACATTGTTTCCATTACTGGAAGGATCAAGACTGGAGGATATCAATTAGGAAGCACTGGTGACTTAGAGTCATAGAGATGTACAGCATGGAAACAGACCCTTCGGTCCAACCCGACCATGCCGACCAGATATCCCAACCCAATCTAGTCCCACCTGCCAGCATCCGGCCCATATCCCTCCAAACCCTTCCTATTCATATACCCATCCAAGTGCCTCTTAAATGTTGCAATTGTACCAGCCTCCACCACTTCCTCTGGCAGCTCATTCCATATACGTACCACCCTCTGCGTGAAAAGGTTGCCCCTTAGGCCTCTTTTATATCTTTCCCCTCTCACCTAAACCTATGCCCTCTAGTTCTGGACTCCCCCATCCCAGGGAAAAGACTTTGTCTATTTATCCTATCCATGCCCATCGTAATTTTGTAAACCTCTCTATAAGGTTACCCCTCAGCCTCCCACGCTCCAGGGAAAACATCCCCAGCCTGTTCAGCCTCTCCCTGTAGCTCAGATCCTCCAACCCTGGAAACATCCTTGTAAATTTTTTCTGAACCCTTTCAAGTTTCACAACATCCTTCCAATAGGAAGGAGACCAGAATTGCATGCAATATTCCAACAGTGGCCGAACAAATGTCCCGTACAGCTACAGCATGACCTCCCAACTCCTGTACTCAATACTCTGACCACTAAAGGAAAGCATACCAAACGCCTTCCTCACTATCCTATCAACCTGCGACTCCACTTTCAAGGACCTATGAACCTCCACTCCAGGTCTCTCTGTCCAGCAACACTCCCTAGGACCTTACCATTAAGTGTATAAGTCCTGCTAAGATTTGCTTTCCCAAAATGGAGCACCTCGCATTTATCCAAATTAAATTCCATTTGCCACTTCTCAGCCATTTGGTCTAGATCCTGTTGTAATCTGAGGTAACCCTCTTCGCTGTCCACTACACCTCCAATTTTGGTGTCATCTGCAAACTTACTAACTGTACCTCTTATGCTCACATCCAAATCATTTATGTAAATGACATAAAGTAGAGAACCCAGCACCGATCCTTGTGGGCACTCCACTGGGTCACAGGCCTCCAGTCTGAAAAACAACCCTCCACCACCACCCTCAGTCTTCCACCTTTGAGCCAGTTCTGTATCCAAATGGCTAGTTCTCCCTGTATTCCATGAGATCTAACCTTGCTAATCAGTCTCCCATGGGGAATCTTGTCAAACGCCTTACTGAAGTCCATATAGATCACATCTTCTGCTCTGCCCTCCTCAATATTCTTTGTTACTTCAAAAAACTGAATCAAGTTTGTGAGACATGATTTCCCACTCACAAAGCCATGTTGACTATCCCGATCAGTCCTTGCCTTTCCAAATATATCCTGTCCCTCAGGATTCCCTCCAACAACTTGCCCACCACCGACGTCAGGCACACCAGTCTATAGTTCCCTGGCTTGTCTTTACCGCCCTTCTTAAACAGTGGCACCACGTTAGCCAACTTTGAAAAACTTGGTTACAGCGCAACTAATACGGATGTGAAATGTACTGACTGTGTGGTGGAGGCGGATTCAATCATATCTTCAAAAAGAAAATTAAATCATCATTTGAACTGAAGAAATTTGGAGAGCCACAGGACATGCAGTAAACGTTTGGTATAAAAAGAATTGTGCGATCTGGTTGTGTTTTCTCTCCAGGTATTTCCAATCTTTAAAGTGAAATGATTCTGAAATATCCATTAGATTTGCTCGGAGTTTCTGTATGAGGACAGTATATAAACCATCGAAGATATGTAGATGTCATAATTTTGGCTGATATGGAGGAAAATCCATCAGAAGATTTTAAACTATAGTAATCAGGAGCGTGTAGTTTATCATGAAACTAAAGCAAAACCGTATGTGTAATGTAATGCTATTAAAGAGTTAAACCAAAATGCAAATCAGAATAAGACTTACACACTTAATGGTAAGGTTCTGGAGAGTGTGGCTGAACAAAGAGACCTTGGCGTGCAGGTTCATAGTTCAAAGTGGAGTCTCATGTAGATAGGATAGTGAAGAAGGCATTTAATGTGCTTTCCTTTTTTGGTTAGAGCACTGAGTACAGGAGTTGGGAGGTCATGTCATGGCTGTACAGGACATTGGTTAGGCCACTTTTGGAATATGCGTGCAATTCTGGATGGATGGACATTATGAAACTTGAAAGGATTCAGTAAAGAATTCCAAGTATGTTGCTAGATTGGAGGGTTAAAGCTATATGGAGAGGCTGACTAGGCTGGGGCTGTTTTCCCTGGAGCATCAGAGGCTGAGGAGTGACCTTACAGAGGTTTATAAAATCATGAGGGACATGGATAGGTTAAACAGACAAGGTCTTTTCCCTGGAGGTGGGGCGAGTCCAGAACTAGTGGGCAGAGGTTCCGGGTGAGAGGGGAAGGATTTAAAAGGGACCTAAGGACCAACGTTTTCATGCAAAGGGTGCATGGAATGAGGTCCCAGAGGAAGTGATGGAGGCTGGTGCAATTACAACATTTAAAAGGCATCTGGATAGGTATATGAATAGGAAGGGTTTTAAGGGATATGGGCCAAGTGTTGGCAAATGGGATTAGATGAATTTAGGATATCTGGTTGGCATGAACGATTTGGAACAAAGGGTCTCTTTTGGCGCTGTACATCTCTGTGACTCCTATAACAGTGGATTTGAATGGGAAAAAGAAAGAATCCTTTTCCATCTGAGTAGTTAACGTCTGATGAGAAAAATGATCAAGATGAGACATTAAAAACAAACCTTCACAAAAATGTCCGACATCTTTAGAAATGATACCATCTTTATGGAAAGCATAATGACATTATAAAAATTGCAATATGTGGTCAATGTTACTGTATGTGTAGAAGACAAAATAAACACAGGAAAGGTATAGTCTTGAGGATGTACTATGAGGATTATTTGGACAGCGCACTCAACTAATGAAGATTTGAAGAAAGTCCAAGTGTTCACCAAGAAACGCCTAGAATTCTTGGGCACCGACTTAGAACTGAGGATAGGAGAGCAAAAGAGAGACAAAGGAAGAAATACACCAACTGTTTTGGAAAGAGAAGCATGTTTGTGATTGCAGAACAATACCAAGATGTTAGCCAATTCGAGAGCCATGAATGTCGATTTTACAGGAGACGATGGACCAAGAGGCAGGGAAATGGGCTTGGGTGGCTTGTTCTTGCAGAGAGCTGGCACAAACATGATGGGCTAAATGGTTATCTCTT
This sequence comes from Chiloscyllium plagiosum, assembly GCF_004010195.1. Lineage (NCBI taxonomy): Eukaryota > Metazoa > Chordata > Chondrichthyes > Orectolobiformes > Hemiscylliidae > Chiloscyllium > Chiloscyllium plagiosum. Next base: position 10,006,788 of record NC_057737.1, on the reverse strand, counting down.
GTGCTGTGAGCTATTCTATAAATGCACATGAAATCCTGAAATCATCTGGAATTTGAATCAACTTGTGATTTTGATGGAGTAATCTTCCTAGTTAGACATTTGGACTAGTGGTTAAACTAGTGGTTAAAGAATTTTGTGTTTCTGCTTTTCTGTTGAAGCATTGCTACCTGTAATGTTTGCAGTGGGGAGCTAGTGGCCCAGATACCACACAAACTAGGTCACAAGCTTCAACTCCCAAACCACCTCTTTGGGGTTTCTGTGGTGTGTATGTATCAGAAGGTATGTGGGAATACAGTGTCGCCATTAAATCACTTGAGTGTTTATTTAGCTGTGAGGTAGGATTCAATCTGTCAAAATCTCCTGAGTTACCAGATTCAAAAAGTATAAATGAGTAAATACTGGTAAAACAGACGATCCCCTTTTTAAGGGGTGCACATGATCCATCAGCCATTATTTGAATTCTGAAATGCTGCTCTGTAGTTACCTGCAAGCCTTTATGCACTGCCTTTCCATATTCAATCCCCAAGAGAAATTACTTCTTGTTTTATACCTCAGCAAAGGGAATCCGAGCTAAGATTATGATTAAGTCATTTGCTTGGCAACTTCATCTGGGATCAGGTTGTTACGTACAAGGGCCAACCCAAAACCGAGAAAAAAGCTTCAGTCAATGCATTTTACTGATCTAAATGTGCTCGCTCTTTTCTTTGCAAATAGGCCTTTTATCTAAATAGCAACAGATTGGGAAAGAGGGAGGCACAACGACATTTGGGTGTCCTCATACACCAATTGTTTAAAGTAAGAGTGCAGGTGCATTGGGCAGTGAATGAGGCAAATGGGCTGTTGGTCTTCCTCGTGAAAGAATTTAGGTGTAGGAGCAGGAATGTCTTGCTGCAGTTGTACAAGGTCTTGGTGACACCACACCTGGAATATTGTGTGCAGTTTTCTTTTCTTTCTCTGTGGAAGGATGTTCTGAAAATGGAGGGGTTGCAATGAAAGTTTACCAGACTGAAATGGCAGGCTTATAGTATGAAGAAAAGCCAGATTAGTTGGGACTGTATTCACTGGAGTTTAGAAGAATCGGGGAGGATCTCCTAAAAACTTAGCACATTGTGGCAACTGGACAGAGTAAACACAGGTAGGATATTTCCAATGACCAGAAGTTTAGTTGCCACAGTTTAAGGGTATTGGTTGGCCCTTTAAGGCTGAATTGAGGAGAAATTTCTTTGACTCGAGAGTGGGGAACCTGTGAAATCCATTGCCACAGAAAGCGGTTGAGGTGAAAACATTGAATGTTTTCAAGAAGGAGATTGATTCTCTTGATGCCTAAGAATTATTTCAAAGTGTATGGGGTAGAAGCATGGCATGGGTATGAAGTTGGATGACCAGCTCCAAGTAGAGCAGCTCAAAGGACCAAATGGCATGCTCCTCTTTGGATATTCTGTGTTTCTGAGACTGGAAGCTAGGTCTACTTTTTGTGCATGTATATCTGTTCAGCAAATATCAACTGTAGAATTTATTTAATGGGAGCTTTCCTTCACTGACGACAAACCTTTCCTCAAAAGGACTCCAACATGCACAAAGCCCTCTTCTGGGTGGCAGTAGCAGTGTTGCAGCTGGATGAAGTCAACCTATACTCAGCTGGTACCGCATTGCTGGAACAGAACCTGCACACATTGGACAGTCTGAAAGTCTTCAATGACAAGGTGAGGTGACTGCTCATAATGTGTTTGTGCTAGTTTAAATGCTTGTGACCAGACCATGATCCCGGACCCACACCTCTCCCCTCTCTCTGACCAAATTACCCCTTCCGCTCTGTGTGCCTGTCTCTGTGATGCCCTCCCCCTGTCTCTGTGACATGCCCTCTCTTTTTCTCTCTGTGACTCT
>NC_057737.1:9970330-10000971 GCF_004010195.1 Chiloscyllium plagiosum | reverse complement strand
CTCTCTCTCTCTCTCTCTGTCTCTCTCTCTCTCTCTCTCTCTCTCTCACCCCCCTGTCTCTCTGTCTCTCTCTCTCTGTGACATGTTCTCTCTCGCTCTGTCTCTCTCTGACTCTCCATATATTTTCACATAAAATTAACTTGTGAAATCATTGAAATGTCAATAATACTTGGGCTTTTAAGATAGCTGTACCCATCAATTTTCAGCTGTTTTTGTCATAGAACAGTACAGCGCAGAACAGGCCTTTCGGCCCTCGATGTTGCACCAACCTGTGAACTAATCTAAGCCCATCACCCTACGCTATCCCATCATCATCCATGTGCTTATCCAAGGACTGTTTAAACTTTAGTGTCATATGCAAACTTACTAACCCATCCACCTATGCCTGCATCTAAGTCATATATAAAAATGACAAACAGCAATGGTCCCAAAACAGATCCTTATGGCGCACCGCAAGAAACCGGACTCCAGGCTGAATATTTTTCATCAACCACCACTCTCTGCCTTCTTACAGAAAGCCAAACTGCTAAGCCACCGTCAATCCCATGCCTCTGTATTTTCTCCAACCGCCTGCCATGTTGAACATTATCAAAGGCTTTGCTGAAGTCCATGTACACCATGTCAACTGCCCTACTCTCATCCATGTGCTTGGTCACCTTCTCAAAAAACTTAATGAAGTTTGTGAGACACCACCTGCCCTTGACGAAACCATGTTGACTATCTGCAATCAAATTGTTGCTTGCTAGATGATTATAAATCCTATCCCTAATGATTCTTTCCAAAACTTTGTCTACAACAGACATAAGGCTCACTGGTCTATAATTACCTGGGCCATCTCTATTGCCCTTCTTGAATAAGGGCACAACATTTGCAATCCTCCAGTCCTCTGGTACTAAACCTGTAGACAATGATGATTCAAAGATCATAGCCAAAGGCTCCAACACCACCTCCCTAGCTTCCCAGAGAATCCTCAGATAAATCCCATCCGGCCCAGGAGACTTGTCTATTCACACCTTCTAGAATTGATAACACTTTTTCCTTACTAACCTCAATCCTTTCTGGTCTAATATCTTGTATCTCATTCTTCTTTACAATATTCTCCTTTTCCTGAGAGAAAACCGTTGAGATATATTAGTTTAGCACCTCTCTGATCTTCACAGGGTCCACACACAATTTCCCGCTTCTGTCTTTGACTGGCCCTATTCCTACCCTCGTCATCCTTTTATTTCTCATATATCATAGAAAGCTTTAGGGTTCTCCTTTGTTCTACCTACTAAAGACTGTTCATGACCTCTCTTTGCTCTTCTTAACTCTCTCTTTTTAAATCCTTCCTTGCTAATCTGTAATGCTCCATCGCCTCATCTGAACCATCTTGTCTCATCGTCACATAAGCCTCCTTCTTCCACTTAACAAGAGATGCAATTTCTGTAAAAAACCACGGTTCCCTTACCTTATCATTTCCTTCCTTCCTGCCTGATAGGGACATGCCTTTCAAGGGCATGCAATATCTGTTCCTTAAACCACATTTCAATTGTCCACATCCCCTGCATTTTGCTCCCCCATTCTTGCCCAATCTCATTATAATTGCCCCCCGATAACTCTTGCCCTTTCCATCACAAAACTAAACATAACCAAATTATGGTCACTGTCTCCAAAAGAGATCACCTACAACTCCATCAAACACCTTACCTGGTTCATTACCAAGCACCAGATCCAGTGTGGCCTCCCCTCTTCGACATACTGTGTCAGGAAACCTTCCTGCACACAATAGACAAAAACTGATCCATCCGATGTACTCGAGTTGTAGCATTTCCAGTCTGTTGCGGAAGTTAATGTCCTCCATAATGCTTGCCCTATTCCTTTCACTCCAACCTGAATCCCTGGAACTCTGCGGAGGCCTATAACAAAACTCCCAGCAGTGTGACACCACCTCTCCTGTTTCTAACCTCAAACCATGACCTGGCCTTAATGAATGTGAAGTCCAGATTAGTCGTCACTTCACTAGTAGGTATCTACAAACTACCAAGGATTTACCGTGATATGTGGATGGAAATTTGAGCCCAAGTGTCAGTGAATTTTGCAAAGGGTGTCACTCCAGATGGCGTTATGATTCAAAAAGAAAACTGAGAGGCAAAACAAGCATCAATCGGATTATTGCTGACAAACCCCTAGGAATCCTGTCAGATTTTGTGAATGTAGTGACTTTCAACAGTTGTGGAATGGGCAACCCTATCCTGTTTTCATGGTAATATTTTTCTTACCTCTTCAGAGTCCAGAAGAAGTATTTATGGAGATTAGAAGGCCTTTGGAGTGGCATTGCAAGCAGATGGACCATTTTGTGGGCCTCAATTTCAATTCTAACTTCAACTTTGCACTAGTGGGACACCTGATGAAAGGTGAGGACCATTCCTCCAATTGCTGATTCTTAGAATTATATGCCAAATGAATTGTAAACTGCGACCTGCAGAAACTGTCAAGAGAGGGAACGTTCCATCACCATTCATTGTAGTGTATACAATCTCATATAAAGTTGTTGAGTCTTACTGCCTGGAAGTGACCCAGAAAACCAATCAATTATCCTGTTCTCCAAAAATAAGCAATGAATGTGACCTGGATGCAACCATCTCATTTCCTGAGACCGACCAAATAGAATATTTACAAAAGAAGTCTGTTTTCATTTGCACATAAATTTCAGTGTTACTTAGTTAAGGATGTAGAAGTTTTTAATTTAAGGTTTGTTTTCACCCACATGTCTACCAATAACAGCACTGTTCTGACCACCTCCATCTGATCAAAGCATGACTCTAACTGGATGTCACTGCTGTGAACCTAACCTATAATTCAGACCTTAGACTCTCAGTTAAACATTTTGGGTATTTGTTTGCTATTTCTTTGAGGAGCTTTCTATCCTTTTTTTAAGTTTTGGCTTTGTAAAAGAATGAAGCAATGAACCTAACTGAACATAATTCCTTAACCAGACTAACCATATAAGTTTAATAAACTTATTAAACTATAAGTCTATTTAGATACTATAGGGTGGAATGACACCTCAAACTAATACAACCAGATATAAAGATATCAATTGCTTGATATTGGGGTCAACTAAATTTATTAAAATAATTGATTCAAGTTTCACTAGGGCTCTCTGCAGGAGACAGTGGGTTGATTGTTAGGGATGCTTTTCTTGTAAAAGTGGTAATAGAGTCAGAGTCATCGAGACATACAGCACAGTTTTCATCCATTCTGACAGAAATTCTCAAGTCAAGAACGCATCATAACATGATTGAATTTCTGAACATTTAACTTTGTAAAGCAGGAAGTCTACCAAATAGCTGACCAAATGTTACTGCTTATCAAGTTGGCTGAGTGATCTACTTGCCTTCACAAGGAAAGGGAAGAGATATTTCTCAATGCAATGTAACAGTTCTGAAATCAACCTTTGGGATGGATGTAGAAACCTTCAGTGAGACTTTTCACATTGCCTTGAAACCATGCCTTTTATAACACAGCTAACCATTCCCTTCATAAACAGGATTGAGAGATCTTTTTCTTGAAGTTGTTAAATGTCTGGCTTCCTCAATGAGGTCACACCATGGTTCCTGTGGTGACTCATACTGTATTGGGTTAAGGATGAGCTACAAAGATCATTGCCTTCCCTAAGCTCTTGCTAATGAAGAGGACTGTTGTATGCATCCAGTTATGTTCAGCCATATCCAAAAATATGGTACAGAACCTGCAAAATAAAAATGGCATGCAAACAATGTATAAAATAAGCAATGTGCAAACAGACTAGCAATCTGACTCTATTTGGGATGTGGATGTCACTGGTTTGGCCAGCATTAATTACCCATGTATAGTTGCCCTTGAAACTGTAGTGGTGAGCTGTCTTCTTAAACCGGTGCAGTCCATGTGCTGTAGGAAGATCTGCAATGACATCTGGGGGAGCATTCCAGGATTTGGGCCAATATTTGGGCGCAGCTTCTCCAACATTCTCCACACAACAATCAAAGTGAGGTCATACACACTGGTCGGAAGTGTAGAGACATGGACTATTTTCTCAATGGGGACAAAATTCTGAAGTCTGAAGTCTGAAGTGCAAAGAGGCTTGGAAACTCCAGTCCACAATTCTCTCAATGTAAGCTTGCAGATGGAGTCAGTAGTTACGAAGGCAAATGCAATGACAGCACTGATTTTGAGAGCACTTGAATATAAAAGCAGGGAAGTACTTCTGAGGCTCTAAAAGACTCTGGTCATGCCACATTGGAGTATTGCGTGCAGGTTTGGGCCCCCTACCTCAGGGAGGATCTACTGGCCCTGGAACATGTTCAGAGGAGATTCACGAGAATGGCCCCAGAAATGAAAAGCTTAACATGAGGACTACTTGAGGACTCTGGATTTATACTTGGGAGTTGAGAAAGATGCGATGCTGCCTGACCTGCTGTGTTTTTCCACCACCGCACTCTCGACTGAAATACATCTATGACATGGAAATATTTGCCACAGATGCAATTTACTTTTGGTTGTTTGTTAGTAGCTAACCAGTTCTAAATTAAATATCTCTAGTAGAATGCTGCAAAAAAGTGGAGCAGACCAAATGAACTCGGTCTCCGCCAATTCTCAATTGATGTTACAGATTGCTCAGGGAGCCTGGTTGCTGTGACACATGCACTTCACATACATTTTGTCATGTGCCAGATATGGATGCTGATGGGAGTGGCTCGAGTTTCCTTTCCATCACATGCTGCCCATGAGTATTTCCTTTGTTTACTGCCTACCATTGTCATGTGTTATAAAGATTTGCAGACTGGTCACCAATCTATTTGACTCAGTTATGAACGTAGCTTCCTTTCCATCAAGTCCTGTGGTAGAATTCGAACCCAGCATTTCTGACTGAAAGTCAGGTGTGTTACCCATTGCAGCAAATTCTCCTTCCTACTACATACAACACAGTCCAAATTTCCCTTCAGGTCTATAATTCAGACCTTAGACTCTCAGTTAAACATTTTGGGTATTTGTTTGCTATTTCTTTGAGGAGCTTTCTATCCTTTTTTTAAGTTTTGGCTTTGTTAGGTTAAAAGCAATGAACCTAACTGAACATAATTCCTTAACCAGACTAACCATATAAGTTTAATAAACTTATTAAACTATAAGTCTATTTAGATACTATAGGGTGGAATGACACCTCAAACTAATACAACCACTGGGCTTGTATACCCTTGAGTTTAGAAGACTGAGAGGGGATCTGACTGAGATGTATAAGATTATTAAAGGATTGGACACTCTGGAGGCAGGAGGCATGTTTCCGCTGATGGGTGAGTCCTGAACCAGAGGACACAGTTTAAAAATAAGGGGTAGGCCATTTTGGACAGAGATGAGGAGAAACTTCTTCATCCAGAGAGTGGTGGGTGTGGAATGCTCTTCCCCAGAAGGCAGTGGAGGCCCAGTCTCTGGATTTGTTTAAGAAAGAGTTGGATAGAGCTCTTAAGGATAGTGGAATCAAGGGTTATGGAGATAAGGCAGGGACAGGATACTGATTGAGGATGATCAGCCATGATCATAATGAATGGTGGTGCAGGCTCGAAGGGCAGAATGGCCTACTTCTGAACCTATTGTCTATTGTCATGCTGGTCAAGGGGGAAGCGATGGTCTCCTATCATTATCACTAGATTGTTAATCCAGAGATCTAGGTAATGTTCTGGGGGACTCCAGTTCACATCCCTCCATGGCAAATGGTGGAGCTTGAATTCAGTAAAAGAATCTGGAATTAACAGTCCAATGGTAGGAAAAGCCTTTTCAGAAAGGAAATGTGCTATCCTTACCTGGTCTGGCCCACGTGTGACTCCAGAGCCACAGCAATGTGGTTGTCCCTTAACTGCCTTCTATGTCATGACAAATAAGCAATAAATGCTGGGGTTTTTTCTTGCAACACCCACATCCCATAAAGAAAAAATAAAATCCAACCGAAATTCCAAGATTTCCAAGCATCTTCTCGCTTAAGAATTCTACACTGGAGAACCCAAAACAAAATGCTTGCCATGTGCTAAGATCTTCTCCTCTATGGTCATAGTCATAGAGATGTACAGCATGGAATCAGACCCTTCGGTCCAACCTGTCCATGCCGACCAGATATCCCAACCCAATCTAGTCCCACCTGCCAGCACCCGGCCCATATCCCTCCAAACCCTTCCTATTCATCTACCCATCCAAATGTCTTTTAAATGTTGCAATTGTACCAGCCTCCACCACATCCTCTGGCAGCTCATTCCATACATGTACCACCCTCTGCGTGAAAACGTTGCCCCTTAGGTCTCTTTCATATCTTTCCCCTCTCACCCTAAACCTATGCCCCTCTAATTCTGGGCTCCCCGCTGGCCTCTACTATGGCAAGATGACAGGATCTTTTCAGACAGTGTCTTCAACTTCCTGAATTGGTTAATTAATGTCAAAGTGAATCCTTATCTTTTCTTGAGACAGACTGACCTTCAGCTGCGTGGAGTGATCCCATTGGAAATGCTTTCTCATGCATCTTCAGCTTTGGTCACTTCAACCAGGGATGATAATTACAGTTATGACAATTGTACAGTATATTACACAATTTCTTCATTTTAATTGCAGATTTCTTTCTGCTAACACTGAGCAATTTACGCAACTTGAAACAAAATTTGTGATTTTTTTAATCTTGCCATTTCTGCATCTGCAATTGTAGAATGCTTATTAACAGACACAAAATTGCGGCCTCTGCCAGTTTATAATTAACAAATTACTCCGCCTTAGCATTTATCAAACTTGTCTTAAATCTGTACTCAATGACCAACTCTAAGCCAGGGACGCAGTAGCGACACTACTCTTGGCCTGGATGCTACCGGAAGACTGAAGATCATTGAGTGCCCTCATTACTGATAAATTAGCACTGACCACTGCTGAAAGCATGCATGCATATAGGGCTGGATTGTACTAGATTGTTGTACTCTTGGATAGCATATTTGAGTCTTTTAGGAATTAGTTCGCTTAGTTGGCTGGACAGCTGTTTTGCAATGCAGTGTGGCACCAACAGCATGGATTCAATTCCCACACCAGCTGAGGTTACCGTGAATGACTCTCCTCTCGACCTCTCTCCTCATCTGAGGTGTGGTGACCTTCAGGTTAAACTACCACCAGTCATCTAGTGAGGAAGCAACCCTATGACTGTGTTGACTTTACCTTTTATATCTTACTGTACATCATGTAACCCACAGAGTTCTTGGTTGAGGTTGTGGAGAGTTTTTATTTAGCAATGTAGCAGCATACATAGAATGAGGTCACTTCCAGACAAGACAGAAGTGGTCAGAGGAAATATTAGCAAGAAATCTTACAAGTAAAATGCTGTAAGTTAAATTGAGCTAACCTCAGAAAGCACCGCTGTCTGTATAAATGACAATTCAATGTTTCAAGCATTGGTTTAATTAAGTTTTATTGAATCAAGTTTTAATGTTTTGACCCAAGTTGTAGCTTTAACATGATTGAATAGTTTGCATTCAGTCTTGCCTGTTAGTCAAAGTTTTAGTCATTGTTGCTTTTGCATTAGATTTGAAAATGTCTTTGATAGCACAGACAAATTTTGTGTTTATTCCTTCACTTCATGGTTTACCTTATTATAACTTGATGCTAATTTGAACTAATTGCATGTGTACTATCATTTCTTAATCTGCAAAACTCAATTTGTTTTCAGAGCCTTTTAAACTTGACTCAGAAGCTATTCAAGAAAGATCTGAAGACTTTCTTTTTTCCCCCTCTTTAGGATACAGGCATCCATCTCCCACCACAGTAGCCAGAACAGTGAGGATATTGCACACCTTACTCGCCTTGGTTGGCAAGCACAGAAACTGTGACAAATTTGAAGTTAACACTCAAAGTGTGGCCTATCTTGCTGGTGAGAAGCTGTTTATTTATCTAGGTGTTGGCAATTGAATCTGCTTAGATTTTCCCTAATATAATTGGAAGCATGTTCATTTAGCCATCTAGACTTTGTGAAAATGTCAGTAATGTAGGAGATGCATTAAATACTCTGCTCCTGTAAGACATTCAAGTTTAAAACAAACAGCTAAAAGTTGACTGTCAAGGATCGTCATGTTAGTGAAGACAACACAGCCGTTTAGATCGGAAAATCACAGGTATTTTTCCCAGTGTAAGGTAACAGTAAGAGGATATTAAATGGTGTTCTCTTGTAGAAGGCAAAATTAATTCTGGATCCTTTGCAAGAAATTGTTTGTATGGGTTATCAAGTGAAAGCATGTTAGCTCAGCCATGATCTACTTCAGCGTTCCGTTGCTGTTGAGTCTGGTGTCTAAAGAATTACCACGTGGAGGTATGAGAAAATAGGTGGTCTCAGTGGACCCATCCCCATGAGGCAACTGGCAGCAAAAATTACATTGCAGCTTGTGCACCTTCTGAAGGGGAATACAGTATTCTGACATTCTGATGAAGGACTTATGCTCGAAACATTGATTCTCCTGCTCCTCCGACGCTGCCTGACCTGCTGTACTTTTCCAGCACCACACTCTCGGTTCTGACATCAATGTCAGGTAGCGATTTCGCCAGTATTTGTCTCTGAATTAGTGAATTTCAGGGTTAATGCAGTCTTGACTGACTCTAATGAAGAATGGTCTTCACGTGCAAATAATTTTAAAACTATTTATGTGCAGCCTTGCTGACCGTTTCAGAGGAGGTGAGGAGTCGGTGCAGTCTGAAACACAGGAAGTCTCTCTTAATGTCTGACATTTCCATGGAGAATGTGCCAATGGATACATATTCCATGCACCATGCTGACCCAAGCTCCAGGTATGTACATATTCAGTTTATTGTTTCTTTGTTTTTTGGTCCTTCTCTGGCTTTGTTCATCTGTTTATCAGTTGCTGGTAACATCTGGAAAGCATGACTCCCCATCTGCAAAACCTAACTCCCAACAATTGCTAGTCTCTCTCACCAGATAACCCACCTCCAACCTGGTCTGCTTTTATTTAGTTGTGAATTGAATAAAATGTAAATCCTCTTTGCAATCGATATGTTGACTGAGTTTGGGATCGCTAAATAAACATGATGGAGAAGGGGGATAGCCCTGCTGTTTGGGTTAAATGAACGGAGGTAGGATGGAAATTTTTGTGACATAGAAACAGGCACAGACCAGCTGAGCCAAATGCCCTGAGATTAAGCAGTGTATTCATTATTTCTGTGATGGTGGGCTTGTCAACTTGGAAGTGGACTTGAGGCTGAGCCAAGTGTGCTGTCATCGTCATACACAACAAAGCCAAGATTGTGCCTGCTGTTGGACTCAACCATTTTACAAACCACTTCTTCTGATGGTATATTTGGATGAAATAAGGGTGTAAAGTTGGATAGTATTTATACAGATGCAAATTAATGATGGCACTTGTGCCTACATTTAAGATTACTGAGTTCTGTAATGGAAACAATTCAACTGAGAAACTGCTCACTGGAAACAATCAGAGTTTGCTTAATCCCCCTTGGCGATCTGTGATCTTGCAAGACATGAAACAGAACTATATGAAAACAGTCAGTTTCACAACTGCCAGGTTAAAAATTTCCTAGTGGGACGGAATGGGTTAACAAGTCTGAGTTTTTAAGCTCTGTGTTCTGGGCTAAGATCTCCGAAGTTAAAACTATCAAAATAGTTATCTTCATTCATACTTTAAAAAACACATATCACTTCTGCTCTGATCGTGTAGTTTGGTACAGTAGAGGATGTGTTGCTTCTTTCTGACATCTCTTCACTGACAGGGTGGACAGGTTCAACTGTTTATAGCAATGTATCAAAATGGAGTCTCACCTGTTTTCTTTAAATTCTCTTTACAGAGCTTTAAGAGAGAGCCAACCGTGGGTTTCACCCAAAACTTCAAATAGAAATTTGGCTGCGAATTACCCAACAATGGGTCAAATTAGCCCCAGGACACGCAAGTCAATGAGTCTGGACATGGGGCAACCTTCTCAGGCCAAATCTAAAATAATGCTAGGTAAGGAAACACAGCAACAGTGCACACCATAAGAATATATATGGGTGATGAAGTAGACCATTCAATCCCTGAAGCCTGTTCCACCATTCCATTGCAGCTGTGCCTTTTCATGCCACTTCTAGAGCTTTTGATTTACTCAGCATTCAATTGACCTCTTCATTTAAGTATACCCAGCGACTGAGAGTCTGTGGCCGAGAATTCCATTTCTTTAAATTGAGATTTTTTTCTCTTATTGCACTCCTAAATCATGTGGGAGTGCCAGTGTTGGACTGGGCTAGACGGGGTCAGAAGTCACACAACACCTGGTTTAGTCCCAACAGGCTTATTTGAAATTGCAAGCTTTTGGAGCATTGCCCCTTTGTCAGGTGAAGTGAGGAGAGGCACAGAAATTATAATTCGATCAAAAGGTGTAAGTGGAGTGTCAACAGCCTGAATAATACATTTCTGCAGGTGATCAACAGAGTCAGATAATGTGGGTAAAGTGTCAGCAGCTGAATTACAAGTGAAGGGATGGACCTTTAATCCAAGTACAAAGGAACCTCGATTGTCCGAACGAGATGGGCGGGCACTATTTCGTTGGAATAATTGATTATTCGGTTAATTGATTTAATACCTTTCCTCTGGAACTCTGAGTTTTCTGTTAAGTCTGCTCCCCAGTTCACAGTGCCCTCGCTCCAACCCTGTCCAGCACCACCGGCCCCCCTGTCCACCTCCCAACCCTGTCTCCCTCCGACCCCCACCTGCCCCTGCCCCCTGTCCTCTGTAATTGAGCCAGAGAGATAATTACAAAAAATTAAAACTAATGTGATGCTGGAGACAAACCAAGTAACTGGAGTAACATGATGGGTGAAAGAGTGGCATGCCAAGGGTCTAACCAAAGTGACAAATAATCCAAAACTGTACTAATTAAGGTAGAGAGATCTTAAGTTATCAAGATGATGGTGTCAAAACAGAATACTAAGGAAGATTTTACAGATACAGAACAGTATGGTAGAGCCACGTGTAGAACAACACGAACCCAAGATCACAGTTGAAGCAGTCTTCATGGGTACAGAACTTGGCCATCAGTTTCTGCATGGCGATTCTGTGTTGTGTATCTTGAAGGCTGCCTTGAAGGACGCTGACCTGAAAATTGGAAGCTGAATGTCCCAGACCACTCAAGTGTTCCCTGACTGGGAGAGAACATTTCTGCCTGGTGATTGTTGCATGATGTCCATTAATTCGTTGTCATAGCATATGCATGGTCTCGCCAATATACCATGCCTCGAGCATCCTTATCTACAGCATATGAGTTAGGCAACATTGGCCGATTCCTGTGAGTATCTGCCATGTACTTGGTGGGTGGTGTTCCCACCTGCGACAGTGTCCATATCAGTACATGCCGAAATGTGGGAACACCATCTGAGTACAACAGCAGATACTTGTCACTTTGGTAGACCCTTGGCATGCCACTTTTTTACTCATGTTATTCCAGTTATTTGGTTTGTCTCCACCACACCTTAGTTTCAATTTTTTGCAGTTATCTCTCTGGCTGAATTAATCATATGAAAGGCCAACCCTTCGCTTGCAATTCAGCTATTGACACTTGACTCACACCATCTGGCACTCTTGATCACTTCCAGAGACATTTTATTCAAGCTGTCAACACTCCATTCTCTCCATTTGTGTGACCTTTTGAACTCTGATTATAAATTCTGTGCTTGTCTGCCTTGCCTCACTTTGCCTGGCGAAGGGCAGTGCCCCAAAAGTTTGTGATTTTAGATAAGCCTGTTGCACTAAACCTGGTGTTGTGTAACTCCTAAATGGCAACTCCTTATTCTGAGACCATGAGGCTGGGGCTGTTTTCCCTGGAGCGTCAGAGGCTGAGGGGTGACTTTTATAGAGATTTATAAAATCATGAGGGGCTTGAATAGGATAAATAGACAAAGTCTTTTCCCTGGGGTGGGGGAGTCCAGAACTCAAGGGCATAAGTTTAGAGTGAGAGGCAAAGATATAAAAGAGACCTAAAGGGCAACTTTTTCAAGCAGAGGGTGGTACATGTATGGAATGAGCTGCCAGAGAAAGTGGTGGTGGCTACTACAATTGCAACATTTAAAAGGGATTTGGATGGGTATATGAATAGAAAGGGTTTGGAGGGATATGGGCCAGGTGCTGGCAGGTGGGACTGGATTGGGTTGGGATATCTGGTCGGCATGGACGCGTCGGACCGAAGGGTCTGTATCCGTGCTGTACATCTCTATGACTCTATTTCTGGTCTTGTAGGCCCCACCCAGGGATAATATTCTCCTAGCATCTACATGTGTTAAATATCTTAAGAGTTTTATGTTTCAAGAACCCAGGGAAGAATTTGCTTTTCGGCCGCACATTGTGCTATTTATACAGATGTCCCAAAGCATGTCAATTTAATTCTGCCACTGTTGAACGTTTGTGTACTGCCACATCCTGCAACCCATGCTGAACTGAATGAAGGATTACTCTGTTCTGTTTTAGTTTCTCCTCATAGTTTGCTTCTCTTCGCAAATTCCTGTGAGCTCATTAACAGTCTGCTGGTAGAGTAAAACTTGACTAATTTTACGCGTCTGTCAGCTCTGATTCCATCAGTAGCACTCTTCCATGAGTCACAAGGCTCAGGGTTGAAGTTCTGCTCCAGGTTGTGCGCACACAGATCAAGTCTGACTCTCCAGTACAATAATGAAGGCGTGCTTACGCTGTCAGAGGTTCCACCTGCAGATGAGATGTTTCTCTGAGGCCCCATCTGCCTACTTGTGTTGAATATAAAAGATTCCATGACATTATTTGTAAGAGCGGGGAATTATCCTAATGTTTTTGCCAAAATTATCCTTCCATCCACATCATGTAAGCAGATAATCTGGGCAATATCCGATGATGTGCAAATTGGCTGTCATGTTTCATGGCAGTGTTAACATACACTTTGAAAGTACTTCATTGACTGTAAAAATATTTTGAGACATCAGATAGACTTAAAAGGTACTATCTAAACATGTTTTCAAAATTTGTAAGCAATCATGTGGGTAACAGAGTAGTGGTGAAAGTCTTCAAATATGTATTTGTGTTCACTGTTGTGATGTGGCTCAGCACTTCAGGTGGCTTTGAGTAAAGCAAGTCTAATTTGGTCAATTAGGTTTAATTCAATTTACATTGGAATAAAAATCTCCTCGAACATTTTCTCACACTTTCTATTCTGGGTTTTCTAATGACTTGCAAATAATTTCTTTGAGTAATCAAATAATTTGGTAACTGTTTCCGTCCTTCCTGCTTTCTTTTTCAAGAGAGCCCTAATCATCAGCAATTGCTTGCAACATTGTCAGCAGCAAAAGAAAATTAGTGTTTCCTTTTAAAAAAGCAAATTCCATGGATGCTGACTACCTGAAATTTAAAAAGAAAATACTGGAAGTATTCAGCTACTCAATCAATTATGCTGTGTTCTCCATTCTAAGTGATTATTTGATCCTCTCCTGGGAGAGGTAACGGTGCAGTTGGGTTGTCACTCAGACCTATGCAGTGTTTTGGGGGCCAGATTTCGGATTCCACCAAGTTGATGGCAGAATTTGAATGTAATAAAAATCTGGACTGCAAAATTTAATGATGACTGTGAACTGATTGTCATCTTTTACAAAAAACAAACTGTCCTTTAGGGCAGCACGGTGGCTCAGTGGTTTGCACTGCTGCCTCACGGCGCCAGAGGCCCAGGTTCGATTCTTGGGCGACTGTCTGTGTGGAGTTTGCACATTCTCCACGTGTCTGTGTAGGTTTCCTCCAGATGCTCTGGTTTCCTTCCACAATTCAGGGATGTGCAGGTTAGGTGAATTGGCCATGTAAATTGTCCATAGTGTTCAGGCATGTGTAGGTTAGGTATATTAGTTAGGGGTGAATGTAGAGTAGTTGGGGAATGGGTTTGGGTGAGTTACTTTTCGGGGGGCAGAATGGGATTGCAGGGATTCTGTATGAAGGAAAAATGCTATCCTTACCTGATCTGGTTTAGGTGTGATTCCAGCCAATTAGCAGCTCTCAAAACTGGCTAAGTCACAGTGAAGGAATGGAACCACACAGACCACCTGTAATAGATCTAAGTGCTAGAAATAACAAAGCAAATTCTGATGACCATGCAAAGCCCTCTTTGCCACATGTCTGAGGGCAAGTAGCAACATTGGGAAAGTTGAGCACCATGCAAAAGCAGAGGGTGACAAGGGTGCCAGGTGTACTCGATGTCCACCATCGAGTATGGTTCAGCAGGACCTCTACTGGCCAAGTTAGTCAGTTCCTGATGGACATTGCTGCAGACTCAACGCAGCTGATTGTTGAGGGATCCAGCAAGAGGGGAAAACAAAATGATCTCATCCTCACCTATCTACATACCATAGATCTATCTGTCTATGACAATACTGGTAGGAGAGTGACCTTATGAAGACCAAGTCCCAGCTTCACCTTGAGGATACCCTTAATTGTATTGTACGGCACTATCAATGTGCTAAATGGGATAGACTTTGAACAGCTCTAGCAACTTAAGACTGGGCATCCATGAGGTACTGTGGGCCATGAACAGCTGCAGAATTGTGTTCCAACCCACTCTGTACCTCATAGCCTGGTATACCACCAACTTCTCATTTACCAGAAAGCCAGACGTTCTATGGGGTAGATAATTTCTAATCAACCTGTTTTAAAGGTGTTGTTTCACACCTGTCTAACAAGTGGGACTTGAACATGGTTCTCCTGGCTTAGAAGTAGGGACACTGCCACTGCACCAAGGGGCCAGTTCATCAGAATGATCTCTTTCAACGTCAACCCAATATTGTGTTCAACATATTTAATCAGGGACGTTATTTTGCCTGTTAGATATTTTAAATGAACCTGTTAGAATAGCCCTCTGCAAGAGGTGGAACTTGAACCTGGGCCTGCTGGCTCAGGTAGGGACACTACCATTGCACATAAGAGCCCAGTTCCTCAGGATAGTGTTCTCTGCCTGCTCCCTTCACCTACAACATCAATCACCTTCCCTCCATCATAAGGTCAGAAATGGGGATGTTTGCTGATAACAGACTGTACAATGTTCAGCATCATTCATGAGTTATCAGATATTGAAGCAGTCTCTGTCCGAATCCACATTTGGCCTGATAACTAACATGTTCATTTACAGCACACAAGTACTAGGTAATGACCTTCTGTGACAATTGGGTATCTAACTGTCATCTGTTGACGGTCAGTGGTATAACCATAACTGAATATTCCATTATCAACATCGTAGTGATTACTATTGGCCAGAAACTGAAGTGGACTAGCCGCAAAAATACATTGGCTTCAAGAGCAGGTTAGAGGCTAAGACTCCTGCAATAAGTAACTCATCACCTGACTCTGTAAAGCTTGTCCATCATGGACGAGGCACAAATCAGTAGTAAGATGGAATATGCCCCACTTGTCTGGATGAGTGCAGATCCAGCAGCGCTCAAGAAGCTTGACCATGTCCTAGACAAAACAGCCTGCTTGATCACTGCATCCCCAAAATCCCCTCCTTCCCACCACTGATGAACAATAATAGCAGTGTGTGCCATCTAAAAGATACACTGCCGAAATTTACCAAAATCCTTTAGGCAGCACCTTCCAAACCCATGACCACTTCCGCCTGGAAGGACCAGACCAGCAGATCTTTGGGAGCACCACCACCTGCCCTTCACGGTCATGACTTGGAAATAAGTCATCATCCCTCTCGTGTCAGTGGGTCACAGTCCTGGAATGCTCTCATGACTGGCATTGTGAGTGTTCTTACATCAATGGTCTGCCGCATTTCACTGCCTGTTCAGGGTGGATGGGCAATGAATGCTGGCCCAGCCAGCGACACACTCGTTCCCCTGAATTAATTTTTAAAAACACAGACCACCTGACTCTGTCTTGATTGCCAGATGATTCATATGCAACATAAGTGGTTAGACAGATGTCCTGCAAATATCACGAGTACCTTCCCACCTCCAGCCCCTAACTGAACCCCTCTTTATTTCCTACCTCACTGTATAGTTCTCCGACCCATCCCTCCACTCTCTTCAATGATTTCCCCTCCTGCAGTGACCATCCAAAATATGAATTTTCTTCCTGTATCTCTGTGGTGCTATTTATTGCAGCAAAACACACTTTGTTCTTGTCATCTATATGTCTTGCCAAGCAAAGCTGCTGTGGCAAATGCTCAGAACAGAGGAATTAAATGCATATGCAGTTAGGTGTGTTTGATGAAATGTGGTTGAAAGCAATAATACCCATTTATTGCCCAGCTGTGCAGATCCCAGAAATCCCCATGCAGAAGTGAGCCATTAAATTGCTACTCATGTACAGTGATACATTTAAATGCATCATTCCCACACTCCATAACTATTTAGGGGCGGTATTGGAGCATAGACACCAATATGGGCCACTTGTGCCAAAAAGCGTGCTATGCAGCAAAAGAACCAAGGAGCCAGCAATTAAACTAAAGGATTTGCTTTGCAGGGCTTAGCTGTCTTCAGTTTCACAAATTGATGTATTGTAGTGCTGCATTGATCTACTGGCAGAGAGGAGTAAGATGCTGAATAAAATAGTTTCAGTAAAAGAGGAAACATCACGGTGAGGCTTGGAGAGGGAATGCTTGGAATCTGGAGGATGAGCTACATAAGTGAATATAAGTCACCAAAGTGCTGTATGCCTCTGACTGTATAAAAGTGCTGCAGATTATATTGTCCCTCCTGTCAATCTATTACACTTGATTCTTCACTTGGGTTTTAAAATGATATATATTTTCAATTTCAAAGCAGCCTCTGAAACCAGCATGGAGTGTTGCTTTGAACTTTCACCCCTGCACTGTTGGAAGGAAAGGAAAAAGATTCACCTTTAAGTGGTGCCTTCCACAACCTCAAAACATCCCAAGAGTGCTTTATATCCACAAATTACTTTGGGAGCGTAGTCACTGCTCTGTATTGAGTAATCTGAAACTAGGCATCCCATTTTTGTACAACATGTTCCCGCAAGCAGGAATGCAATAGGTTATCTTTTATACGGATTAGGAATATATACTGGCCCAGCTGCTATACTGAATGCCCCTTCTCTTAGAATGGCCCTGCCAAGGGTTTGCCTGTATCCTTACACTGCTGATTAAGTTTTCTTACAACGTACAGGTCTGAGTGTTTTTGTGTTTTACAGGTACAAGAAAAAGTTTTGACCACTTGATTTCAGACAGCAAAGCACCAAAGAGACAGGAAATAGAATCAGGGATTACAACTCCACCCAAAATGAGACGAGTGGCAGAGCATGACTTTGAGATGGGTAAGTAGCAGACTTTTCATTTTATTTCTATACTGTTTGAGTTCTCTGCCTCACTAACCTGTTATTAATGAGCAGGTTCCAGTTTTATATCCTGTAGTTCCCCTAAATGCAAGCTGTATTTAATTATGTAACTTTCTATACAAAACGTGTTCTGACTTGCAATGTATTGTGTTCTTATTACTATTACCTCTTGGTATTAGGCAATAGAGCACTTTCCACTGTCAGAATCAAACACTCCCTGGTCCATATTTGAAAAGTAGTGCAATACTCCCTCAACTCTGCTTCAGCTCTCCACTCCAAGTGACCCATTCTACATCACTGTGTACTTTGGGCATTTCGCAGATAGTTTAATCTTCTGTTATTCTTGCCCTGTTTTTCTCATTTTGCCTTCCTAGGTATTATTCAATGAGTTCAGGTATTCAACTGTCTCATTCAACAGACCTGTTTTGCATAGTGGGCAGTGAACTTTACTGAGATGTTTGAACTCAGCATTACTGTACAGCATGATCACATCCTTAGCTGTTGGAATTTGTAGTGGATAGCAACTGGGAGCAGGAAACTCTTGAGAATTTTCCTCTCACTCACCCAGGATCATGAAAACCATTCCGGCATTGCATAAGATGGGGATCAAACCTAATATCTTGACACAGTTGCAGTGGATAAATTCATATCCGGTATAATAATACTGAATTCTTTTTTTATTTTCATAAATGTAACTACTTTTGACTTTTAATCATTCCACTAATCTCTCATGTTTTCTGGTGCAGAAACGTTGGGCCAAATGGCTTCCTTCTACACCATAACATTTTTGTAATTCCGTGATACCTTTTATTCTTGGGCATGCCAAAAATGGGGGATGAAATTCACCTGAACTCACTTGCTCAGGGTTACATGGCGATGAATTTAATGCAATATCTGTTGCCTTTCTCCCAATTTAGAAACGCAGCGGATATCCTCGCAGCAGCACCCTCACCTCCGCAAGGTCTCAGTGTCTGAATCCAACGTGCTTCTGGATGAAGAGGTCCTCACCGACACAAAAATCCAGGCTTTGCTGCTTACTGTGCTGGTATGTATAGCTTGTAGTTAACATCCAACATTTTTGGTGGCCTCTATGTTCATTTCATATCTTTATGACAGGGCATAGGTTTAAGGTTTTCTATTCTGGTCAAGAAACACAAGGGGTATAAGGAAGAACTCTTTTAAACAGCAAATCATAAAGACCTGGACCCCACTGTCCACAATGCATAGCGAAAGCGCAGATGATATTTAAAAAGGAAATTGGCACTTGAGGGAAATTAATCTACACCAATCTAAAACATATGCCCCTAGTCTTGAAATCCACCATCCTAGGGAAAGGACAGCCATGATTAACCTTATCTATATCCCTCATGATTTTATAAACCTCTATAAGGTCACCTCACAACTTGCTATGCTCTGAAAAAGTCCCCGCCTATCCAGTCTTTCTTTATAACTGAAACCTTCCATACCTTGCAACATTCTGACTTGATGGGCCAAGTGACAACTACGTGCGTTGTTTGGACTCCATTTTGAATTTGTCAAGTACAGTTGGGCTATGTGGTAAATTAGATTTTTGCACTTCCTGAGGGCAAGTGAAACAGTGAGTTTAATCTTATTATATTTCATGATAAAACTCCCGTTCTATTATCTTTTGTCATGGTTATGCTGTTAAGCAGCATTTAGTTGTTTTAAAGCCAACTATTGAAACAGCGCATGAGCCGAGAAGTAACTACCTCCTGCTCCCCTCCATCCCAACCGTAATTTTCCTCCTCGCTTCCTGCGGGAGAAGGCTGCTTTCCACTTAATGCTTTGTCAAAGAAAATATAACAAAGAAATAGGTCATTCAGTCCATTGGGTGTGAATTAGTCCCCATTGTCTTTATCTTATGCCTTTATGTTGCTTTTTCAAATACTTATCCAGTTCACCTTAAAATACTGTTCAATCTCTACGTCAGTAACCATTTGTG
This sequence comes from Chiloscyllium plagiosum, assembly GCF_004010195.1. Taxonomy (NCBI): domain Eukaryota; kingdom Metazoa; phylum Chordata; class Chondrichthyes; order Orectolobiformes; family Hemiscylliidae; genus Chiloscyllium; species Chiloscyllium plagiosum. The sequence goes on along the minus strand of NC_057737.1, from coordinate 9,981,678 downwards.
GTGAGCACTTCCATATACACAATGCCTGTATACTCTCTCCTAATATTTTCTCCTTTCTACTATTGTTCTCAAGTTTTCATTAGATTGAAGAGTTTTCTTAGAGTGGCTGTTCAGATTTGCAGCTCAGAAGATCGATTTACCCATAACCAACCTCTCGCAAGAACATAGTGACAGAACATAACTTCCAGCCCCTCAAATATTATTTCACTGTTCAGTGTCAGCTGCCTTGATTCCATATCCCTTAATACCCATTTCAGATTTGAAATTATTGATTGAACCTGCACACTCTCTGCTTTGTGGAAGAGAGTTCAAAACTTTTACATTTTGTGTAAGTGTTTCTTAACTTGAAAGTAGAGTTGCAGGTAGATAGGCTAGTGAAGAAGGCATTTGGTATGTTTTCCTTCATTGGTTAGAGCATTGAGTATAGGAGTTGTGGCTGTACAGTACATTGGTTAGGCCATTTTTGGAATATTGTGTGCAATTCTGATCTACCTCCTTTCAGAAGGATGTTGTGAAACTTGAGAGGGTTCAGAAAAGATATTTCAGCATGTTGCAAGGGTTGGAGGGTTTGAGCGATAGGGAGAGGCTCGATTAGGCTGGGCTGTCTCCCCTGGAGCATCGGAGGCTGAGGGGTGACCTTACAGAGGTTTATAAAATCATGAAGGGCAAGGATAGGGTAAATAAGATAAGGTCTTTTCCCTTGGTTGAGGGAATCCAGAACTAGATGGCTTGGTTTCGGGTGAGTGAAGGAAAAACTTAAAAGGGACCTAACTTTTTCTCACAGAGGGTGGTGCATGTATGGAATGAGTTTATGAATAGGAAGATATAGAGGGATATGGGCCAAGTGTTGGCAAGTGAGACTAGATTGGGTTGGGATATCTGGTCATCATGAACGAGTTGGACTGAAGGGTCTGTTTTCTTGCTCAACATCTCTATGACTAACTTCTGTCTCCTCTATGAATTAAACTAGCTCACTAGTGGCAAAGCTTTGCTCTGTGTGCGCTAACACTGATTTCCAAAGCTGTAAAAAAAAAAACTCCCTACTTATCCTGCTATATTCCATGAAAGTTTAACTTAGTTTATTTAATCTCTCCATTTTAATTCTTAGACTTGTGGTTATTTTCTGATGAGTCTATGTTGTGCTCAGATGTACTCTATAGTAGTATGTTGAAATGAACCCCAGAATGTTGTGGTTGTGTTCGCCGAGCTGGAAGTTTTTGTTGCAAACGTTTCGTCCCCTGGCTAGGCAACATCATCAGTGCTTGGGAGCCTCCTGCGAAGCGCTTCTTTGATGTTTCCTCCGGTGTTTATAGTGGTCTGTCCCTGCCGCTTCCGGTTGTCAGTTTCAGCTGTCTGCTGTAGTGGTTGGTATATTGGGTCCAGGTCGATGTGTTTGTTGATGGAGTTTGTGGATGAATGCCATGCCTCTAGGAATTCCGTGGCTGTTCTTTGTCTGGCTTGCCCTATGATAGTAGTGTTGTCCCAGTCGAATTCATGTTGCTTGTTGTCTGTGTGTATGGCTACTAAGGATAGCTGGTCGTGTCGTTTCGTGGCTAGTTGATGTTCATGTATGCGGATTGTTAGCTGTCTTCCTGTTTGTCCTATATAGTGATTAGTGCGGTCCTTGCATGGTATTTTGTACACTACATTCGTCTTGCTCATGTTGGGTATCGGGTCCTTCAAAGAAGCGCTTCGCAGGAGGCTCCCAAGCACTGATGATGTCGCCTAGCCAGAGGACGAAACGTTTGCAACAAAAACTTCCAGCTCGGCGAACAGAACCACAACAACGAGCACCCGAGCTACAAATCTTCACACAAACTTTGAACCCCAGAATTCCAATCAACCCTTCATGTCTCTGTTAGCACTTTGCAAGATTAATCCTGCTAATTTCTTGCCCCTACTCTTTACCCATAAGGCTCCAAGTCTTTATCTTCAGATAGTTGTCCAGTTCACTTTGTTTGTGACTACTTATGTCAAATCTCCTTTCAATCTTCTCGTCTCCAAGAGAACAATCTCACTCCTTTAGACTGTCCTCATCAGGGAAATGATTAGATTAGATTACTTACAGTGTGGAAACAGGCCCTTCAGCCCAACAAGTCCACACCGACCCTCTGAAGAGCAACCCACCCATTCCCCTACATTTACCCTTTCACCTAACACTACGGGCAATTTACCTTGGCCAATTCATCTAACCTGCACATCTTTGGACTGTGGGAGGAAACCGGAGCACCGAGAGGAAAACCACGCAGACACGGAGAATGTGCAAACTCCACACAGGCAGTTATCCGAGGTGGGAATTGAACCCGGGTCTCTGGCGCTGTGAGGCAGCAGTGCTAACCACTGTGCCTCCTGTTCCTGTTGCCATTTCGGTAAACCTTTTGTGCAGCCAATCTGAAACCTTCACATCTTCCCTAAAATGTACTGCTGAGAAATGAAGGCAATACTCCAGTTGAGGTGGAACTTGTTTTGTTACACGTTCACCATCACTTATTCGGCTTTTGTGCTCCCTGCCTCTATATACAAAATCAAGGGATCCATTTGGGTTTTTAAACTATGGTCTTGCTTTTGGTATGTACAAAAACATCTCCAGTTTCTTCTGTAACAGTCTGGTTTTGTATTAATACCAAGTAAAACTTTCAAATTAAATTTCATTATGAAGATCTGTTGCTCTACAATGCCGTTTGTCATCATATTCACCACTCGTGAGCAAGTGCGTTTATCGCATCTCCAGGACACAATCAACCCCATCATTCTGTGGCTGAACACTTCAATTTCCCCTCCCACTCCACCAAGAACATGCAAATCCTGGGTCACCTCCACTGCCAAATTCTAGCTACCCAATGCCTGGAGGAGGAATACCTCACCTTCAGCCCTGGGACCCTCCAACCACACGGGATCAATGTTGATTTCACCAGTTTCCTCATCTCCCCACCCCCCCACCCAATCTCAGATCCAACCCTCCAACTCGGCACTGCTCTCCATCTTCCTTCCCCCTTGGCCCACCCCGCCACATTCCTGATGAAGAGCTTATGCTTGAAACATCGACTCTCCTGCTCCTCGGATGCTGCCTAACCAGCTGTACTTTTCCAGCGCTGCACTTTTTTGACTGTGATCACCAGTGTCTGCAGTCCTCACTTTCTTCTTAGTGCAGGATAGCTTTAATTACAGTGACTTGGTACCAACCAAGGCACAACATTACTTCATATTGGGTTTCTGGAATACTAATTTGAATATTGTGTATTATGGTTGCACCACCCAGTGGCTTGTTTTGGAACTGTGCATTTCTTGTATTAACTATCACTTGACTGGCTTCATTTATTTTTGTATCTGAAAAATGTAGAAATCCATTGCAACTGACTAACAAGTTTGTATTCTTCTCGAAGGCCACATTGGTGAAACACACTACAGATGAGTTTGATCAACGGATCTTGTATGAGTATTTAGCTGAAGCCAGCGTTGTCTTCCCTAAAGTGTTTCCAGTTGTGTAAGTTCCTCTTTCAATTACCTCTGTCCTTTGAAGAGCGATATCTTTGACCAAATTCAGATTTTTAAAAATTGAAAGAGATGTAATAGCTTCTTAGTGTGCATGTCTGTCCGCACCATCAGATCATGGAAGTCTCACTTCTTGTATTAATGAGAAAATGGACTAGGAAGGCTGTTCAATTGAGTTAAAATGTAGAAATGATCTTTATCTTCATGAGAAACTAAATCTTTAACATCCTAGTCAGTCATTCTACTTTGGTTAGAGTTTATTGGCGTGAGGTGTGTTCTCTTTAATGCTTCCTTTAGAGCTTCAGGAAAATTATTTCCTCCTTATTTAGTCTAACAGGCAACTACCTCTATCTCCTTGCTGTAGAGCTGTCAGCTGTGAAATTCCTCCACTGACCTTTTCCTCTATTGCACAGTTACTGAATTTGACTCAACTCACACTGTACCTTATTACCTTTTTGATTCCGATTTTGCATTCCCCTATTTCGGAATGACACTTTCACAAGTGCTGATTGATACGGTGAAAATGTCATGAAACAAGCTTGGCTTTCTAAAAAGGAAACTTCATGAAGTGAAAAGTTCACCAATAATTTTCAAGATCATCATGCAGTTTTGATTTGGTGTTTTGTGTGTTTTCTCTGTAAACCTAGGCACAATTTACTGGACTCGAAAATTAATACCTTACTGTCACTGTGCCAAGATCCCAACCTGTTAAATCCAATCCATGGGATCGTGCAGAGTGTAGTGTACCATGAGGAGTCTCCACCACAGTACCAGCCATCATATTTGCAAAGTAAGTGCACTTTCCAACTTGAGTTTTTTAATGTAACATTTTGGTTTAACAGGGGTGCCAAAATGTGAGGGTCTGGGTACAATAAGGGGACACGCTGCACCAGCTTTTCGTCTTGCAAACAGCAATTAGGCTAATAACATGAACCATTATTTATGTATCAGTGGTACACCAAGAGGAAGTCTAGTTAGGAACTTTATTATATGCCCTGATTCCCTTCTCATGCCATTATGAATCTCTCAGCAACTTTGTGAGAAAGTATCTTAACTTGAGGCTGCAGTGGCAAGTCTTATGACAGGTGTCATTCACCTTATTGTGGCAAAGCATGACCCAGTGGAATTTCACCTTAAGTTTCTGGAATCCAATCCAGCCCTGACTCATTTGAGGCCCATTTCATTTCTGTTTACTACTGGTGTCTTATTTCAGGTGTTATCACTGGTTATAGAGAGAGAATCAAATTGATCTGATTTCAGTGCAAACTGGCACCAATTGAGCAACTTAATTCTGACTGGGAAGGAATTGGAGATATGCAACTAGGAAAATTTACTCTAATGCGGGAGATTGGTGGCTTTAAATTTGATCAATATGGAAGTCTGCAGTGCAAGAGAGCTTTGAGGCACACCTGAAGACGTTAAATTTTTTGTGGGCCAAGCCATAAACTATGGATAGCCAATTTCAGAATCTTTCTTAGAAAAAAGAATAGAGCCCAGAGCATTATGTAATTTTAATTTTTTGTGCAAATTTAAGTCAGTTGGTACATGACAACAATAATTTAAGCATAATTTAATGCCACATAAATAATTTCAGATGTTCAGCATTTATTCCTTGCAGTTTATCTGAACCAGCAGGAATATTGTTTGAATCCACAAGGTTATTGAAGTATCACCAAGCACTCTGTTCCAGGATGCAGTTTGATTTTAGGTATCTTTTCAATTGTTAAGACTTCATTTTAACACTCATTTTTCTCCAACATCCAAATTTCAGGTTTTGGTTTCAATGGACTTTGGAGATTTGCTGGATCATTTTCCAAGGTGAGATTCAAGCTCCTGAAGCATTCTGTTATTTAATTTGCCTTCATTCTGAATGATGCCTGGTATGTCAGTGACTACATTTATAAATTGATATCTCAGCTTGTTCAGCTTAGCATTTTCAGTGCAGTGGGAATGGATTTGAAAAAAATGTGATGAAAGGGATATTTACATATTTTGATAGAAATACTTCTATCTAGATATTTTTCAAGATCTAGGGGAGGCAATGGCCTAGTGGTATTATCATTGGGCTATTAATCCAGAGATCCAGATACTGTTCTGGAGACTCTGGTTTGAGTCCTACCATGACAGATGATGGAATTTGAATTCACTTTTTAAAAATTTGGAATTAAGAGTCTAATGATAACCATGAATCCATTGTTAATGGTCAGGTAAAACCCTTCAAGTTCACCAGTTCCCTTTTGGGAAGGGAATTGGTATATTGGGAAACTGTTAAGGTGCTCTTCGCTTTACCTGTTCTGGCCTACACATGACTGCAGACCCACAGCAATGTGGTTGACCCAACTGCTGTCTGGGTAGTTAGGGATGGGCAGTAAATGCTTGCTTAGCCAGCAATGTGCATATCCCATGAATGAACTTCCGAAAAAGTTCAAAAACGTTTCACAGCCAGTGAACTACTTTGGAAGTTTCTTTTATTTGTTTGTGAGATGTGGGGTTGTGCTGGCTGGGCCAACTTTTATTGCCCATCCTTAATTGCCCTTAAGGAAGTGGAGGTGGGTTGCTGTCAAACGTTATGTAAAGTGATATGCACAATGTTACTACGGAAGGATCCGGCACAACTGAAGGAACAGTGATATATTTCCAAGTCAGGATGGTGAGTGGTTTGATGGGGTACTTGGAAGTGGTGGTGTTGCCACGTATCTGCTGCCCTGGTCCTTCTAGATTTAAGTGGTCATGGGTTTGGAAGGTGCTGTCTAAGAAACCTTAGTGAACTTTGCTATCACTGTTGTATTGTGAGAATTGCAGAAGTCTGTTTGCATATAGTAATGTGGTAATGACCATACAATCTACTTTTAAAGATTTTGGTTTACATGAGGTTATCATTTTAATTGAATCACTTTCAGTCAGCAATCCTTCCTGGAGTCAGGTGGCTCTGTCCAGGCTGATTCAGGTCATATTCCCCACCTTCTCTTCCATGGCATTCATTAGAGTTTCTTGAAAATGCTTGGATTGGGCGACATAGCCTGAGCAGCCTCCAGACAAGGAGACACGATGTGTCGGAAGTTTGTTTTCTTCTAAAACTCAATGTTTATAATTTGTGACTTTGCCCCAGATTACAATGGAGGAATTGTTCTGACAAAACAATACTATCCTTGTCGCCTTCCCCATACACTGTAAATCATCTTATGTGAGCTGCTTTGTAGATAGGTTCCTTTTAAGTTATTATTTGCATCCTCTTTGGATCATTTAACCCACAAGTAATTACTAAAATATTAATTCTGTTGGACAGCAAACTCAGATTCCAGACTACGCAGAGCTGATTGTGAAGTTCCTGGATGCATTAATTGACACATATTTGCCTGGAATTGATGAAGAATCCACTGAGGAATCTCTACGTACACCAACCTCTCCCTACCCACCACCTGTCCAAAGCCAGCTCAGCATTACTGCCAACTTAAACCTCTCCAATTCCATGACCTCACTAGCAACCACCCAGCATTCTCCAGGTGAGTGAAGCTTTCCTTTGTTCATTGCCTGAGTGTATCTTCAATTGGCCACTTGTTGCCTGGTACGGTAATCAGTTTTTTGTCTTCAAATAATTGGCATTTGCATGGTCTTTGTATTCATAACTTCCACGTGTTTCCCTGTGTAAAGCTAAAGATTTGCAGTTTTATTAGTTCTGCATTTGTATATGTGGTGGGGGCGATATACAGAACAACCTCGATTATCTGAATGAGACGGGTGGGGGAGTGTTGTGTTCGGATAACCCGATGTGACCGTAAACAAAGGAAGTATTCTCAAGTGTAAATGGCACCCCATGACAGGCAGCCTTCGCTAGAGGCACCGACTTGTGTGTTACACCGGTCAACTTGATCAAATCAAAACAAGGGCACTTATGATGGTAGATAATTTTGAAAATGGTTAAAATAGATTGAATTGTTCCATGAAATAAATGAAAGTATTTTAAAGAAATGCGAAAGTGAATCGGAGCTTCCTCACTAACTCTGAACATTTGCAAGTGCAGTCCCATCCCTTTCACAACATGACGTACTCAGCAACTAGTATAAGGTCTCCCCGTGTGCTCCAGTAAGCTTTCTGCAACTGCATTTTTTTTATCAGAAGATGCTAAATTGAATTTGTCCTACATCGTTTGAAGTTTGCTTCCCATTTTGAACACAAACAATTGTACCTGTATCTATACTTGGAATACTGGTTGATGATGACTGAAAATAGATGTCCCCAGAAACAATGAGTGAAAATATTCCACCAGAGAACAAATTTGGAATGTGTGGAGCTACGATCCATTTGTAAAATCCTTTCCTGCTCGAAGGTACTTACACTGTAGAGTTTATCAGCATTTTAAAGCATTATGAAATGAAAACCTCAGTAAAAATGTTACTGCAAAATAACATTTGGCGCAATGGAAAGTATATAATTATCTTTTTGCAAAAAATCTTGGTACATACATTGTTTTCAGATCAAGGATAATTTCTTAGCCGCTGCAATAGTGGGTAATTTATAAATCAAATGCTTCGGTTGTTTAAACAACTACATGTCAACAAACGATCTTCTAGTTCGTTACCATTCCTGTTGGATGTAGCAGAAAGAAAGAAAGAAAGAAAATAAATGACAGAGGCAGAGCAGGAGAGAAGTTGCTGAGTTCACTGGTGGGCAGTCTGCCTTAGAAAGAGAGCTTCTGCAGATACTGACAGAGCCCGGTTTCGGATCTCAAACTCCAGGACCTTGAGATCTTGTTCAGATAATCTGAAATTCGGATAATTGATTGGATAACCAAAGTTGTTCTGTATACTGTAGATACACAGTATACTTTATAATCTTCGTATTGATTTTCATTTTTCCTAACTGGTGTGGTGTTCTATTTATGCTGATCGCATGTACAGTTTTAAGTAGCATGGCCTTTTCTTTGTTGATGAACATTTAACAAATGGTGAAATTGAAATGCTGGTGTGTAAGTTCCTTTCCAGATGACACCTAATTCATCCTCCTTGGTAGAACACCCCTGAAGTGTCAGAGCAAGATGTTCCATTAGTTATAATTTGCCTGTCAGTCTCCAACTAGTGTTGAGCCGCATGTATAGTTACAAGAATGTTATTTTTAGACTGAACCATTTGTGTTAATTCTCACCTGGCGTAACCAAATCATGCCCTGTGTCCTGATTAGTATGAATTTGGCAAATCTGGGAGAGGAAACTCAAATCATTCCCAAGTTAGACTCAGAACTAAATTTCCCAAAGATGATGTTTCTCTTTAGTTTACTATTTTTTTAGTCAACTTAAACTGACGTTAGACATTAGTCAACATTGTTTCATTTTGAATTATGTCATTTTTGCATTAATCTGACCTTTTTTGTTTATGCATACAGTGTTATTTTTCTCTTGTTTTGCCTGTTGTCTGACCCCTATTAGCTTTTCAGGCATGTGCTCTTGTCACTGACTAATATGTAGACAATCACCAACTATGCCCGACTTGAGGTCGTCTGTTGAAGGAAATAACTGGTACCAGTGAAAACTATTGTACAGGGATTCTGTAATGCCTTAAATGGCCTGTAGTTTCTAGTTAGTTATCACTAGAATATGCTTCATTGTAAGATGCGTTTGTGGTATATGTACAATGTCTCAAATCTAGCTATCTAAGAACTACATTTTTATAGGCTGCAGTGCAACATTTTTAATTAGTATATAAGTGAAAGTAATTTATCAGGGCAATTCAACCAGTGGCCACTTCAGTACAGTGGAATCCACAGTAGTTATCAGCCTCCCCCACTGGTCCTTTCTCGCACTCTGAGTGACCCTCGACCCAAATCACTTGACTCAACCTGTCACCCTCACATACCTTATCATTTAATTTCCAAACGTACCTTTACTATTGGGTGTTCTTTCTTCAAACGTTCATTTTTTAAAAAACTTATTCAGTTAATATTTAGTGCATCTCCTATTCATTGAATTAATTTCCCAAGTTTTTCAATCCCTTCCAACACCCGTTTTGAGACAGTTTATATGCAAAGTGTAAATGTGTTTTGTAGATGTGGATCTACAAGTCTGTTACCTTACAAACATTTGAGCTTCATTGTAATTAGTAACCAGCTCAAGTTCTCACCAAGTCCAAATCTGTTTTCACAGCAGATGTGATGTTTATAAATTGTTTGTGATTAGGAAAAGTACTCTGTTTCTCATTGGAAACCTCATTTAGCCTCAGCTAAGATTTCTCCATTCCTGGCAAAGTCCACATGAATCTCCCCTTTATTTAATGTGATCTCTTCCTTTTTGAAATGCACTGACCAGAACTGGAAAGCCTGCAATAGTCGAGCAGTAATATTTTCATTGAGTAAGCAAACAAATGGAACCATCCAGGTTTAATTTCCAATTTTGTGCTGAGTCAATTTATTCCCTGCGGCACAGCAGATTATTGAAATGTACTGCATTGGTAGGCTGGTGGAACTAGTGGATTAGTAAATTTTAAAATATGTACTTGCAGGGCAGAAATTGCAGGGTTATGAGGCAAGAGTAGGGGAGTAAGATTAGTTGGATGAATTTTTTAAGTGCTGGCAGAGGTGCGATGGGCTGAATGGCCTTTTGCTGTAGGGTCCTTTGATGTGATATCCCAAGTTTGAGAATGGAAAAGTTATTCAGGGCACCTGCCTACCACCTAGTGGACTCTGATGGAAAATCATACAATTGAGGAATGAATAATCTCAGCCTTGTTGTAGACAGCATGGGAAGGGCTATCGATATTCATTGGTGAGCAGGGAAGTAAGTTGTGGGTTGGGCCTTTATTTATCTTTGAGCAAACAGGATTGCAGATGGGAGGGTTTCCACAGCTGCCTAGATATTGTGTGTTGAGTTTCATTATTCTGTTTCCGTCACTGAGCAATTAAACACAGGTTGGAGTTTGTGACATCAGGTGCAGAATATAAAAAAAAGTTTGGATGTCATCAGTAATGCCTTCAATTTTGAGAATTTATAATGCAGGATAAATATTAGGCACATTTTTGCTGTTGCTGATGCTGTTTGGCAAAAGTATTTTGTTTTTAGCTTTGCACTGGAATATTAATAAACTCAAATGGTTTAAAAATTGTCTTTCAAATCCCCTTACATCCTATTGGTTAAAGATTCCACTGTGTACAAAAGGGGACCAGAAAGTTGAACTATTCACTTGTATACCATGCTATCATCCACCACCATTGATAACCCCTTCCCACTGCTGTTGATGCGTTTCTGTGCTTTTTGTTACCTCCAGTACTTCTAAATGTTGTCCTTGCCAGCCTTCACATTTCACCTTCAGTGGAAATAGTGAACCCGACACAGCACAGCGGCTAGCACTGCTGCCTCACAGCGCCAGGGACCCAGGTTCAGTTCCAGTCTTGAGTGAATGTCTGCTTGGAGTTTGCACGTTCTCCCTGCATCTGCCTGGGTTTCCTCTGGGTGTTCCAGATTCCTCCCGTAATCCAAAAGGTGTGCCAGTTAGGTGGATGCCATGCTAAAGGACCCTATATTGTCCAGAGCTGTGTAGGCTAGGTGGGTTGACCATATTAAATGTGGGGTTATGGTGTGAGGTAGGACACTCTTTGGACGGTCAGTTTGGACCCAGTGGGCCTCTTTCCGCACTGTATAGAAGGCCACAGGAGGCCATTCAGCCTGCCCCCTCTATGTTGGCTCTTGAAAGAGCTATCCAATTCATTCCACACTCATGCCCCATCCCATTTACCTATGTGGTAATTCTTGCTCTTTCTTCCTTCCTTCCGTCCTCCCTCCCTTCCTTCCTTCCTTCCTTCCTCCCTCGCCCTCTCTCTCTCTCTCTCTCTTTCCCTCTCTCTCCCTTTCTCCCTCTCTCTCCCTTTCT
>NC_057737.1:9957935-9969887 GCF_004010195.1 Chiloscyllium plagiosum | reverse complement strand
CCCTCTCTCTCTACGTTTCGGCCTGCAAACCATAGCTGTTATTGCAGCTGGGAATGCAATCGTTTGTGTGGTAACCTCTTATTAAAATGTCCCAAGAGATTTCACGGGAGTGTTATGAAAGGAAAAAAAAACACCAAGCCGCACAAATAGGCATTCAGTCAGGGGTCACAAGCTTGGTCAAAGAACATAGAACATTACATCTCAGTACAGGCCCTTCGGCCCTCGATGTTGCGCCGACCTGTAAAGCTAATCTGAAGCCCATCTAACCTACACTATTCCATTATCATCCATATCTTTAGCCACTGACCATTTAAATGCCCTTAAAGTTGGCGTGTCCAGTACTGTTGCAAGCAGGGCATTCCATGCCCTTACCACTGAGTAAAGAACCTACCTCTGACATCTGTCCTATCAATTTAAAGCTATGTCACCTCGTGCTAGCCATCACCATCTGAGAAAAAAGGCTCTCACTGTCCATCCGATCTAATCCTCTGATCATCTTGTATGTCTCTATCAAATCCCCTCTTAGCCGCCTTCTTTCCAATGAGAACAGACCCAAGTCCCTCAGCCTTTCCTCATAAGACTTTCCCTCCATACCAAGCAACATCCTGGTAAATCTCCTCTGCACCCTTTTCAGTGCGTCCACAGCCTTGCTTTAATGTGGCGACCAGAACTGTACACAATATTCCAAGTGCAACCGCACTAGAGTTTTGTACAGCTGCAACATGACTTTGTAGCTCTGAAACTCAATCCCTCTACCAATAAAAGCTAACACACCATATGCCTCCTTAACAACCCTATCAACGTGGGTGACAAATTTCAGGGATCTCTCTGCTCATGTGCACTACCAAGAATCTTACCATTAGCCCAGTACTCTGTATTCCTGTTACTCCTTCCAAAGTGAATCACCTCTCACTTTTCCGCATTATACTCCATTTGCCACCTCTCAGCCCAGCTTTGCAGCTTTTCTAAGTCCCTCTGTAACCTGCACTGTCCACAACTCCACCGACCTTAGTGTAATCCACAAATTTACTAACCCATTCTTCTACGCCCTCATCTAGGTCATTTACAAAAATGACAAACAGCAGAGGCCCCAAAACAGATCCTTGCGGTACACCACTAGTAACTGAACTCTAGGATGAACATTTCCCGTCAACCACCACCATCTATCATCTTTCAGCAAGTCCATCTGATCCAAACCGCAAAATCACCCTCAATCCCATGCCTTCAGATTTTCTGCAAAGAGTTCGGTTTTAAGGAGTGCCTTAAAGGAGGAAAGCATGGGGCAATACAAATATGTTGGAAATGTCAACAACTAATGATTCAGCAATCCAGGCTCATTCTCTCTGTTCAAATCCCACCATTGCATCTGAAGAAATTAGTACGTAAAAAGCTCATCTTAAGGGATGAGCTCTTAAAGGAAAAGGGGATGGAGAGGTGCTGGGCAGGTGTTCCAAAGCTTGGTGCCTAGGAAACTGAAGATTTAAAATTGGGGCTGTTGGCTTCAGTGGTGAGTTAGAGAGCAGTTGTCTTGGAAGGCTGCAGGACTTGAAGCAATTAGGGGTAGGAAAGGGCAAGGCCAAGGCCATGGAGACCTATTAAAACAAGAGACTTTCAGAATCTAGAGTGTTGCTTGTCTGAGAACCAGTGTAGATATTGAGCTCAGAGAAGTTAGAGAAACAGGACACCGTGCAAGTTCAGATACCGACAGCAGGGTTTTGGATAACTTCAAGTTATGAATGGTAACTAGAGGTGTGTTGAGATCATCCCAAAGTGCACAAAGACATGAACAAGGTTAGCAAGTTTAGAGCGTGTTCATTGAGAAGAATTGATTGATCTTCAGTGAGCATTTCTCCCCAGATTTCAATTTGCCTCAACTTCAATTGTGGATTAAGATGTAAGCCCTTAATGAACATGGATAACCAATTAAATTGGACTGAGGCCACAAATTCTCACATGCTTAATGTAAAGAGAGAGGTACTCTCCCTCGAAATATCGAACACCAATTTATTGTGTTTTTCATTTTGCTGCTTCAAATCAAGTAGCTTTTATCATTTCATTGACATGGCCCAGGCTTACAACAATGCAGGTTTTCAGTTGAATAGCAATTTTAATAAAAAATATTCTGGGTTGGTCAGTGGTGGCAAAGGGATGTGACATTTTTAATGTTTATCCAAAATATTCTTTCATTCTCATCACCATTCACTTTGTTTTTTCCCCCTCTCGCCTTGTTTCCATGAAGCTTCTCTACCTTGCTCTAAATCAGCAGTTTTCATGCAGACACACTATTCCAAAGGTACTTTTATTTTTAATTTTTGTATAAAGTGCTACCATTTCTTAACTCTCTCAGACCTATAGGATTAGATTGCATATGATGTACTTCCAGTATGCCATTTTGACGTTGGGTGGAGTGAACGATCCGAAAGCCCACTCAAGCTTGTTTGTTTTATTTTTCTTCTCTGTATTGTTTGGTTCCTAATCTGATTAGAAACCGCAGTAAAAATAAGATGTTACAACAAGCGTCTCACAATGAGTTCTTTGCAAATATCATTTATGCAGGATTAAGACCTGTTTCATTATGCTGTTTTTCAAATGCATTGTACTGAGGAGATTAGAAATCTTGTTATTAAAAACAGAAACTGCTGGAATTACTCAGGCCAGGCAGCATCTGTGGAAATAATGTATCTGGTTGAGAGTCCTGATGAAGTGTCACCAACCCGAAACATTAAATGTTTCTCTCTCCATAGCTGCTGAATATTTCTCGTATTATCCTCTTTGAATTGCTATTTTGCAGCCATTGTTTTGATGTGCAGTTTTGTTTAAACAGCTAAACAGAAACTACATAGCCCTCAGCCTGTGAGTTGGATAGATGTGGCACAAATAGTCTAAATCAAAAACTCTATCTAAAAATATTCAAATAACCCAACATTTTCATTTTTAAACTATACAAAGGTTTTTTTTCTAATGTTTAAGGGCGTTGTCCAATCCCTGTACAATTTGAGGGGTTTTCACTTGGCTTTTTTTTGTTTCTGCTCAGTCCTTTTCTACTGGAAGGATGTGTGTCAGATTATTTGGTTGTTAAATAATTTCGACCTAAACAGTGTTACTGAAATATGATAAACTGTTAATCTCTATGCTTTAAGTGTGTATGTATGGAGTGGGGTGTTACAAATTAAATACTGTACATGCCCTAATTGATCAGGCTGTAACTCAGTCTTCATGGCTATAATCATTCCAGGAACTATTTTAATCTCTCAAGCCTGGGATATAGGAAATGTGGAGGACAGCAACAAAACACAGGAAGAGGCAAGCAGGTTTGCAGAATGGATAAATAGATGATGAATAACATACAATGTTGGGTGGAGTGAACGATCCGAAAGCCCACTCAAGCTTGTTTGTTTTATTTTTCTTCTCTGTATTGTTTGGTTCCTAATCTGATTCATCTTGGTAGGAAGGTTGGTGAGACTGCTTGCTTCGGTATTTAGAGACTAAGTAGGCAAAGGGAACAGATCTGAGAATAAAGATACAAAAATAAGATGATAAAGGCATATCTTCAACATGACAACAACGACCAAAAGATTTACTGGCTGTGAAATGGTTTGAAACATCGTGTTCTGAAACCTGCGCAAGAAATGTAAATATTTGTTTCAGATTACAAAAATTAGAAATGGATACTGATAAGGCCATAGCCTTAGCCAACATGCTATTTGGCCTCATCTCTGACAAAACCAAATCCAAAGGAAGGGAAGTAAAGCTTGTAATCTGCGCAGTTCTGGCCTCACAGGACAACTTCTTACAAAGGATGACTCCACCCCATCGATTTTCAAGCTGTTCATTGCACATTTGCAAATGTTCTTTTAATCTACCTAGATGGTGTCCTGTATGATCAATTCCCATCCAAAACGTGAATGCAAGAAACATCAGCACAATCCTGCTTCTAAAAGTGGGCTCCTTGTCAATTTCATCTCGGTTCAGGTTCAGTTACCATTCTGTGTGGTCTTGGTGTCATTTTAACATTTGAGTAGTCTAGCTGCAAGAGCCACCACCTGTGTTGCCTGCACAAAACCAAAACATCCCATTGTCAACCTGTGGAATTAGTGATAATCGTGAAATAAGTTCTGTGTTGTCTCATCCTAAGAGGCCTGTGGGTTTTCATTTTCTTATTGTGTTGCACTTAGCCTCTTTGAGTAATGGAAAATGTACACTAATGAATTAGTGGCTGTTAATTCAATACTTTGTGCGGGAATATCTCGTCACTCTCCCTACCCCAGTGGTGGTTTCCTCCCCTCTAGACTAGAAGGCCCGTACTGAAGTCCACCTGTCCTAGAGATGTGTCATAGCATTTCTGCACAGGATGATTTCTTTATATAAAAAAAACATTCCAACCCACATCCAACAGTGGATCTAAATGTCGACACTTTGCAAAAATATCACATTTTCTGACTGACCACTTTATTTGATGTGTTATCGAGCAATCATTTTGGACCAATATGTCAAGAATAGCTTTCAGGAATCTTCCAAAACAAAATAAATTAGGTGGCTGAATAATAAACAAAATAATATTAACATAATAAATTAGGTGGCTGAATCAACAGAACTTGCTTTCATTTGACTAACATCTTCAGCTTTAAATCAACAGATCTCAGCAAGGTGCAAATCAGCGAATCATCTTAACCCCTGGTCAGTGTTAGTGACCATTATTAAACATTGTGTGAGAGAACATTGTGATGAGCCCTCCACAGTCAAATAGCTTGCCATCTTGAGTGAAAAATGTTAAATCTGCTATTTTCCATTATGAAGTCCAGAAACAGCAGGAGATTGTACATATTTTGGTGATTTATCACTCCACCATGTTATTGAATCTGTACCACATTCCCTGTGAAATGCAACCTTGCAAGCACAGCTGGGGAGGGCGCAATCTGTACTTGAGTTAAGTAGCAGAGGATTGCCAGTATGTATCATAACTGATTGATGTAAATTTGCATCTTCGGGGTGCAAGACCTGGAGCTGTGGAATTTTTAACAGCTCAGGGTTCAGGCAGTTTGCCCATACACCAGCTTCACACATGTTAATGCCCGAGTGTTGTCACCCTGGAATACAGTTGTATTTTGATGTTTGTATGAGCTTGTAAAGAAGCACACCTTGGTGTGATATCTGCTGAGATGTAATTCTGGGCGACATGTCCTAATGGTCATCTTCCATCTGTGGGTAGGAGGACACAGATACAGCTAACATGTCCTAGGGATTTGACTGACAATCATGTAGCTGCTATATCCTTGATATTCTACCAGGTGTCGGGCAGTTTTTAAAACCGGCGAAACATTATTTTGAAGTGAATAATTTTTGCCGTGTGTATTTCTGTGACGTTCCAGGAATCGATAAAGAGAATGTGGAGCTTTCGCCTACATCGGGACACACCAACAGTGGGCGAATCCGCCATGGATCTGCAAGCCAAGTGCAGAAACAGCGTAGTGCTGGCAGCTTCAAGCGCCCCAGCATTAAGAAGATCGTATGAAGTGTTTTCGGACTGACCCATCAAATCTTGTTGGACTTTGCCGAGGTGAAGCCCCCTACCCTCCCCCATCCTCAAGAAAGAACAAGCTTCTGTTCCTGCCATATCAAATAATATGCTGCCTGACGATCAACAACAACTGAAAATTGCCCCTGCTACCTACTTCAATTTTTCTTTCTTGTAACCAGTGTTTTCCGCAGTGTTTCCAGAAAGTTGTCCTGGTTTGGAGAATATGAAGTTTCGAAAGGAAACGTATATTTTTATTTGGTTACCTGGCATCTTTGTTTGGGGGTGGGATTGAGGAAGTGAAAAAGGCACTGAAATTCTTATCAACACTGTTAATAGTTGTCAAAAAAAAACATGGAAGCCATTAATTGCAGAAAGGAGGGTTCTAACTTATTTGCCTTTTATATAATCATGAAAAGTGCTTTGCTGTTTGTGCACTTTTCAGCAATCTACAAAGTGGCTTAATGGGTAGGAATTAATCAAATCCATTGGTGATTTTTGCTCTGAGGAGATCTCCCTATATTTCACAGAAGAAACCTTTAAGCTGTAGGTACCGTAACCAACCACCATGTTTAAAGCACATTTAACACACAAGTTAGGTTCATTGCAGCAATCATAGAAACTGTACATAACCATTGCATTTATTTTACTGATTCCGCAAATAACAAAGACGTTGTCTTTTTTATATTTGTTTACAGTCCTGGAAAAACTATGAATTAAAAATATGATATGCAAGAACTTTGCCAAAACAGATAATTATTACAACAGAAACTTAGTATTAATTTTGTGGTATTCAGCAAATGTGACTCCTTTAGGGACAATTGTGTAGCAGTCATTGTGTTACAAAAAATGAAACAGCAACAATATCTTGTACGATTAACAATTCGTTTCAGTGTGGTCTTAAGAATGGTGCCCTAGAGACAATACTGTCCACAGTTGAATGCTGATTAACCCAGGGCTAGCTGAGGCTGATGTCACTTTCCTGGATTTAGTTTCTGGGTCGGGGTCTCTGACACGTGTGCACACGCACAAACGATCTACAAATCAAAAGTGTTTCTCTCAGTCAATGTTATGCAACAGACCTTATTGCAAGAAGTCACTGCTAGTGTTGGCCACAGATTTTTTTTAAACTGCAGTACGTTTATCTGTAAATAGTTTTTGTGTAAAATTGACAAAGGTATATTTACTACACTGTAAATACATGTGATGATATATTGTATTATTTTGCTTTTTGTAAAGCAGTTAGTTGCTGTACATGTATAACATAACAAAATTTGATTATTCTAGTGTCAGTAATGTTAACTTCTCTCTTCCCTTCCGTTGCATTTTATGTCATTAAAAAGAAACAAAAGAAAAGACTGTGTACTATTACTTACAGATCTCATTGGCTAAATTACCTTGACAAAAGAAGTACAGTTTTAAACATTTAGTCCCATTATGATTTCTCAAAGTTTTGATCCGATGTAGGACCAAGAGGTGCTCGCATAGTGCTGATTTCATTGTACCAGTAAAATCTGGAATCATAAAAGAACTGGCCTAATGATAAGCCATAACCACTGTCAATTGCCCTAAAAACCCACTTAATTCACAATTAACCTTTGGGAAAGGAAACGTGTCATCCTTTGGCTGATCTGGCTGACGTTTGACTCGACCAATATCAATATAGTTGACTTTTAACTGCTCTCTGAAATGGCTTGAGTAACACAATCAAATCAAAAGCATCCAGGATGGGCAACAAAGTTGGACCTGGCAAATGATATCCATATCTCATTAAAGAATAAAGCAAAAAAAGCCCAGTGATTATGATACCATTTCAACTGTATTGACATTAGTCAGTACCTGTTTCCTGTACAATATTTTGGTGAGGTATGAGGTTTACAGTGATTATTCTAAACAGTGTTTGTTCTATAAAAGGAAAGGAAGATTGATAATGTTTTCCACAAGTGTTTCTATCAGCACAAGTTGCTGATGAGAAGAGACCATGACCTAATAATTTCACCCTCTGCCAGCCTGATTTGATCTGTTGTAAAAGACTGATTGAATTGTTGCATCGTTGTTGATCCTGAAGCAGTGTGAGGAGAACTTGGAGTGATGGAGACCTTTGGGGACTAAGGGTCCAAAGTTACCTGTATCCTCCAAATCTTGCTACACCACCATGTACCACATGACAAATTAATCACTCAAATCCTCAGATATTTGTGAAACAAGTCTTAATTGATTTTCAGTTAGCACTGGAGTACAATGTCAATTCACAGTATTTCTTTTCCTGTTCTTTATGGACAGCTTGCGTACAACTTTGTAAAATCAGAGTGCTCTTTAAAATTCTGTAAATGTTAAAGTTTGCTCCCGTCCCCAAGCTTATCATTCATGCAATGCATTTGTACTTGAACCACTTTATTTTAGGTTTGCAAAATTGATGAGGAAAAAAGATGCTGCAGCATCAAAATAAGATTTGATCTTTTTGGCAAAACTGCTTTTCTCATCTCCGGACTTCTATTTCTTCTCCTTTGTAAGCTGAAAATGAATGTTCCTTAGACGAAAGTGAGTACTGCAGATGCTGGAGATCAGTGTGGTGCTGGAAAAGCACAGGAGGTCAGGCAGCGTCCGAGGAGCAGGAGAGTCGATGTTTCGGGCAAGAGCCCCTCATCAGGAATCCTTGTCTGACGCAGTCTGTATTTAATTTACATGCAGTGTGTGCAAACAGTTCTCCTATTGCAGTGCTCCTCATCACAGGACAAGGGTTGTAAAAGCCACATTGTTAGTGAGAAAAGATCAGGTGGACATGTCCATGGATGTTAAACAAGCTGGGCAGGAGCATGGCAGATACAGTTCAATATAGAGGAATGAAAGCCAACATTTTGAGTGGAGAAATAAACCTCAAGGTCTGGAACCAAATTCATAATTTAACATGTGAGACAAGAATGTTTCTTTAAAAAGCATTTGGGTTTTACAAATAGGAAATCTGAACACGAGGTAAGTGATCACGATTAATCTCTGCCATGGATGGGCCACAGATGAATGCTGTGTGAAGATCTGCATGCTACACTGTGGAAATGACATCTGTCAGCAATTCCTCAGAATTGATGATAATATGTGGCAGGCGGGTTGAAGCTGTAAACTACTGAGAAGCCAAAAGAAGTCATAGACTCCTGACAGTGTGAAAACAGGCCATTTGACCCAACAAGTCCATACTGACTCTCTAAAGAGGAACCCACCCAGACCCATTCCTCTGCCTTATTATTCCATATTTTCCCTGACTAATGCACCTAACTAAACACTCCTGAGCACAATGGGCAATTTAGCATAGCTAATTCACCTAACCTGCACATCTTTGGACTATGGGAGGAAACCCATGCAGACACTGGGAAAATGTGCAAACTCCACACAGACAGTTGCCTGAGGCTGGAATTGAACCTGGATGGCTGGTGCTGTGAGGTAGCAGTGCTACCCACTGAGCTATCGTGCTGGCTATTGCCCAGAGGCAGTACATTGTTGCTTGGGGAATTTAAATTTGTAGTTTCCTTCTTCCAGTTGTTGATGCTACAACTCATTGTTGAGTCGCAGAGCCTCTAAGTGGTTTGTGTCTTAATTAGGAGGTGTTATGCTTGAGTAGTCAACAGCTTTCCCTCCTAGTACATATATCAATGTCTTCATGCTTTTCAGTGATGTTGTCTACCCTTAACCTGTTCCTTTGACCACCCTGGCCGAAGAGGACCTGCCTCAGGAGGCCGGTTTAGGTGTCTGGACACACTGGCCCATCCATAAGAAATGGTGTTAACGCCATGAAGACTGTCCAGCACCAAAAAAGAATGTGAACCTCTGATGCTAATCCGAATGGAATTATTGAGAATTAAACTTCTAAGATGTATGCTGCTGCCTCCTTCAGGAAGAAATGCAGCTCAGTGGTAGAATGCATGTTTTGCACGGATAAACTCCAATATTTAATCGCTAAATAAAAATCTGTGGAGATACCAGAGACTTGTGAGTCAGAGAATTATTGATGATAAGGCTGTGTTGAAAAGATCCATGATTGACAAGGGTGTCAAAGGGTTTGGGGAAGAGAGGAAGGTAGAAAATTCAGACCATAATCAGAAGCCCCATGCTGTCATAAAATGGCAGAGCAAAGCCTGTTGATCTTAATTTTCATATTTTTTGAACTGTCAGGTGTTCAGTGCTGCTAAAAGGATGCCTTCCCTATGTCTTTTGCAACATTCTGTAGGACATTTGTCAAACCAACTTCATTGAATCATCTGCTTAAAATGAAATCATAGTATTTTGCACAATTCAGTAAAGCAGATTAACATGAATCATTGTTTATCTGAATCCTGGTTCATAAATCAAGTTGAGGAATTTTTTTTTGAAAATTTCTTCATGGAATGTGGGTAGGCCAGCATTTATTACCCATCCCTAATTTAACAGGAGAAGACGGTGGTGATCTGCTTTCTTGAGTCACTGGGCATTGAGCAATAGGGATACTCGTAGTGCTGTGCGGAAGGGACTTTCAGGATTTCAGTTCCACGGTAGGTTGATGCGTGGCTTAGAGGACAAGTTACTCGCATGTATCTGCTGCTCCCGTGTGTCTGCTGCTCTAGTAGATCGGAATTTTTGTAGGTTTGAAAGGTGTTGCAGTGCATCTTGTGGGTGATGCATATTGCTGTCACTGCATCAGTAGCAAAGGGAGGAAATGTTCAAAGTGTTGAAACAGGTTTCAAATCAAATGGGCTGCTTTACCCTGGATGCTGTCAAGTTTCTTGTGTTGTTGGAACTACACTCATTCAGGCAAATGGAGAGTATCCTCCTATACTTCTGACTTGTGCATACTGGATTGACAGTAGGAAGACAGGAGATGAATCATCCCACCACTGACATGCTGTTGTAGCCACAGTATATTTATATCTGGATCAGTTGAGTTTCTGGTCGATGGTTAATAGTTCTGGATTCAGTGATAGTAATATTACTGAAAGTCATGGGGAGATTATTCAATTCTATCTTCATTGCGCTGTTTATTCATTTGTATCTTGATGGGGATAATTAGTAACATGTAAGTGGTAACTAAAACCATACTGCACATTGGTCCAACGCTGGGTGATGATCAGCTTTACTGCAAATAGATTCAAGCAGCTTCAGTATCTGCAGAGGTGAATGATGCTGGACATTGTACAATTACCAGTGAATGTCTCCACTTCTAACCTTGTGACACATCTCTGACTCTTATGACACAGGCAATTATTTGAAGCAGCTCAAAGGTGCTTGGGCTTAGAATTCTATCCTAAGAAACTAGAAGACTTTTGTATAATGGCAGTGTCCCGACCTCTCAATCAGAAGGCATGTGTTCAAGTCCCATTTGCCCCAGAGATGAGTTGCAGCATAACATCTCTAAACAGGTACATTAAATTATCTATCCTGTGGAACTCCTGCAGAGATGTTCTGAGACTGCAAGAATTGATCTCCAATAACCAGTCAGTTTCCCTGTGATTGGTATGTCCCAATCAGCACCAACCTATTCCCCCAAATCCTGTTGATTCCGGTTTGCTCAAGGTCCTTTCTGCAATGCTTGGTTAAATGTTGCCTTGGTGTTAAGGGCAGTCAATCCCTCCTCACCTCGAGAATACAATCCTTTGGTACATGTTTGAACCAAGGCTGTAAGGTGGTTAGGACCCAAGTGGTCCAGCACATAACGAAACTGGGTGTCGTTGAGTGGTTTATTGGTGAGCAACTGTGTCAAGAATCTACGTAGCTCTGCTGTAATTTTATTTAATGATCCCACCGATCTCCACTGCTCTCTAGGGAAGACAATTCCACAGACTGAAAGAGATCACGTTCTGAATAGGAGAGTCCTGTTTATTTTTGAGCTGTGATTCCTCAGTTCAAGTGTCCCTCAAGGGGAAACAGTCTTTCAGCATCTATCCCATTACATTTCCTCAGGATCATATGTTTCAATGAGATCACGTCTCATAGAACATAGAAGAATACAGCGCAGTACAGGCCTTTTGGCCCTCGATGTTGCGCCGATCCAAGCCCACCTAACCTACACTAGCCCACTATCCTCCATATGCCTATCCAATGCCCGCTTAAATGCCCATAAAGAGGGAGAGTCCACCACTGCTACTGGCAGTGCATTCCATGAACTCACGACTCGCTGAGTTAAGATCCTACCCCTAACATCTGTCCTATACTTACCACCCCTTAATTTAAAGCTATGCCCCCTTGTTAAAGCTGACTCCATACGTGGAAAAAGGTTCTCACGGTCAACCCTATCTAAACCCCTAATCATCTTGTACACCTCTATCAAGTCACCCCTAAACCTTCTTTTCTACAATGAAAACAACCCCAAGTGCCTCAGCCTTTCCTCACACAATCTTCCTACCATACCAGGCAACATCCCGGTAAACCTCCTCTGCACCCGTTCCAGTGCCACCACATCCTTCCTATAGTAT
>NC_057737.1:9948601-9954480 GCF_004010195.1 Chiloscyllium plagiosum | reverse complement strand
AAAAAAAAACACCGCTGCCCGTTACCGGTAAGTAATTTTAAAACAAACTGTCTCACCTTAGCTGTTGCCTTCCGGGTTCCTTTACAATCTGCTGCTGCTCGCACTCAAAAATCTCCTTCTTCTAAACTTGCTAAACATTGGAGCAAGGGAGGTTCCCATACAGTGGTCTGCAATTCCAAATTATCATTGTGCCAAAGGCCATTCAGCACATCATGCCCACACCAACATGTGTCACTTGCTTTGCTACCACTTTGTGCCATATTAAATTAATCATCAAATAAATAAAGGTGAGCTTTTCTTTATTCTTGAACCTGCGTTTTACTCATTTTTCAGTTAGTAAATATTTGAATCATGAATTTGGATGCACCAAGATCCTGGCTGCAGCAAGCAAAAAATAACTCCTACATCCACAATTATTGGAGGTTTTGCTTTTTAATTATGTTAACTGTTTAATTTCTTTCAGAAGAATCTCTTCTCCGGGCCTATCCATATTGGTGATGCTGAATAGGATCACAACTCACTTCGACCCCCTCAATTGAAGTTTCTCTTCAGCTGTTGATCTTGACCGGAGTAAGCACAGGGATACACCCTCATGGCTGGAGAGAATGGTGTCTATCCCCTGAATTATATTGTCCCTGAACCACAACTATATTCCTGCTTCCTCTCTCTATTTTAGCAAGGTACTGGCTCATTCTCCCAGTCATTCCCACTCTAACCTGTACAGCTGTTTGACGATTGTAGGTTCCTGTCAAACTGTCCTCAGCATCTGCCTACCTGCCCCATCTGCAGTCAGTCGCACTCTCCTGTCTGTGGTCACAGACTGCATTTGAATTACTAGATCTGAGGATCGTGCCCCCCTCCACCCCCGCGAGAGGAGTGCCCAGTAAGCTATTCCCTCTCCTTGGTCTGGGTCAGAGTCTGCAGCTCAGATTCCAGCTTCTCAACTTGGTTCAGTGTTCTTCATGCTGTAAACACACTCCAGATGTGTTCACCCTGGATCACATTAGTGTCTTGTAGCTTCCAATGCAGTAACTGTCCTACTGCTATCTTATTTATTAATCACTCTTCATGTGGAGGTACTGGGGTGGACAGAGCCAGAAGTCAAACAACACCAGGTTTATTTAAAATTGCAAGCTTTCGGCGTGTTGCTCCTTCTTCGTCAGGTGAAGTGATGAAGTCTGTTGTTTGACTTTGGACTTAATTAATTGCTATAATATCCATGCTCTTTACAATTCATGGTCATTAATTTGGTTACACCTGTATCAATCCTGTACCCACTAGCTGTTTGAAAAATGCAAACTGAGCACTTTTTTCCCCTCGAGCAGATGATATAAAAATCTGAATACACATACAAATAGATTCAAGAACAATTTCTTTTCTGCTCTTTTAGAGTTTAAAATGGACATCTCAGATTTTAAATTTAATGTTGATCTCGCTCTCTGTGCACCTTCTCTACAATTGTAATGTTGTATTCCTCGCTCTGTTCAATTACCCTAATACACTTTGTTAAAAATCACACAACACCAGGTTATAGTCCAACAGGTTTAATTGGAAGCACGAGCTTTCAGAGGTCTACAACCACCTGATGAAGGAGCGGCGCTCTGAAAGCTGGTGCTACCAATTAAACCTGTTGGACTATAACCTGGTGTGTGATTTTTAACTTTGTACACCCCAGTCCAACACCGGTATCTCCACATCATGACTAATGCACTTTGTACTACACACAAAACAAACCTTTTTGCTGTACCTAGGAAATTGAGACAATAATAAATCAAATCAAGATTGGAAATATTCACCAATGCCACTCACCATTCAGTTACTTTTCTGAACTCGTGTTACATTGTAGTTTGTAACATTTCTTCTGCTGCTGCTGCTGATCGGTGTTTCAGTCAACACCTCTCCTCTCCAACTCATCTCTCGCTCTGTAGAATCGACTCTTGCTGTAAACCTGCCTTACTGCACCTCTGTCCCCCTCTGCATGGAATCCCCAGTGTGAACCCATGTACCCGGGATATTAACCTGGAGTTCTAGACTCAGTGAAGTTACCGGTATGCCATTGCAAAATCAACCAATCCGGGTAAAAGAATGAATAGCAGTGTTACAAAAGCCAGCAATGGCTTGATGGACTGAATGGTGTATTTGGTTCAGAACTTGGCCAATTGTTAGACTTGAGCATGGGGACGGAAGCTAAAACATGAAATATGAGGAAGAGCTGAACTCCACGCAGTTATGAAATGTTAACGTTGGTAATTCTGTTCACAATTATTTTGCAAACATAGCTATAATGTTGTACAGGCTTAAAAATTGGAAAACTGTATAAAGCAATTGAGCACACTGACACATGTACACTGCTCATGTGATAATATGTCAGCGTTTGTTGGCCAAACTAAAAACACAATCATCACTCAACACATGAAATCCGCACCTTCAGGTAATGGCAACAAATAGCAGGAGTTTCTGTAAACATTGTTGGATCCAAGATGGAAATGAGAAGTTGAGACCCTGCTTGATAGGTTACAATAGGGTCTTGAGTCACAAGATAGGAAAACAGAAAATAAAGGGCAGGACTAGGCCATTCAGCCCTTCAAGCCTATTCTGCCATTCAATATGACCAGTGGTTAATCATCCAACTCAGTAACCCACTCCTGCTTTCTGCCCCTTACCTTACGGTCCTGTCAATTCGATGAATCATATCTAACACCTTCAATGGTTTGCCCTCAACTGTTGGCTGTGACAGAATTACACAGACTCTCTGCTTTCTGGGTGAAGAAATTTTCCTTCATCTTCGTCCTCAATTAACTAACCCATATCTTGAATCTGTGACCTCTGGTTCTGGACTCCTCAGTCACTGGAAACATCCATCTTGCATTTACCCTGTCTCGTCCTATTAGAACTTTAGAGTTTTCTATGAGATCCACCTCATTCATCTCAATTCCAGTGAATATAATCCTAACTGATCCAGCCTTTCTTCATGCGTTAGTCCAGCAATCCCAGGAATCAGTCTGAGAAACCTTCGCAGGACTCCCTCCATGGCCAGCACACCCTTCCTCAGAGAAGGAGTCTGAGGCTGCAGAGATGAGATTCTGAGGCTGCAGTAGTTTCCATGGAACTCTATAACCGTTAGCAGCCATGAGGTTCCTTTACAACATGATAAGCATATTGTTTTGTGGGTTTTGACCTAACTGATCTTTGAGTCCAGATTTGTACTCCACAAAAGCAAATGAAAAGGTAAATAATTTAAAATTTCTAAAGGTTAAGCACTTTGCATCCATATTCCCAATTTCTGAACTCGCACACATTCCCCAGTTTGCATCACAACTACTGCTGCTTAAAGGCATTTACTTTCAGAACAGACACAATTCCATCAGTACTCATCACCCTCTGGCACTGAGTAATGTGGCTGGTGGCCAGTGCTCCAGGTCTGCAAACACAAAGTCTTCAGCACTGCTGCCTCACAGTGCAAGGGAGCCAGGTTCGATTCTAGCCTCTGGCAACTCTCGGTGGAGAATCACAGAGCTGTCCAGCACGGAAACAGATGCTTCGGTCCATCCCAACCAGATATCCTAAATTAATCTCGTCCCATTTGCCAGCATGTGGCCCATAT
This sequence comes from Chiloscyllium plagiosum, assembly GCF_004010195.1. Classification (NCBI taxonomy): domain Eukaryota; kingdom Metazoa; phylum Chordata; class Chondrichthyes; order Orectolobiformes; family Hemiscylliidae; genus Chiloscyllium; species Chiloscyllium plagiosum. The sequence goes on along the minus strand of NC_057737.1, from coordinate 9,950,876 downwards.
CCCACTAAACCCTTCCTATTCATATACCCATCCAGATGCCTTTTAAATGAAGTTATTGTACCAGTCCCCACCACTTACTGTGGCAGCTCATTCCATACATGCACCACCCTCTGTGTGAAAAAGTTGTCCCTTAAGTCCCTTGTACATCTTTCCCCTCTCACCTTAGACCTATGCCCTCTAGTTTTGGACTCCCCCACCCTAGGGAAAAGACATTGTCTATTTATCCTATCCATGCCCCTCATGATTTTTACACTTCAATAAGTTCACTCCTCAGCTTCTGACGCTCCAGGGAAAATAGTCCCAGCCTATTCAACTTCTCCCTGTAGCTCAAACCATCCAACCCTGGCAACATCCATGTAAATCTTTTCTGGACCCTTTTAAGTTTCACAACATCCCTTCCTATAGAATGGAGACCAGAATTGCACACAGTATTCCAAAAGTAGCCTAACCAATGTCCTGTACAGCCGTAACATGACTTCCCAACTCAATGCACTGACCAATAAAAGCAATCATACCAAACACCTCCTTCACTACCCTGTCTACCTGAGAGTCCACTTTCAAGGAGCTATGAACCTGCTCTCTAAGGCCTCTTTGTTCACCAACACTCCCTAGGATCTAATCTTTGACTGTTTAAGTCCTGCCCTGATTTGCTTTTCCAAAATGCAGCACCTCACATTTACTTAAACTCCATCTGCCATTTCTCGGCCCATTGGCCCATCTGATCAAGATCCCGTTGTAATCTGAGGTAACCTTTTTTGCTGTCCACTACACCTCCAATTTAGGTCTCATCTGCAAACGTACCAACCATACCATATCTTCACATACAAATCATTTATATAAATGCCAAAAAGCAGTGGACCCAGCACCAATCCAAGTGGCACACCACTGGTCACAGGTCTCCAGTCTGAAAAACAACCCTCCAACACCACTGTCTGTCTTCTACCTTTGAGCCAGTTCTGTATCCAAACGGGTAGTTATCCCTGATGTGATCTAACCTTGCTAACCAGTCTATCATAAGAAACCTTGTCAAATGCGTTACTAAATTCCACATGGATCATGCACACCACTCTGCCTTCACCAATTCTCTTTGTTACTTCTTCAAAAAACTTAATCAAGTTTGTGAGACACTATTACTCGCACACAATCTCATGTGGACTATCCCTAATTGTGGTTAGCACTGCCGCTTCACAGCGCCAGAGACCCAGGTTCAATTCCTGCCTCAGGCAACTGTCTGTGTGGAGTTTGCACATTCTCCCCATGTCTGCGTGGGTTTCCTCTGGGTGCTCCGGTTTCCTCCCACAGTCCAAAAATGTGCAGGTTAGGTGAATTGGCCATGTTAAATTGCCCGTAATGTTAGGTAAGGGGTAAATGTAGGGGAATGGGTCTGGGTTGGTGTGGACTTGTTGGGCCGAAGGGCCTGTTTCCACACTAAGTAATCTAATCTAATCAGTCCTTGCCTTTCCAAATACGTGTAAATCTTGCCTTTCTGGATTCCTTTCAACAACTTGCCCACCACTGACGTCTATAGTTCCCTGGCTTGCCCTTACCATCTTTCTCAAACAGTGGCACCACATTAGCCAACCTCCAGTCTTCCAAGCACCTCACCTGTGGCCATCAATGATACAAATATCTCAGCAAGGGGTAAGCAATCACTTCTCTAGCTTCCCACAGACTTCTAGGGTACACCTGATCAGGCCCTGGGGATTTATCCATCTAGTTGCATTTTAAGGTATCCTGCACCACCACCTCGATAATATGGATGGTTTTCAAGATGTCATTATTTATTTCCCCATGTTCTCCAGCTTCCATATCCTTATCCTCAGGTATTGAGGCTAAATACTCATTTTGCAGCTACCCTATCTCCTGCGGTTCCACACACACAAGTTTGTACATTCTCTCCGTGTCTGTGTGGGTTTCCTCTGGGTTTCTTAGCACAATCCAAAGATGTGCAGGTTAGGTGGATTGGCCATGGGAAATACGGGGTTATGTGGGAGTTCGGGTGGGGGATGCTTTTTGGAGGATTGTTACAGACTCGATGGGACAAATGGCCTCTCTCTGCACTATAGGGATACTAGTTTCACTACCAAGTCAGGTACTGACCTGATCTGAACTCATGCTGTTCACATTCCAGCTGGAAGCTGAAATTAACTAATGCTACACAGACCAGAATTTGTCAATGACATTAGATTAGATTACAGTGTGGAAACAGGCCCTTCGGCCCAACAAGTCCACACCGACCCGCCGAAGCGAAACCCACCCATACCCCTACATTTAC
>NC_057737.1:9935721-9947504 GCF_004010195.1 Chiloscyllium plagiosum | reverse complement strand
GTTCCTCCACACTGCCAAGAATCCTGTCTTTAATCCTATATTCAACATTCAACAATCACTTTGCATTTATCCAGGTTGAACTCCATCTGCCATTTCTCAGCCCAGCTCTACATCCTGTATATGTCACGCTGCAGCCTGCAGTAGCCCATGATACTATCGACGGCTCCTCCAACTTTTGTGTCATCTGCAAATTTACTAACCCACCCCTCAACCTCCTCATCCAAGTCATTTATAAAAACTACAGAGAGCAGAGGCCCAAGAACAGAGCCCTGCAGGACCCCACTCAACACTGACTTCCAGGCAGAATACTTTCCATCTAGAACCACTCTCTGCCTTCTGTCAGCCAGCCAATTCTGAATCCAGATAGCCAAATCTCCCTGTATCCCATACTTCCTGACTTTATGAATGAGCCTACCATGGGGAACCTTATCAAATGCCTTGCTGAAGTCCATATACACCACATCCACTGCTCAACCTTTGTCAACCTGTCCTGTCACCTCCTCAAAGTACTCAATAAGATTTGCGAGGCATGACCTGCCACTCACAAAGCCACGCTGACTGCCTTTAATCACGCTATGCTTTGCCAAATAGTCATAAATCCTATCCCTCAGAATTCTTTCCATAACTTTGCTGACCACAGACGAGAGAATTAATAAAACATGGGATCCCTTGTGGGATTTGAACCCATATCCCTGGAGCATTAAAGTAAAGGTAAAGTGTTGCAGGTGCTGGACATCCGAAACAAAAACAGAAAGTTGGAAGAGCACAGCATGTGTGGCAGCATCTGTGGAGACAGAAACAGGGTTCAGTGTGACTCTTCTTCAGAACTCAGATCAGGAGCCGGGGCCTCTGGATTACCAGTCAGTCACATTATCGCTAATCCAACATTACATGACTTAATAGTTTTGTAATTTAAATGTTTTTGAGGAAGACATTGTCCTCATGTCCAGGACAAAATTAGATTAGATTCCCTGCAATGTGGAAACAGGCCCTTCGGCCCAATAAGTCCACACTGACCCTCCAAAGAGTAACCCACCCAAATCCATTTCCCTCTAACTAATGCACCTAACACTGTGGGCAATTTAGTGTGGCCAATTCACCTGACCTGCACATCTTTGGACTATGGGAGGAAACCTGACAACCTGGAGGAAACCCACGCAGATACGGGGAGAATGTGCAAACTCTTCACAGACAGTCGCCCCAGGCTGGAATTAAACTTGGGACCCTGGTGCTGTGAGACCGCAGTGCTAACCACTGAGCCACCGTGCCGCCCTGAAGATGTGCAATGTTTTAAATGTAGTGATTATGTTACAATGAATGATATTTTCTGATGACACAGTGACCACAATCTCTCTTTTCTTAAGATGCTGTAAAACTCTCTTAAGAAAGTGTCTTTATAAAACTAAATTGGTGTGTTTTTCTTGTTGAAGGTCTATACACATCATTCAAACTTTTAGCATTCAATTAGAGTCATAGACATGTACAGCATGGAAACAGACCCTTCAGTCCAACTTATCCATGCTGACCAGATATCCTTATCTAATCTGTTTTTCTTGTTGAAGGTCTATACACATCATTCAAACTTTTAGCATTCAATTAGACATGTACAGCATGGAAACAGACCCTTCAGTCCAACTTATCCATGCTGACCAGATATCCTTATCTAATCTAGTCCCACCTGCCAGCACCCGGCCCATATCCCTCTAAACCCTTCCTATTCATATACCCATCCAGATGCCTTTTAAATGCTTTAATTTTACTAACCTCCACTACTTCCTCTGGCAGCTCATTCCATACATGCACCACCCTCTGTGTGAAAAAGTTGCCCCTTAGGTCTCTTTTATATCTTTCCCCTCTCACCCTAAACCTATGCCCTCTAGTTCTGGACTCCCCCACCCCAGGGAAAATTTATAATTTTATAAACCTCTATATGGTCACCTCTCAACCTCCGACACTCCAGGGAAAATGGCCCCAGTCTGTTCAGCCTCTCCCTATAGCTCAAATCCTCCAACCCTGGCAACATCCTTGTAAATGTTTTCTGAACCCTTTCAGGTTTCAATTATTTTGCTGAAATTGATTTCTGAAACTTGGCAGTTCTAACAGAGTCGTAAAGTACACCATAGATTTTGGCCAAATTATTTAGCAGTTTGAAAAAATAGGATAGGCAGCAAATGCCATTAAACGAAAAAAAACTTCAGATGGAAACTGAGAGACTTACGTATTTTATGCAAATTATGCAGATCTTTGCAAAAAAGTAAGAAAAGAATTTGTCGATAGCAGAGTAACTAAAAGTACTGTTAAGTGCTCGACTGCAGCTGATTTGTTGAAACAACATTAGAGATTGATGGTGGTGTGGGCCCATCCAGCCCCTCAAGCCTATTCCATCATTGAATAAACCATGGCTCATCTGATTGTGGCTTCACTCCACTATCTTGCCTGTCTCCCATCATCCTAAATTTCTTTGTCAATCCAAATTCTGCCTGAGACAAGATTTGAATAGTTTAATGAGCCAGCCTCCCCTGCTCCATGTTAAAGAGAATTGCGAAGACTTGCTTCCACTGAGAGAAAATAAAACTCCTCCTCATATTTTACATATTACAAAAATATACTTTGTTCATGATGATATCTTTATATACATACATAGTCACTAAAGCAGTTCAGTTCTGTACAATAGCAAATGAAGAAACAAACATTGGAATTTTACTCTATCAAGCAAACAAACCAAAGGCATTTCTTATTTGTGTAAGATGGTTTTACTGCATTTGAGGCAATGGGAGGGTCTGATAACTGAACAGACCTTCATTTAACTTCAGTAGAAAGATCTTCGAGATTGGTCTTTCCCCACTGTCCCTTGGCAGCAGCTACCCAGGCTTTAGTGTGTCCCTCAGCACGTGCTCCTGGACCTCGGAATGTGCCAGTCTGCAACAGTTGGTCAGGATCAACACCTTGCTCTGGGAGACCAACAGGTTTCGGGCAGACCACACAGCAGAGTCCTGGGTCATTGAGCTGCTCGGGATGAACCTCAGCAAAAACCACTATACCTTTCTCCAGACTTCCTTCCTCCTCATATTTGCCTTAAAATACTCCTCTTATTTTGAAATTGTACCCTGCTCCTCAGCATCTGTCTTGTCAACCCATTTGAATCTTATACGTTCCAATAAATTTGAAATTCTTCAAAACGTCAATGAATATGGCTCCAGTTGCTCAACTGTTTCTATGACGAACCCTTCATTCCAAGAACAAACTTAGTGAATGTTCTCTAACTTGTTTCCAATGCAACTATATCCCTTCAGATGTGACGAAGGGATACTGTACAGAAACCCCAGATGCAGTATCGCCAATAGCCTGTACAACTGCAATAAGACATTCCTCATTCCATATTGTAACCTCTTTGCAATAAAGGCCAACATTCCATTTGCTTTCCAATCTACTTACTATAACTGGAAGAAAGTGAGGACTGCAGATGCTGGATATCAGAAACGAAAAGTGTGGCGTTGGAAAAGCACAGCAGGTCAGGCAGCATCCGAAGAGCAGGAGAATCGATGGTTCAAGCATCAGCCCTCTATCACACTTTTCAACTGCTTGGCATACCTGTACACTGACCTCTGGTGATTCAGATAAAGTGATTTTAACTCGGGAATTGAGGTTGACCTTAGAGCCAGTGGGTTGTGGTGGAGTGTGAGGGGAAACCACCCAAGGTGAGTTTGACTTGTGTCCCAAAGGTTGGTGATCTCTCCACCAGGAAATTACCAAACGTCGGTTGACAAAATTCTTAGGGAGTTTAGAACAACTGCTTCCAAGAAGTATCTATTGACCTGAATCTGAAAGTGAAACTGTGTCAGATAACAGATCAACCGAATGGGAAACGTGGACTGATTAGCTCCTGGACAATGATGAAGAAGGTAACAAGATATTGACTGGGTTGCAATGTAACGCCTGGAAATGTGGTGGAGCCAAGTTCAATGGAGGCATTTAAGAGGCCATTGGATGCTGTTTCGATAGACATGGGGCAAGGGCATGGACAGGAAGGCAGTAGATTGGAACCTTGTCCCTTTGTGGTGTGGCACGATGGGCTGAATGGCCTTCTCCGGCGCCGGGGCGGGTTGATTGCAGGACAGGGGCGGGGCCAATGACGTTGAATAGTGGGCGGGGCCTTTGGAGCGGAGGGTTTAAATGACCCCGAGGATCAAATGACAGTGGGCGGGGCTAGGAGGAAGGTCACGGCCAGTGTGCAGCTTGTGGGCTGGTCCGAGGTGGCTGACGTAAGGTGCGGGCGGGTCCACGGGCGGGACGCGTGGGCGGAGCAATAGCGTTTGGGTTTGGGCGGGCATTCCAGGGTCGCGCACCGGCGCTGTAGGCTGGGCGGGGCGGGGCGTGCGCCTGCGCCGTCAGCGCATCGTGGGGGGGGGGCGTGTCCGGGCCTGAGATCTCGCGAGAGCCGTTGAATGCATCAGTTTGCGGTGGGAGGTGGGAGCACGTGGGCCGGCGGTGGATCGCGGAGCCTGTGAGAGAGGCCCCATAGACCGAGAGAGGGACCCAGATCCGGACCCCTCAGCCTGGTAGCCTTGTCCCCCCACCCCACCCCCGGGTGAGTTCGCGTCCGTGAATACCGCTGTCCTCCGGCTGGGGCTTGTGTGAATGCGGTGGCTCCGGGCTGATGCCGCTGCTCTATTCCCCCTGCCCTCTGGAGCCGCCCGCCCCGGCTGCTCTGACGCCGCCGCCGCCGCCGCGTCCTCCTGGGGGTGACCCTAAGCCGCTGAGCCCAAGGTCGGGGCTGCAGCATGCGGAGCCCGCTGGGCCTGGGGTGGGTGGTGGTGGCGGAACGCCGGCTGAACCTGAGGGAGAGCCTCCCGCGGGTGATGCCGGTGGGAAGGGAAGCGGCAGCAGGGCCCGGGCTGGGTGAATGGGGCGGCCCCGCTGCAGTCCGGGGGACGGGCTGGCACTGGAGGTCACTGGGCTCGCCTTCTCCGCGATATGGAGCGGCCCTTTCCCTGGAAGCGGGGGAGGAGAAGCAGCAGCGGGAGGCCCCAGCTTTACCGTCCCATCACGGCCCGCTTTTTACAGCCTTTTCTATTGGGGGGGGGGAAGCTAACGATTAACGCTTCAAACAAAAATAATTCCGGCCAAGTATTTAGTTCTTTCTGGTGTTGTCAGGAATTGGGTTCATTTCACTGAAAGCTGTCTTGTTTGTTTTATTTTGTGTGAAGGGGTTGTTGTTCTCATTGACCATTATTACAAGGCAGATTCTGGAAATACTTGCAGTCCGCAAGAACGAGCGCTCCCAGTTTCACAATCAAGACACAAATGGTTTGGCACGGGGTGGTGCCAGTCATGCTGCCCACGTCCTGATCTCTGCCCCCTTTGTGGCAGCAGGAAACTCGCAGAATCTTTGTAGCTGCCTTTATGTGGATGGCTGGCTCTTATTTCAGTTTGCCTCATGGTTCAGGCTTTTTTTTTTAAAGATAAAAGTGCAGTAAAATGAATTTTACCGATCAGGGTGTCAGTGTAGAATGGTGCCTGAGTCCTCTTGTGCTTTAAAAAAACTATAGCTAAAAAAAAATGAACCATGCGAATCTGACTGATTTGTTCAACTGCGCTTTTAAGCTTTGTGACAAATTGAAGTGACTGATTTGTGGGTGGAGTTTCAATTTGACAGTCACTGTTTCAGTCTTGCTGTTCAGATTCATAGTATTATCAGTATTTGTGAAATTTTCATTGTGCCACTTCAGGCAGTATATCTAACGTGATTGAAGTGTACTTTTTCTATATTGTAGTGAATGGACACTAGTTTTTGAAGTTTCCTGCAGTTGGTCCTGTCTTTGTCCAGTGTTAAAATCACTGCAGTGATTGTGCTGATAGCTGCATCTCAAAATGACTGCTTTTTCATGTCTCTTTCTTATCAGTGCTGTGTTATCAATACCCCTCCTAAAATAAGTTGACCTTGTTTCTGTGCAAATATACCTTGTGCCAGATTCGGTTTGGTTGTGGTGTTTGTTCCCTTGCTCTGGTGACTTTAGATTGGAACTGGGCCAATGGGAGTGGAGTTGTGCTGACTGGGCATAGAGAATGTATGTGTGTAGAGGGCAGGTTAAGCGTGAAGAGCTTTCTTTGTACACAGTTGTTTCCACCTCTTTGTCAATTGCCAATGCACAGAAATACTTTTAAGTGGAGCAATAGGAAGGATTTAGAGGGATGTGGGCCAAATGCTTGCAAACGGGACTCGATCAGGTTCAGATATCTGGTTGGCATGGGCGAGTTGAACCAAAGGGTCTGTTTCCGTTCTGTACATCTCTGTGACTTGATTAACCTATTTGAATAGGTTGGTGGCAGTACAGTATAGAAGTCATAGAGTCGTAGAGATGTACAGCATGGAAACAGACTCTTCAGGCCAACTGAGGTTGGATAGGCTGTAGCTGTTTTCCCTGGAGTGTCGAAGGCTGAGGGGTGACCTTATAGAGGTTTATAAAATCATGAGGGGCATGGATACGGTAAATAGACAAAGTCTTTTCCTTGGAGTGGGGGAGTCCAGAACTAGAGGGCATAGGTGTCAGGTGAGAGGGGAAAGATATTAAAGATATCTAAGGGGCAACGTTTTCATGCAGAGGGTGTACATGTATGCAATGAGCTGCCAGAGGAAGTGTGGAGGCTTGGTACATTACAACATTTAAAAGGCATCTGGGTGGGTGTATAAATAGGAAGGGGTTAGAGGGATCTTGGCCAGGTGCTGGCAGATGGGACTAGATTGGGTTGGGATTCATTGTACCTCACACTATCTTTCTATAGTGTTCAGTCTGTGGTGAAGGAGCTGAACTGTCACTGAACTTCTATAATGACATTTTATATTGGACATCTATTGAGTATTGTGCTTTGCAGGCCCTCCATGAAGAAGACATCTTGTGGTGACCAGCTTCTTTGGGGAGGGAAGTGGTGGGGGTGCATGGTTGTTAAACATGAGGATGCTGTGGTTGCACAGCTGGCATGAGGGAGGGAGGCAATTCCAGTCTCTGCCCATGATGCCTTAAGGCCTGGTGACCAGTTCTGGGTGAAGAAGGGGTGGAATACTCATGTTGGACATTTGGGAGATCAGTGTTATACGGGAGAAAGCTCAGAGTGGAAGTTAAGAACATTGGTTTTGTGCCTTCAAAAACTGAATGTTAGCATGGATGGGCAAATTGGGTTTGTTGCAGGATCTGATGTGGACACCCCAGGTTTCTCGACACTTTAATATAAGACAAAGAATTGCAGCTGTTGGGCATTTGAAACAAAATTGGAAATTGCTGGTGAAACTCAGCTGTTCTGATTGAAGAGTCTCACAACATTGACTTGCCTTTCTTCCCACTGATGTTGCCCTGACTGCTGAGTTGCACCAGTAATTTGTTTTTAGACATGCTATTGGAGGTTCAGTGCTGAAACTGGAATACTGTTGGGAGGTGGGAATCGGGCATTTGCAATGCTAGCTAATATTGGAGCAGGGGAGGAGAAGAGGTGCAAGAGCATATATTTATTGGGCACAAGGGTGAGGGAGTTAGCGGTGGATTTTGTCGACTCAATAGATGTGAAAAAGGACTTGTGCAGAGTTCGACTTGGGGGAGGATAAGTTGAAAGAAGCTCTGTTCTTGTGACAAATTGAGGTTTTGCTGCAGGTGTTCAGGAAGATTGACGTAGTATCAGGATTAATGTGAATATCTCAGTTATTTTACACCAATGGGAAGTGATGCTGGCTGTGCGCATCCTGTACTCTAATCTTAGGTTTATAGTGTTTTAATAATTGATAATACCCCCTACCCATCAAAGCAGAATGCTTGATTGGCACCAAATCCACTCCCTCCACTGACGCTCAATCGCAGGCGTGCGTACTATCTACAAGGCGCTCTGCAGAAATTCACCAAAGACCCTCATTCAACGCTTTACAAACTCTCAGCGACTTCTATCTAGAAGGACAAGGGCAGCAGATAGATAGGAACACCACTATTTGCAAGTTCACCTCCAAGGCACTCGGCATCCTGACTTGGGAGTATATCACTGTCCCTTCACTGTCACTGGGTCAAAATCCTGGAATTCGTTCCCTAAGGACATTGTGGGTCAACCCGTAGCAGGTGGACTGCAGCGATTCAAGAAGGGACCTTCTCCAGGGCAACTAGGGACGGGCAGTCAATGCTGGCCATTCAACTGTGCCCACGTCCCACAAATAAATTTTTTAAAAACCTAATGCACAGATCTTTTTCTTGCAACATGGTCCTTAACTGGCAGGTTGGGAGTGAGGAAGAGATGTTGAAGAAAGGCCACTTGTGGGTTTTGACTGAAGCATATTCAGGGCAGAATTAAGGGAGATGTACCTGGTATCTGGTTCTACTCAATGTCACTCCTGAATACTGGGAATTCAAGACTTGCCCGGAGGACCGCAAAACCTCAAAAGCACATCTTTTTCCCTAGAGCACTACTTGCAAACTTGAGTGCAGTTCAAGTTAAGTAATTTTTGGCATCTGAGCATTATAACTAGTCAGTTCAGTTGGGCATGTTCTGAACTATGCAGATGCACGCTGTAAGGGTAAGGTACCGTTGTTGGAACTGATCTCTGCTGTCCTGATCTCCAGCAATGGCTGAGGATGAATGGGCAACACAGCACTTCATGGATTTTTGTTTGTGTTCCAGTATTGTTAGTAACCAATCCAAGTGTCATTCCCTATGAGATAGTGTTCCATGTGTTGCGCACCACATTTTTAAAGTTGCAAGATTTGGTTTTTAGGCTCTGTTAATTTCAGTGGTGCATGGTGACCTTAAAATAGCAATTAATTCAATAGAAATCTGCAGGACAGATCAAAAGGAGGCCAGGTTGTTCTCGTGTATGATGTTGGTTATCCCACTCACTTGACAGGTGACAGGGCCCTTATTCAAAATCAGGTAGAAACATCATTGTGAATTGCTATTGCCACCATCAAGAGGAATTGCCTGGTTTACCTTTTTTAGGATCTTGTGGCACAGTGGTAGTGTTCCAGTCTCTGGGTTAGTAGGCCTAGGTTCAAGTCTCACCAGTTCCAGAGTTGTCATAACCTATTCGAACGGGGCGATTTAACAATTGCCTGAAAGGTGAGTCAGAATGTCTTCGTGACGGCATGACAAAGCATTGTTACTCTGGGTGACCATTGCAAGCACTGGTTCAAGTGGAAAAAATGGTCCTTTGAACCTTGAAAGTGCTTGTGTCTGGAGAACAGCTCCTGTGTAACGGAGAGAGTACATTTTAATCAGACGTCCTGTGTTGCTGCAGAAACCCTTTTTTGTTCAAGATTTTCACCTTTCAATTTGCAGAAACAAACCAACTTAAGTATTACTGTGTGAGTGGAGATTACCGATTGTTTGGCAGAAGAATGTGCCAGTTAATAATGATTGGCAGTGAACTGCCAGGCTTTGATTTAAATTTTAAACCAAAAAGGTTTACTATGGTCGGTGCTCTGTCCTGAGAAATCAGCCACTGAGTGGCTGTCACCTATTTCGTTGAGTTGAAATAGGTGCTGTATATGCATGTTCTTTTTATCTGCAAGAACTGGCCCTGTAATTTAAAATGCAACTTCCAGTCCCCGCCAGGCTATTGTTATAAGCACTGCTCAAGTTCTGAGTTCGCAAATGACCAATGTTATGTAAACTGCCGACTTTCCAGTAGCCACTCAAGTGAGTTGATGGTTTTGACTCTAGATGTTTATCGGTCTGGCGTGAAAGCACTGTTCAGTTGGGATGTTTGATTTCAGGTTGTTGAATCTTTTAGAGAAAATATTTCCTTTGATAAGATCCAGACCAAGCAGCCACTGACATCTTCAGGTTCGAACGAGGTTAAGAGGTGATGTCATAACGTATATGTTCACCTGAATGTTTGTGGTTACTTGAAACTTCCTCTGTAAAGAGGGGAATCCCAGTGTTTTCAGTAGATGCTAAAATCAGAACCAATATAGGCACCAAAATGTACACAGCTGACATATTAAATATTTTGTCTCTGACTTTATCAAGGAAGGAAGTGCTACTGTGATGTGAGGAGACAGTCCAGAAATAAGAATTTAAAATTGGTACAATCTTGGTTAAGCTTTCTGTACTTAGTGGGTGAAGACAAGGCACGTGCATCCATGGTTATGGGAAGAGTGGAAATTATGGAGGCATTGGTCATAATTGTCATGCCTGCTTTAGACTCTGGGGTGAAGACAGAGGACTTGAGAATTGCAAATGTTGTTTCACTGCTGATAAAACATGTAAAGTTGAGCTCAACAACTACAGGCTGATCAACGATGGGGAAGCCTCTAGAAACACTAGTTCAGGACAACATCACTTGGGTGAATTTGGCTTATTTAAGAGAGCCCATTATGGATTTGTTAAGGGCAAATTGTTTAGCTGGGTGGAGTTTTAATGGTGACAAGAATGTTAACAAGGACACTTGATTTAAAAAATGTCTCAACAGACTGAACAAAGTTATAACTCCTGGAATAAAAAGGACAGGTACAATTTAAAGAATGCAAGATTGACTGACAGCAAACAGTGGTTGATTAATTTTTGTCTGAAGAAAGATTTGCCGTGAAGTTACCCAGGAGTCTGTGCTTGGGACCCTGGATAGGAAAGGTTTAGATGGATCTGGGCCAAATGCAGGCAAACAGGACTAGTTTAGTTTAGGAATCCTAGTCAGCATGGACACGTTGGGCTAAAGGTCCTGTTTCCGTGCTGTATGACATACCTGTGATGTGTTTGGTTATATGCTTATGGCCTAGACCTTGGTGTGCAGAATGTAGTTGTCATCCTGGTGTTCCCCCCACCCCCCCATCTTTATTCCGGGCCCTGGAGGGAAAGAGAGAATGATTGTCCATGTGCACAAAGACATGAGTTCACGGTCTTCTCTGGAACAGTAGTTTCTCAATGAACTATATAGTCATTTTACAGGGAGGAGCATCCAGATAAGGCAACATCCATGTTAATTGGGTGGCCATTACAGTCAATGAGTACCAATAGCAGAGACCAAGCCCTTTACTGTTATGCAATCAACGTTCTTAACTGGATTCATACAATGGATACTTTCCCCTTTGCTAGCTGACCTTGCATACGGAAGGCTTCCAATATTGTTAAATGGTTTTACATAATGAATGCTTTTCCACCTTGTTAATCCATTACCCTTGCCTTTAGCACCCATTGTTAACTAAGTTCTTACCTGATCTGAGTCATGCTCAGCTGAACCTCTTGTTTCCCAAAACTCAGAACTTGATGCCTTCCCTGCCTGCTTATACCTTATACACATTCTCATTATGACAAAGTTTGCAGGCGCTACAGGACCTGGAAGAATTGTGAGGAATGTAGCGCAGAATCTCAAAAGGATATCGACAATTTAGTGGAACAGGCAGGAAATTGGAAATTAGTGCAGAGAAGTGTGGTGTGATTCAGATTGGTAGCAAGGGGTTAACTCTAAAAGTGTCACAAGCGCTGAGAGACCAGGGCTGTGCGTGGAGGTATTGATCTGTTGGAAAAGAGAAGGTTGAGAGGAACTTTGATAAGAGCAGCTCAAAATCCTGAGTGCCTCTTGCAAAAATGCCATCCCGTATTCCCAATTCCTCCGCCTTTGCTGTATCTGCACCCAGGAGGACCAGTTCCACCACAGAACACACCAGATGGCCTCCTTCTTTAGAGACCACAATTTCCCTTCCCACATGGTTAAAGATGCCCTCCAACGCATCTCGTCCACATCCTGCACCTCTGCCCTCAGACCCCACCCCTCCAACTGTAACAAGGACAGAACGCCCCTGGTGCTCACCTTCCAC
>NC_057737.1:9814744-9935249 GCF_004010195.1 Chiloscyllium plagiosum | reverse complement strand
TCCCCCACTCACCTATTGTACTCTCTGCTACTTTCTCCCCACCCCCATCCTCCTCTAGCTTATCTCTCCACGCTTCAGGCTCTCTGCCTTTATTCTTGATGAAGGGCTTTTGCCCGAAACGTCGATTTTATTGCTTCTCGGATGCTGCCTGAATTGCTGTGCTCTTCCAGCACCACTAATCCAGAATCTGGTTTCCAGCATCTGCAGTCATTGTTGTTACCAAAATCCTGAGTGGTCAGGACACAGTAGAGGGAAAACCTTTTCTTTTAGCAGAGGGACTGAGATCTGGGGGTGTTGATTTTAAGTAATTCCCAAAAAAAAAGCAATATTATAACGAGAAACCTTTTGGCGTAGTCCAGTGGTTGGAATCTGGAATGCAGTGAGTGTGGGATTGAACCAAAATTGCCTTCTCTTTTAAAACTACCAAAATCTGGAATGGCAATTTACTAAATCTGAATAATAATATCTGGGGTGATGGTGCATCCCCATCCCATGGGATGCCCTCCGGTCTCTAAAGAATGCCTCACTCTGTGCTGTGATATTTGTGACTAATGCTATTTGGGATAGCAGCAGGTACAAAGGGATGTTGATCCAAGGTGGGTCGATTAAGGTAACATACATGTGGGGGTTTGGTTGAATTAAAGAGGGGCATACAAGACATGAGGGTCTGAAGCTGACCATAGAAGGAAACCAATAAGTGCCGAAGTTCACAGGTAATCCTTGTGTTGTCTGCAAACTACCAATTTTGGAAGCCAGTCTGCACACGTTTGAGATAATGGTTGCCAGGTGCCTGGGAGGGAAGAGGAGGAAGTTGCCAAGTGGTCCCACTTGGGATTTAGAACTAAGATGAGGAAGCTAATACACAAGCTCTCTCTTATATGCGGACACATATACACTCACGCACACACACCCCCATTACTCATACCGACATGTGCACCCTCTCGCACATACCCCATCACACTCCCTCTCACACACTTAACCAAGCTTACACACACTCATACCTACACACACACTACCACGTCCACACATGCACACTCAATCTGTCACTCCTACGTGTGTGCACACAAGTTTACGGAATGAATTTGTTTTTGCAGAATTATGTTTTATTTTGCTCAAAAACTGCATGAATCCATGTAAAACTATACAGAAGGTTTGTCAGTGTGAATGGCATTGGGACAGAGACATCACACTCTATTGTTTTAAAAACCTGAAGTACCTTGAGAATGTAATTTAAAAGTAGTTCTGGGATTTACATAATAAAAGCCAGAAGCCAGCATATCCCATTGTAAAAGATGAAAGTTTCAATCTAAGATTGTTCACTGAATCACATCTCCATCACACTGGACTCCTTTGGCTATAAATTCTGTCATCATGATCTTAACCTCCACAACCACTAATGAAGGAGCAGCGCTCTGAAAGCTAGTGCTTTCAGATAAACCCATTGGACTAAACCTGGTGTTGTGATTTTTGTTTTAACTAAGATGAGGAAGAATTTCTTCACTTGGGTGCTGATGTATCCCTTGAGCCTGGTGGGTCAGTGCAGATATTTAGGACAGGTTGCTCCATTTCTGGATAATGGAAACCATCGAGGGATACAGGGACAGTGTCTACTTCAGCACCACGTTACTGCAATCAGCTGTGATCTGATTGAAAAGCAGAATGGGCTGAATGGCCTGTGTCTCCCCCTGTTTTCCACGTGGCCACATAAACACTGCTCCTGTAATTAGTCCTTGATGTCTCCCAGGAGTTGGGGGAGTAATTTGCAGTCGGATCTCTGTGCCAGGTGGGCTGACTGCGAGCAGTTGGAATGTAAAAAATTGCCAGGCTTCCGTAATGTGGAAATGAATTCTTGAAGTGGAGTCCTGTCAGCATTCGTGCTTGAAGTGATAATTTTCCTTCACCGTGGTTTTTCTTTTCCTCAGATGTGTAAATGTTGTCTTCACCTCCTTGAGTTGTTTGTTCTGAAACTGCCTCACTTCCATTTGCAGTGCAAGTGTCAACAGCACTTTGATAAAGGTGCTGGGAAACAAAAAGTGATGATTTGAAAGGTTAGCAATTGTAAATAAACAGAGTTCAAAGAGCTAAGTATTAGTGACTGGAGTTGTAGTGGTGGAGCTTTCACTCTGAAATCGAGTGGGTGGTACAGGTGAGGGTCTTGGTGTCTCGTTCTCTGAAATAGCTTTGCCACCCCTTTGTTTTTGGAAGCTGTTTCATCATGCTCACAAATGATACCTTGTTTCTTTAATCATTGGTTATTGTAGCAATCATGTATCTGGGTTTGCTACAAAGGCACCATCAATCTTTGAAGCTCCACTTTTATGTGGAGAGGCTGGTGTTTCTATTCAGTCAGTAATTTTCAGAATTGTGGCCGTGGAGAAACTGTTTCTATTGGCACCGGGGTTGAGGTTAAGAGGGCACCAGTTAAAAGCAATTGGCAAAATAGTGATGGAGGGCTATCCTTTGCAGCATGTGATTAGGATCTGGAATGCATCACCCAAGTGTGTGCTGGATGTGGGTCGTTCCAATGGTTGGAGAGTAACTGGAGAGAGGTGGGTTTTTGGGGTAGAGTGCAGGTAAAGTTTTCTGTCAGAGGGCTGGCACTGATGTGATGGGCAGAATGGCTGTCTCCTGTGCTGTAACCATCCTGAGATTTTTATTTGTGTTCTGAGCATTCTTTGTCACGAGAGGGAGGCTCCTTCAAGCACCATCTGACCCCCTCCTCCTTCCTTCAGTGCTGCCTGTGGACAGGCAGGAATACAGTTCCTCTCCATTATTGTGCCTGCACTTCTCTCCAGTCAGGTTTCAGAGAACAATACACGTGAACAAATCACGCATGCACTTTCTGAAAAATTATAGGGGACATTGTTGCCAGCATTGGACGCCACAGCAGGAATCAATTACGTAAACATTATTCGTGTTGTATTAAGCAGACTGGTTATTTTAGACCGTTTAGTAATGACTTAACTCTGTGCAGAATTCAGGGCACAGTCTGAGCTTAGTGACTTCACTTGGTTTGTTAAAATTTATTATAAGGAAATTCTGAATGTGTTTACTAACTTGTGGCAAAGTGAGATTGGCTTCACTCTCCGCATGTTGGGGGCTGTTTTGGATTCCTGTGTGAAACTGAGCAAAGGCCAGTCCCTCCCTCCGGTCGTGGAGAGCTTATTTCAAGGCCTTCCCAGGCCGAATGATGTTATGGGGTCACCTCAATTCCAGGCAGTTACACTGACCCTCATCTGCAGAGAAGTGAGAGTTAAAACAAACCATTCCGAATCTGGGCACGTGACTGGGGCACCGCACCTTCACAGACAGTATTTGTTGCAGTGGCTCGGTGGTCAGTGTTGGTGAGTTTGTCCTTTGTGCCACATTGAGGTGGGAACTGTGGCCCCTCCACTTCCAATGTTGTTCAGTAGCCCAGTGCTGCCAAGGTAGGACTGATTTGAAGCAGACACTAATCCCTATAGTTTTATTGTGGGTGTGTTGCATAACCTGTCCACAAATAAACTTATAATCAAGCTGATGTGAATTACACAGACTTGATTTGTACTTTAGTTGGGGCAGACAGCATGAGTTTGTGGGTACTTGTTCCAAATTGTAGGTATCGGTCAGACTGAATTAAGGCTAACAGTTTAAATGGGATATAATTTGTAACGTGGGTAGTCTGGTTGTGAGGATGATGTGGTGAGCCTCTTTATCTTTGGGTGGTCCTGAACTGTTTATTTTTAGATGTTGTACATATTCCGCAGACAGATGCCTGTCTCAGGTGATCAAGTTGCAGAAGCGGTTATTTTGGGTGCTTTTCCTGTCAAGCAAGAGGAGTGTGTGAGATGAACTCGTTGCCAGGGTGGGAGATATTCCTGTGCCTGCATGGACAGCCTACGCTATTAACTCCCTTGACCCTGTACTGCCTTTCAGCGCGATCATGCCTGTTTGAACTTCCTTTGGCACATATCCCTTCAGACCTTGGCTTAATAAACTTTTATTGATGTTAGATTTAATATTATCAACTGACCTAGCATCCACTGCCATTTGTGGTAGAGTTCCAAACTTCGACCACCCTCAGAAGTGCTTCCTAACGTGTCTCCTGAACAGTTTGGCTCTTAGTTCTCAAATCTTCCACCAGTGGAAAACGGACAAGACCGTAGATAAAGATGAGCCCTGACTGTCTTGAAGACTTTCATCAGATCACCCCCTAAACGTCAAAATTCTAGAGAAACCAGGCTTCCTTTGTCTAATCTCTTCTCATAACTTAACCCCTCAAGTCCCAGTATCAATTGAAGTCTATGTTGTACTCCCTCCAAGGCCCATTCATCTTCCTCAGGTGTAGTACCCAGATATGGTGTCAGTGCTCCATGTGGAGCACTCCAAGTTAGACCAAGTGGGGTCTGACCAGGGTTTTGTGTAACTGTGGCGAAAGTGAGGACTGCAGATGCTGGAAATCAGAGTCGAGAGTGTGGCGCTGGAAAAGCACAGCAGATCAGGCAGCATCTGAGGAGCAGGGGGAAAAAAAAATCGGCGTTTCGGGCAACAGTAATTCCCGCTGAAGGGCTTTTGCTTGAAATGCCGATTTTTATTTTTTTCCCCTGCTCCTCGGATGCTGTCTGACCTGCTGTGCTTTTCTAGCACCACACTCTCGACTTTTGTATAACTGTTGCATAACTTCTACTTCCTTCTGCTCCAACATGCTAGACATAAAGGCCAGCGTTCCATTAGCTTTCTTGATTATTTTCCAAATTTTTGTGGTATTTTAAAGATCTCTGCATCTGAACCCCCAAGTCTCTTTGGACACTTGCTGTGTTTAACTTCATGCTATCTAGAAAGTCCAAAATGGATAACCTCATACTTGCTTGATTTGAACAAGCATCTGTTAGTTTTGCCCATTTTCTACACTCTCTCCAATACTGCTGAACTTTGTGTCATCAGCAAAATTGGATCTATGACTTTCTGTGCCATTATTTGTTAACAACTTGGATCATGTAAATAAATGAGGCCCTAACACAGGTCCTGGTGGGCCGCCACTGGTCATATCCTGCCAATCGGAGACCCAGCCATTATCTCTCCTTTCTGTTGCTGCCACTTAATAATTTCCCAGCCACGTCAGTAATTTGCCATCTGTTCCATAGGCTCCTGCCTTAGTTAACAGTCTCTTCAGTGAAGACTTTCTTCCTGAGGTGAAAGGCCTGCCCCTTATTCTGAGGCTGTCCCCTAGTTGTAGATTTCTCAGATGAAGGGGGAGATGTAAAAAGCTTATAGATATTTTGTAATCATCTTGTTCAGAGATTTTAGTGCATGTGTCCGGAGCAGGTAGGACCTCAGCCTGGGTCTACTCCAACTGTGTAAGAATATTTCGTGTCTCATTGAGGTTAAATGTAGATGTGTGCAGAACTAAAAATTGGCCTGGTGGAATCCTTTAGGGTGACCAAGGTAATCTATTTAATTAGAGGCTGTTTAATTTAACCTTGTATTGGGATGAATTAGCTCAGACATGCTTCTAATAGCTGTGCTTGTAACACAAGTGTTTGAAGTTCTCTTTGCTTTGAGAGAAGCTGATCAATTGTAAATGTAAGCAAATATATTCTTTCAGATTCTCCCTTGACCTCTAGATGTTTGTGTGTGTTGAAGTGAGTGTGACAGAAATAGCTCAGGGACAGATGAACTAATATAGACATTGCTGATAAAATGGGTACATTGGAGCTGACTTCCCCACCACCATTTCTAACCCTGCAACTGGTTGATCTGCATTGGGAAAATACTAGATTCATGTTTGCACATTATTGCAGCCTAGGTAAGGTATTTTGCAAACATTGTTTGTCTTGGGTAGTCTGACGTATTCAGTTTCCACCTTTTGGATGTTAGGCCAAATGCAAATTGTCACATTTAAAATTCTATTCTTATGATAGAGCTCCAAATGCAGAATTTGGAGCAGAACTGATCAGAGTCGGTGATCCTGCTCCACATGAGCCTCCGCACTTAGTTTCATCTCTCTCTGTCCATCTGTATGTCCTCCAATTCCTTCCTCCCTGATACTTAAGCAGCTCCTGAATTAAATCCAGACGATTTCCTGTAGCTGCTCCATGTGTCATATTCATAGAGGTCTACCCAGAGCAAGGCCCCGTGATCCATTGGGTATGCTCTGGTCAAAAACTGCCTAGGTATTAAAAATATGAAGAGACCTGGATTGGGCAAATGGCCTTGAGGTAGATCAGCCATGATCTTGTTGAATGACAGGTCCAGGTCAAGAACCTGAATGGCTCACTTGTTTGACCTGACCCTTGCCACTTTGATTAGTGGAGTTTCTCCTGCTTTCTTAGTGGAATTGTTTAATGAGTGTGATTAACAGTGGGTGAGTATTACAAAGAACACATTTTAAATAGGCTCGTGGTCTCGCACTGTGCGTTCAAAGCTGCCAATGTCAAGGAACGTGTGTTGTCCCAGTTTGGGAAGGCTTCAATTGTCCCAGTGGCCAGTTGGTTGATGCAGCGGCAATTGGAATTGGATTTTCCACCTGAGCTACCTGGATAGCAGCTCGCTGCTAACAGGAAAATGTGGACTGGGTTGTCTATAACTAACTTATCCAGTGCTACCAGTTGATAAGTGGGTGTGCACGTGGGCAGGGCAGGATTGACCCTCATTGGGAGGAAAGAGCAGTTGAATTCCTTTGAGTTTTATTCTGGATGTTGCAACTGAACCTACTGCATAGGTCTCAGTTTGGAAGATTACCAATTTAAATGATGGAGTCAGAAAAGGAGCTATTTGCTCTATCTATAGGTCAGAAATTCAATCAATTTCTGTGTTCACAATCAATTTCTCACTGTAACCTCCAGCTGATGTTTCAAACCTTGTGCCTTGTTTCGTTGCTTGAGGTTTGATTTTTTTTCTTTAGTCCAGTTTTTCATGGGAGTGGCAACTGAGGGCTGCTTCAGTGTTTGGTTTATTTCTTACTGGTCTCTCACTGTCTGTTCTATGCCATTGAAGCACTGTTCCAAAGGACTGCTTTCATGGGCTGACTTTATATTTGAAGCACTGAGGACAGTTCTGGTCACTTTATTTGAGGAAAGTTATTTCCTCCTGAGACAGTTCAGAGAAGGTTCATTAGGATAGTCCTTGGTATGGAGGGATTATCTTAGCAGCAAAGGCTGAACAGGTTGGCACTCTACTCACTGGAATTTCGAATAATGAGAGGTAATCTCATTGAAACAGATTGCCTTAAGGGACTTGACAAGGTTAATTGCTGAGAGGGATGTTTCTCCCCTCGTGGGAGAGTCTCGGACCAGAAGGCACAGTCTCGGAATAAAGGGCCACCAATTTAAGGCTGAGATGAGGGCTTCCTTCAAGGTTGAGTGTGCTTGCCCCCTGAGAACTGTGGGCCAATTCCTTGTGCATATTTAAGGCTGAGACAGGCAAATAGATTCTCGATCAGGTGGGGAATCGAGGGTTACGGGGTAGGGTAGGAAGGTGGGCGTGAGGCATGTTCCTGATGAAGGGCTTTTCCCCGAAATGTCGATTCTCCTGCTCCCCAGATGCTGCCTGACCTGCTGTGCTTTTTCCAGCACCACACTCCCGACCAATGAGGAATGTCCGGTGAGCCGTGATGCTGTTGAATGGCAGAGCAGACTCGAGGGACCGAATGGCCGCCTCCTGTTTCTGCCGGGTGTAGTTGTGGATCTGCATGTTGGACAACTGGCCCACTTTCGTTATTATTCAGGTTTGCTGTACTATTAAATAAGATCGTGGCTGATTGGCCTCAACTGCACTTTTGCACTTTACCCCTTAGTTCACTAAAATCTATCAACTTGAGTTGTACACCCGTGTCCACAGCGCACACTAGGGAATGCCAAAAATTCACAACCCTTTTGGGTGAAGACATTTCTTCTCCTCCATCCAGAATGCCTGATGGTGAGATCTATATCCCAAGTGTTTACTTGTTAATGTTTGTCGAGGTTTGGGTTCAGTTCTAATCCATTCACTTCTCTCATTCATGGTCATGTAGTCAAAACTGATCAGGTTTTAGTGATGAAAAAGCTCTCCTTTACAAATAAGTCGCATAAATTCTCAACTTGAGAGAGGGGAGAGTGATTAAAGAGTTTTCCATTGATGAGAAGACAGTTTGTAGTTGAACAAATAGCCTTTTGGAAAAAAAAGTCTGTTCTTTGCATAGTTAGAAACTTGAATGAGGAGGAGAAATTGGTCTGGGTATTAAAATCTACCTTTTTTTAAGAAAAGAGGTTTTCCTTCTAAAATGTCACTGCCCCTGCACGCAGTCTTTAGAATTATTCACTAAAAATGATCAAAACCTCTTCAAGGATGTTTACTGAGAAAGCAGGAAGACATTGTGAATTCAAATAAGCCTCAGTAAAATTTTCAGAAGGTATTACATTGTATTTTACATTTTGGAAGTTGTGTGGTACCTTTCCTCAGTTCCCCCATCAGGCTTGAACCGTTGTCCTTTGCCTTTGATTTCTGTGGGAGTCGGGGAAGAGGGAGATGTGTGCTGGGAGGGGCAAAAGATGTGGTTCAGCAGGGGGAACCTGCCAAGCCTGTGTTTTGGGATAGGCTTTGAGCCTCCAGGGTCGGGCACTGTGATAATTTGAAGGTGCCACATGTCCATTCCGAAACTCAGAGGCTGCCTGAAGCTTGTGAACCCAGCCTTTCAGCTGGGGCCTGGAGCCCAGTTTTGGAAGCTCGGCCTGACTGTGAATGGTGGAGAGGTATGTGACGACCAGCTCAATTGAGAAGAGCGCATTGTGATAAAGCTGCATTCCCTCAGTACGGCACAGTTTTGTTATTCACTTATGGGATGTGGGCATCACTGGCTGGCCAGCATTTATTGCCCTTCCTAGTTGCGCTTGAGATGGTGGTAGTGAGCTGTTCTCTTGAATTGTTGCACTCCACGTGCTGGAGGTAGTCCAATAAAGCCATTGGGAAGGGAAATCAAGGATTTTCACCCAGAGTCACTGATGATGTATTTCTGGGTCATTGTTTATGTATTTTTGAGTTTTTGTTGGTTTAAAAACCCTGACTTTTTGACGAGGATATTGGTGGTGGAACCTTACTGTAATTTGCACCTGGATCTATACATTAGTTCACCAAAGGTTGAACATTTTCATTTGATATTTGAGCTTATAGCAGAAGAGAAAAAGAGAAGTTGTCTTCCATGCGTGAATGAGTCAAGTTTGAAAATTGTTGCACATTGTATATCTGTCGAGAAAGTGAGGACTACAGATGCTGGAGAGTCAGCCAAAAAATGTGATACTGGGAAAGCACAGTCAGCCAGGCAGCGTCAGAGGAGCAGCAGAGTTGAGATTTCAAGAATAAGCTCTTCATCAGGAATTGTGAAGAGTTTTATGTTTGAAATGCTGACTCTCCTGATCCTCTGAAGATGCCTGACTCTTTGCCTGTATCTCTGTTGAGTTGTAACTGTATTGTTGGCATATGTCCAACAGGAGGGAACGTCCCTCATTGAGAACTGTCGCTTTGTATCTCTAACTTGCAGTTTGAGGTTTTTGCCCTTGTCTTTGTGGGGATGGGTGTTGTAACTGACTGACCATGGATGTGTTGCAGAACACTGTAAATTGAGTTTCATTTTTAAAAATGTAGATCTTCCTTTGGAATTTGTTTGCAATAAAGCATTTAGTTCCTAAACAGTCCTTGGCCCCTCAAGTCAAGACTTGTACACAGATTACAGTTGGCATATCTGGTCACTGAAGTGATTAACCATCCTGTCCACACGCCATGAAATTTATTATTTTGATTACTTGTAATTCAGTCTGCTTCACTTGCAGAGCAACTGCAGTATTGAAGTTTGTATCCTTCTGTACTTTGTCTCCCAACATTTGGAGTTGACTTCTTTTCAGTCTAACTTCAGCCTTGAGTATCCCCTTATGCTGTCATCTTCCATGCAGTAACCATCCCAATGACTTTGCTGAGGTCGCTTGCTGTTAGAGAGAGCCAAGCACATCGGGCTCTGAGCAAACTGATTCCACACAGGGTGGTAGGCAGTAATGGCGGTGGTCACCTTATTTGAGTTAAGTTGGCATTTTTGAATTTAATCCTGAAGCGCAGTGAATGAATGTTGCCACAGTCCTGAGTGACTGTGGACTGCTGTCTCGGTGGGGAGAGACTAGCTTGAGAAACAGGCGCGGTTGAGAAGGGAGTTGTGATTTTGGCATCCCTCTGCTAACCAGCCCCCCCCATAGTGGTGCTCCATGGTGATGTATTATAAGCTTGACTGAACCCAGAGCTGCGGCTGCTAGCCTAGCAACTATCACGGTTCAATATCTCCCCAAGTATACATGGGTTTCCTCTGGGCGCTCTGGTTTCTTCCCACAGTCCAAAGATTAGATGGACTGGCCACTGTGCAATTGCACAATCATGGCCAGGGATGTGCAGGCTGGATGGGTTAGCCATATGAAATGCAGGGTTTACTTGCTTACGGTTGGGAGTGGGATGTGCATCAGAAGGTGAGTTAGCAATCAAAGAGCCAAGTGGCCTGTTTTTTCCACCTTGTAGGGATTCTATTCTAATATTTCCTCCTGAGAGCAGCGTGGGTTTCAGAAAAGTGAACGAGTGTGGTTGAATTGCTGCAAGCTGGCTGTGCTGTGGAATCAAAGGAAGATCAGGGCGGTAATGAGCTTCATAAAAATGTTTGAAAAGCTTGCACCTTGTGTATGCGTTTGAGCATCCACTCGCACATTGTGTTGTAGCAACCTTCCCCTCATGGACAAATTGTTGGCTTTTGGCCAGCGTTCCCTGAATGTCTTTCTAGTTGCACAAGCCTTCAATGTCTGTGTACGGTTAACACTTGCAGAACCGGAAGTCTGTGCCACAATAGTGTGGCTATTTCTTTGGGATTACTTGGCTGACATTGAAGGGATCATTCAGATGTAAAATGCTCAAGGCTAACGTTACAACAGTGACTACACTTACATACTACCTTAACTATAATGTCTGATGGTCTTGGAAAAGTGCGATATAAATTCAGATCTTTGGCTCTACAGATCGAGTAGTGGTGTTCAGAACTAAACCCAGTCTTGCATTTCCAAAAGGAAACATGGGGTAATGGTTGAGAGAATTCTGGGCTTTTCCATTTCATCCTCTTCATAATTTTGTCTCATTGCCAACTATGTTCAGGCTGGCACTGACTACAGCTTGGTTGTGAGGAGGCTTCCCTGTTCTGTGCCAGAAGTTTGAAGAGCTCTGGTTTGGGTAGGTGGGGCGGGGGGGAGCGGTGGTATGTAAGGAAACTTTTAACTCTGTTTGAAAGCTCTTGATCTGTACTTTCAACTTGGTTAATGTTTAAATATTTTCACATGCCAAGAGCGAAAACATTGTAACTTATTGAACAAACGTCAATTAAAACTCCAGTATTCATTAGTGTTGCCAGTGTCTGGCTTCACATACCTTGGCACGGTGGTGATTTCACATTGTCTCTTTGCAGCCAACACACTCCACCACAACTGCGTAAACTGGCTCACACTGGCACCCTGTGTTTGTAGGCATGTCAATCGCATTCTGTCCTCTTCTGTGATTATGATGGAATGATCATAGTAATTATCATATTAATCAGATTCCTGCGCAGGGCAAGGCCATTCAGTCCATCCGGTCTCTGCAAGAGAAGCTCCATTGGTGCCACTCCCTCTCCCTGTGGCATTGCAATAATTTGCTTTTCAGATTAGATTAGATTCCCTACAATGTGGAATTCGGCCCAACCAATCCACACCGACCCTCCGAAGAGTAACCCACCCAGACCCATTTCCCCCTCACTAATGCACCTAACACTATGGGCAATTTAGCATGGCCAATTCACCTGGCCTGCACATCCTAGGACTGTGGGAGGAAACCGGAGCACCCGGAGGAAACCCACACAAACACTGGGAGAATGTGCAACTCCACACACAGTTGCGTGAGGTGGGAATCGAACCTGGGACCCTGGTGCTACGAGGCAACAGTGCTAACCACTGAGCCACCATTAGTACGAACCAGGCCTGAGTCTGCTTAGCTTCTGAGATCAGACAAGATTGGGCGTTTTCAGACTAGTATGCCCATATGATCCAGTTCTTTTTTTGAAAACCATGGTTGAATCAGCCTCAACTTTGTGTCCCCTCAGGCAGTGAATTGCAGGTCCTAACCACACTTTGTGCAAAACAACATTGTTTGGTTACCATCATTTTGTCAGTTTTTTTCTGCTTGTCATGCCCCTTCCACCATTGGTGGGAGGGAAGAATCTTTCTATCTGCCCTGTCTAGTTCCCTCACGATTTATGATAGTATCAAATCACCCCTCAAACATCCCAGAGAACAACCCCAACATCTCCAGTCTATCCCTGTCACTGAGGCCCCTCATCTCTGTTAGCATTATCATGAATCTTAAATTCATTCTCTCTCACAATTGCTGTCACAAAGCCTTGGGATGATTGTTTTCCTTGAGATGTTTTTGATCCCTGTTCATGAATCTTTCAGTCTCTGGGACTTAAATCTATCACTTTCTGACATGACCTTGGATGGCTGTGGTGTGCCTTTTTTTTTGATGAAGGCACTGGTCAGAAAATTAGGTGATCAAAACTGATGGAAAGAAGCACCAGAGTCTCTACATTTGTCCTTTTGATGTCTGCATCCAGAATCCTGAAGGGAGCCTTGTTATACATAAATTTTAATTGGGCCTGTGTTGGATCTGGCTTCAAACATCTCGACTCCTGGTAAAGAATTTATTTTGTGCAGAGTTTTTTTTTTAAAAGAACTAAATTGGAGGAACCCTTTCTTTCACAAGATGCCCACTGCCTGCTGTTAGGTTGTGAACAGATGTATAGTTGTGCTTTTTGAAATAATTGTAGACTATCACAGCTCAGGTGGAGGCCATTCAGCCCAGTGCATCTATGCTAATTGAATAACTGTCCAATTGATCTCCGATGTTTAGTTGCCATTGAAGGTTTGTGAATCAGCTACAATTGCCTCTTGAAGTGCATTCCGACCACACTTGCTCTGCGTTTTTTATTGAAGTTGTTTTTTGATCTCCAGGTCGTTATCGGTAATGGTATCCTCTGCTTGCAGACCCACAAGAAGAAGCTTCTGTTTGTTACTTTATCGAAACCCTTTGTGACTTTGTAACGATCTCTGCTGGACAGTGAACAACCTCAGGTCAACTGAAGTCAGACCTCCTTGCCTGTGTTTTGAACAATAACAAAATCTCCTCCCTCTCTAAGGCTTCAACAGTTCTACAGAGGCGTGGTGCTCAAGTTTAGATCCAATACAGAGGAATCTCAATTAGCTGGCATTCAATTATCTGAATTTCGGATTATCCGGCATGATCGCAAGGTCCCGATGCTCAACTAAACTGTTATCCAGCATTCGATTAACCGAACAGAATATTCCCCGCCCGTCTCCTTTGGATAATCGAGGTTCCTCTGTGTTTATATGGCTCCTAACCAGTTGTTTTTCCCTAAAATGTCCAAAATTCAGCTCAGTTGACATATTGATTTGAATTATTTACAACGATCTCTCAGTCACAAATTAACCTCCTATATTTATTACTTTGCCTGTCACTAGCTGATAACTGTATTGCAATGTTCTTAGGCTTTCACCAGAAAGCTTCCAAGGTCATTAAGGCTGTTCTGAGCGTATGGCTTGGTGTTCTATAATCACTTGTCCTCAAATAGGGTCATGACGTGTGTGTGTGGTGGTATATAGAGAGGTGAGAGGAATGGGAAATTGGAGCTCTTCCCTTGGAATGTGGCCTTCACGTGCACTTGTGCCCTTGTCTGTTTTTTTTTCTGGGTAAATGCTGCAGATGCCCTCTGTGGCCCAGCTCCAGCATGATTCACCACCCCCAATATCAAACTTGACCGAAGCTCGACTCGCCAGCAACCTCCATTCTAGTTTGCGTGACGGAACTCTCTCTGGCTCAGGGGTCTTCCTGTTTGGTTCCTGAAGTCTGCTCTGGTATGTAATCTGTTGTTGGTACAAGCAGTCAAGATTAGAATGGTGCTGGAAAAGCCCAGCAGGTCAGGCAGTATCCGAGGAGCAGGAAAATTGACGTTTCGGGCAAAAGCCTTTCATTAGGTGCTTGTTGTAACGAACACCCTAGCAGTTTGTTGATTTTTTGACCAGTATTGAAAGCCCTATAAGTTGGATAATGTGTACACCCCTTGGTGCAATTATGACGTAGCTCTTTGCAAGGGAACTATCTTGTATTCACTTCCTTCTATTATCTGGATGGTGGGTTGTGGACCTCTTCTCGGTTTCCTCCCTCTTCTAGCTGATGTTAGATCCCATCTGGTTCAGTAAATAGTTTAGCAACCCGTTGGGCTTGCTTGTGTGTCCAGAACCACGGCAATGTGGTTGACTCGTTACTGCCCTCAAGTGGCCAGATAACCACTTAGTTCATGGTGCTTATGAATGCTGGTCTTAGCATTGATGTGTACATGCCGTGTAAGAACAAAAACAAATTAATGAAGTGTGAAATATGATCCCATGTGGGCAATAAGCAGCTTGAATATATTGCCACCATATCCCAGTAGAGTCCACCTCCCATTAAATCTCAGCTGATTAACACCGCAGAAATTTATTGCTTTTCTCTTGGGTCCAACTCTTTCTATTTACATGTTTATCTTCACTTCCTCAGTTCTGCTATAGATTAGTGCTGATGTTGAGGTAGGATTGTGATACAGGGTCAAGAGTGCAGTGCAGGCAGCATCCACGGAGCAGGAGAATGTATGTTTCAGGCATAAGCCCCGGCCAAAACATTGATTCTTCTGCTCCTCCGATGCTGCCTGACCAGCTGTGCTTTTCCAGCACTACACTCTTGACTCTGAGGACTGCAGATGCTGGAGATCAGTTTCTCTAGGTTTGTGATACAGGTTGAGGGAGCTAAAGACACAACTTCTTCCTGTTCTCCATCTCAATGAAATAACCTGGGCTATGTCTACACTTCCGACTTCAGGGCTAACTGCAGTGTGCCAGGATTGATGAATATGAAAACTTCACTCTATCTGTGAGTCATTGCCCTGTAGTTATATCTGCTCAGTCTGATATGTGAAATCAGTTTGCATGTGAAATAACTGGGGAACGGGTGGTGTAAAAGGGATCATTGGCATCTGGGCAATGGTCTTTGCCGTTTACACCTGTTCAGGTTGTTCTGGTATAACATGTATTTCGTCGACACGAATTGGCTAAAGTGCGGTTGACAAATTATGGATGCCGTTTGGGTAATGTGAATTTCCTGTTGAACAGGTATAGTGATTTTCTATAACGCGAGATTGCAGAGGTACACGATTGTCACATTATATACCAGAACGCTCTGTTTGTAAACCAGGGCACTGGCCAGGCTTCATGAGTGGGGTGCAACTAACACATGGAATCTGTCACTTTGGCGTGATGATGGCTAGGTTCTACAACTAAGACTTAGCATGAGCTACAGAGTGATTTATTAAAACTGACTTGCTATGAATGCAAAGTAAAAAGCCCCCTCCCCCCACGTCCTGTAATGCACCTTAAACGCAATAGACACTCAGTGTCTGCTGTCCTCTTATGAGCAGTACCTTCTGTTCCTGAACCTTCTGATGGTTAGAGCAGCATTGATGAAACCTTTTACACTGGATAGTGTTGTTCAGTAGTCTGCCAGTATTGAGATGTATCCATCGTCATACAGCACAGAAACAGGCCCTTTGGCCCAACATGTTTATGCCAGCCAACAAACAGCGAACTCCAGGTTTCAAATGTTGGGGAAACCAAGCTGAGCAGTGTTTGCAACATGATACCAGAAATACACCGCAAACCTTGCAAAGCCTGGCAGGGGAGGTAAAATAGATTCATGTTTTGGTTGAGAATTTTCATTTGAGCCAAAATACTTGTTTGGATTCCCGGGATAGATGTTTCTATGCGGTACAGTAGAAAGGGAAGCTGAAGTGTGTTCGTGGCTGCAGCAGGATTATAGCTGCAATAATAGACTTTGCCTTGACTTTGTAACCAAGTGAAAGTAATCTGCTGTATTTACTCAGTTGGAGCTATTGTATTAAGGACCGTATTCTGCCCAGTAAAGTGCTGCTTATCTCTTGGAGATTGCAACTTGCATCAGCCAGACCTTGTATTAATAACCCGTGGTTGAGTTTACATTAGTTTTATTGTTTTAAAACTAATCGTTATGAATGGTGGTTGTTAAGGGTTAGAAGAGACTGGTCACATCTGCACTTGGCAAATGAGCTATCAGGCCAGTGGACATAAAAGCAATTTATAAAAATACAAGGGAGGAGTCCACACAGTATCTTGGTTCTGCTTTGTGAAATCAATAGACTGTAAACTTGAGTTGCCTTCAGTGGTCGGATATAAAAACTGAATGTCTAGCAGTTGGAGTGGATGTTCACTGTGAGAATTTGAATTCCGAGTGGAAATGGAGTGACGCTAATGTGTATTGATTGCCCTCAATGTCATGAATTTCTGGCCAGAGCTAGTGCTTAATGTTAAAACATTTTCTGCGTTGTGTATGTTCTGTTAAAATAACTGTGCTGAACTGCAGAAAATAATTAACAAGCGATCCAGCATCTACTGCCTTTGGTGGAAGAGTGTTTTAAACCTTTTCTGGTCAGCATTTTGTGGAGGTTTTTATCCCCCCCCCCCCATTAGAATGTTGTTTGCTCTCTTTTATTCGATCCAGGCGTAGGCCATTTAGCCCTTTGAGCCTGCTCTGCCATTCGATACGATCATGGCTGATCTCTCAGCCTTGACTCCCCTTCCCTACCTGCTCTTTATAACCCTTCAACCCATTGCTAATTAAAGATCTGTCTACATCTTAGATTTATTTTAGGTATTATTTCATTTTCTTAAGTAATTGGCAGTGCCATCTGCGGTGACTCTCTTGCACACGCTCTCGCTCTCCCTCTCACTTTCTCTCTCTGCCTTGGGTCCCACTTGGATATGCAGAAGGCTCAGGCCGGACTGCCAGTCTTCCGCAGATCGTCATTTCCTAAATTACAGTAGTGACCACATTTCAAGAGTTTAATTGACTGCTAAGTACTTGTGTATATCCTGCCAACCCCCTGTGTAGTGCTTCACTTTTGGAGGTGCAGTCTTTCATATGCAACATGAAACAGAAATCCCTTGGACTCTGGGCAGGTGGCATAAACTCTTCAGCGTTATTGAGGTATCTCCTGAGATGATGCTTTACCCTTAAGTGAGCAGGACTAATGCAGATGATTGTTTATTACATAGACTGTTGGAGCTTGCTATGTGCAAATTGCTTACCGTAATTCCTATATTAAAGCAGTGACTATACCTCCCAAGAGTTTGTAAAGCACTTTGAGATCCCTTGAGATTAGGGAAGATGCTCTATAAATTTACTGTTGTGACAATAGATCTATAAGTAGGGTATGAAAAAGGCCAGCTTTGTTTTTTGGTTAAAAGATTTGGTCCAACAGTATAAACAGTAAATATTTTCTACCATTTTTGACAGGTCTGTGCTGTTTTCGTCAAACTTGCAGTTCCAACATTTTAACGTCACTGTTTCAGAAGTGAAACATTCAGGATGGCCAGAAAGCGGATAGAACCTGCTACCAATGTCAACTTAGGAGTCGAGGAACAGGAGTAGGTCATTCAGCCCCTCGAGCTTGTTCCACCATTCAGTTAGATCATGGCTTGTCTGGGGCTTAACTCCATATATCTGCCTTTAGCCCATATCCCTTAATATCTTTGCTTAACATAATTTTAAAATGGAGATAGATAATTAACAACTTTAATTGTGGAAGAGTTCTAAACCTCTACCATTCTGTGTGGAAGTGTTTCTTAACATCTCTCATGAACTGGTCTGGCCCTAATTTTCACTCAACTTCTAAAATCTCCCAACAAGTGGATATAGTTTATCTACCCTGTTTTTTTCTGTTCATACCTTTTGAAGACTTCCATCAGACCTTCCCCTAAACGTCTAAAGAAAACAGGTGAATAGTCGGAAGGTGGTGCTGGAAATCCCTTGGACTAAAACTTGCTGCAGCGTTGGACTGTCGTCACACCTACAATTCCACTGGACGAGCCATCTCCAGTTGAGATAGCTGAAAAGAAAATTTCAGATCAAGTTGGGTTTAAAGAACTTTTTTTTTGTATTGATCAGGATTCAAGTTTCTGACTGTATTGTTATTTAACAGAGCGTTTCAAAGGAAGGAGGAGGAAATGGAAAGCACTGCTTTTTCAGTGCCATTTCATTACTGGCTTTCCCACCTCCTCCCTGTGAACTAGTATTTTGATAGCAAGTCCCATTTTAAAGTTCTGCTATTGAATTTGGTTCTGATGTCACCAGACATGTTAATGACAGGCTGCACAACCTGTACCACAAAGTGTTTGAAGCCACTTGGTATGCAATTAAAATGGGAAGTGATGCACAGATGGCCAGTGTCTGCTTTAACTGGGGCTATTTCCCATATCTTCACATTGTAACAGCATTTGGCACTGGACATCACCACTTCAAGCAGACGTATTGGCCTTGGACGGAGAAGGTGCAGATTTGTCACAATAATAGAGCTTTTAAAAAAGAGGTTTAACTAAGAGCAGAGGTTGCATATTCCTTTGAGTCTTGAAGGTTTGGGGGCAATTGAAATAACTTTGAGGAGATTAAAGATTGCAGTAGAGTAGAGGGGGAATGAAGCGATTTCTTCGGGCAAAGTGGCACAGCCTAAAGCTGTCCAAGGATGAGGTCTAGAAATACTTCTCCACAAGAGGACACTGGAAATAGGGATTTTCCCCACAGAAAGCTACTGAGGTTGGGGAGTTGATGGAAGATGTGAAGGAAGATTTTGGTCAGTACATTCGCATGTAAATCAGTGTTTGAACTAAATGGTCAAACTGGCTGAGGGCTAAATGGCTTAGTCCCTTTGTTAGACATTACCTCTTTCGTACTGTCAAACTGCTCCTAACTCAGACTTTGACTGTGAAGCAAGATTGGAAGAAACTGAGGACTGCAGATGCTGGAGACCAGAGTTGAAAAATGTGGTGCTGGAAAAACACAGCAGGCCAGGCAGCATCCAAGGAGCAGAAGAATGACGTTTCGGGCATTCCTGAAGAAGGGCTTATACCCGAAACATCGATTCTCCTGCTGCTCGGATGCTGCCTGTGAAGCAAGATTGGTGAATTAGCAGGCATAGTCCTGGTTGACAGGCAATACTTCATTGGCACTCAGACTGAGGTTTAGAAAATCCCTTCTGCTCCTCCACTGCTTTCTGTGAAGGCCCTCTGAGCAAAAGCTCACGTCTGCCAGCTTTCAGACAAGCGGCTATAGTTGCTCGCTGTGCTCCTGCAGCTCTGTCAAAGCTGAGTTAAATTATTGGCAGCAGTAGTGAGGGAGAGAATGCGGAATGGTCACAAATTGCAAACAAACCCACTTGAGACTGAGGGGAGTCAGTTTGGAGGTAAGTGTATATGAAAATGTGTAGAGTTGCATCAACCAGTGCAAGTATTGTCAGCAGATGACATACATTGTCTTAGCTGCAGACTCCAATATCCTTGAACCAGGATCAAAAGTTGCTATAATTAGTTGAGCTAAAGAATGCTTGGTTAAAAAAGGAACCAATAACTTAAACATAGTTTTGCCTCTTCTCTCAGAAGTGTGTAATGCGCACATGCATCAATATTTAAATAAAAGTGCTCTGAAGAACAGGCAATGCAAATGTAAGTGGACCTTTAAGGCAACATTATTTAAGGAACTCTGGAGTCTGTGGAGCCAGGAACTTGTTAATAAGGGGCTGGTGCTGATTAGTCAAGTGAAGTCTGGCTTTGTGCTGTTAAGCACACGTTTAGTAATCCCATTTATTTTCAAGACTTAGAGATATGATTGCGTATTGTTATTTTGGAGCTCCAGCACACCTCACCTGGGCGTTCCTAAACCTGGACACCGTCGTTGATTTTGCATGAAAGCATAGTGACTGAGGCTTTTGAGTTTTCAGACTCTCTCAGCTTGCTTCTGGCTGAGAGCTGACAACTAGTCAGAGCAGAGTGACTTTCCCAACGCTTGTTGGTCCAGACGTTGGCCACTTGTGACAGGATTACACCGCCTGAAATACGATAGCTGGAGTCAGACTCAACTGGGTTCGACTACAAAAATAATGCAGCCATCAGGAAAGAGATTACCAAGTAGTTTTTCTTTTTTGGAGAGGTGGCTGGACTGGAAGTCATGAATTTAAACGTGATGCGGCTACTTAAAAGTTGCATTGTGCTGAAGAATCTGCACGTAACAGTCTGCTTTAACACCAGGCTAAATTCTGCCGCTCGTCCCATCAACATTACTTCGGGAATGAAAAGCTGACCAACAAACTGGCTTCGGGTTCACAAACAAATAGGAGTTGGATGCTTCATAATTCCGATTATTGTAGCTGGTGCATGTGGAGTGAGGAAATGGGCTTTTCTTTTGGAGAAAAGAAGCTTTCCTGACCTCGTGCCCCAAAAACAACTTGGAGCGACTTGTGTGTTTTTTTTTAAGCATAACCACTGTTGTAATGGCTATCTCATTGGCCAAGTCTATTTGTAGGTGATGGTGGATGGCTCAAGGAGGCAGATAGACGGTGAATTCTGAAATCTGCTTAGCAGTTAGTGCTCACGGATCTTTTACGTCACTGCGTAGGACAGACAAGATCCTGGTTTAATATCAAGAGACAGCATCTCCTTTCCCATGTCACTCCCTCAGTGCTGCACTGGAGTCCAACCTGGATTTAGTGCAGACATCTCCAGAGCAATGGGATTTGAGCCCAGAACTTTGGCTCAGGTGAGAATGTCATGCACTGAGCAATGCCTGGTACCAACTAAGTTATCAGATCTGTTGCTTATGAATCTGTTGTGTACTTCTAACATTTATCCTTTAATAGGCAAGGTTAAACTCACTGTTTAATCTGAGGCGACCAACAAATGCTGCATTTCAATCTTCATTTATCTCGGTTTAACAGCCTAAAGCACGTTTACTTGAATCAGTGTTTGTCACATTTTTTGCGTAAGGGGTGTTAACACCAAACCTTGCTGTCCTTTCTGTCGATTTGTGGGGGGGGGTCTCAATCTCGAGACGATTGCAGTGCCAAAGATTTGCAACGTTGTCTTCCTGCAAGTGGTTGCATGCATAATTAATTAACTGCAGAATAGCGTACACTTCTGTTGTCCCCTCTTTGACCTTGTGGAGCTCATTGTGCTCAAGTAACCAAATCTTTCCAAACTTGCCATAAATCGACTGCTTAGCTACACTATTGTAAGTGTAGTTGCATTGCTTCAGTTTATACATGGATGGATCACCTTGGTGTTAAATGTCCGTCACTTTGTACATGTCTGACTTTCTAGTACAGTACATGAATGTTACTTTACACAGCAATAGCCAGTGAGATCTCTGTGCCAGCTGAGAGTGTTAATGAGGGCAGGTGGTGACTGCCCGCACAGTTGTTGAGAATAATTGAAGTTAAAGGATGCGTGTTTGTGGTGGTGTAAACGTTGGAAGGGGAAAAGGCATTGCTATTCTTGGGTGTAAATTTTGACTTTCTACATGTCATATGCATCAAACTGAAAGCAGTGTGGTATGTCGGGGTTTTTTTGGGCACTGCCATTAGTCACAACACTGGGATTATCCTGACATCTTGACCTTGATAGAAGTGTTTTATGTCAAATCATTCCGAACTGCTTACTCTGATAAACTTAAGCACACTGAGCTTCCCCTCAGAAAGCTTTAGGTGAGTTCAGTCATTCTGTTGAACATTATCAGTAAACCTCCCTTGAACCAGTTTCTAGGTACAAATTTTAAAAATGAAATCTTGGCCCTTGAAGCTGTGTCTGACAGGGGTAGATGGGCAGGCAGTGGGTTGTGTGGGTTTTTTTTTTGTAGCAATGTGTAAAACAAAACTGTGCAACCTGCCCCTGAAGCACTTGTCATCTGTTTCAGCCTAGCAGTGTTGTGAGCCTGTCCATTAAGGGAAAGGAATGTGTGTCCTTTTTTAGTTTGCAGTCCAGAGTATTGCTGACTGTCCTGGGACTGAGCATGTGAGGCTTTCCATTAGTACAATGTTTCAGGCTGTGCTCCTCCGAAGTAATTGCATTACTGTCAGACTACAATTGGATGGTGGAGTGCCTTAGCAATAAGGGATAGACAAACTTAAATTGTTTTTACTAGAATGTTGGACACTGTGGGATAAATTGATGAGGAGCGGGAAAGTCAACATTTCAGGCAACAGCCCTTCATCAGGAGTGGGCCTTGTGCATTGGGGCTGAGAGATAAATGGGAAAGTGATAGGTCAGAGGGGGCAGTGATGGACGGGTCTGGAGGGCGATGTCGGGTTGGAGGCTTAATGTGGGAGGAGGGGAAATGAGGAAGCTGTTGAGATCCACATTATTCCCATGTGGTTGCAGGGTCCCAAGGCGGAATATGAGGCGATCCTCCTCCAAGTGTCGGGTGCTAATGGTTTGGCAGTGGAGGCGGCCCAGGACCTGCATGTCTTTGATGGAGTGGGAGGGGGGGTAGTCTGCCCAACTCTGACCTATCACCTTCTTCCTCCCCTTCATCTACCTATCGCTTTCCCAGCTGCCTCCCCCCAAGTCCACACCCTCCCATTTATCTCTCAGCCCCGACCCACAAACTTCATCCTTGTTGAAGGGCTTAGGCCTTAACTTTGATTCTCTGCTCCTCGGATGCTGCCTAACCTGCTGTGCTTTTCCAGCGCCATACTCTCGTCTCTGATCTCCAGCATCTGCAGCCCTCACTTTCTCCGAGGGAAGAGAGGAATATGGGTCACGTGCCGGCAGATGGGACTAGTTAGAATGCCATCGTGGCCAGCAGTAAGGTGGGCCAGTTCCTGTGCTGTACTGTTCTATTCTCTACTGAGACCACAAAATGGGCTGAGAAATTAAGAGCTTGTATTAATACTGCGCCATGTGTTGATGTTCCCAAAGTACTCACATCTGACGAATCACGTTTTATTTTAGGATTTGGTTATCAGTGTAGGTAAATGCAGCTGGTCAGTTCTCTGTGTGAGATTCCACAAATGGTACATGATGCAATTGCTGAGTGACTCTGGGGTATTTGAGGTGTGGAGCATTGAACAAGGAGAAATAGGGAGGTTTGCAAGTGTCAGAGGGATTGTCATATTCTCCCACGTGTGTGGAGTAGGGCCTCCATTTAATATCCAGTTCCAAAAATGATGTGTCCACTCTAAGACTTAGGGCACTAGCACTGGTAACAGACTGGGGGGGTGTCAAACCACAGTGAAGCTAATTTCTAAAACATTTTCAACAAACGTGTTCAGAGGTACTATCTCATTACCTCTGGTGTAGGTGAGACTGAGTGCCTCACAATACAAACAGTACGTCACAAGAGGGCCCCAAATGTTTTTATTTCCGACTGGTCCAAGGAAAATGAAATTTATCGTGGCCGGTATTCAAGCAAACTGACACTTGTTAATTGCTTGGTTTTATATGTAGAACTTGAACCTTGCCGAAAAGAGAGAGAAAGCTGCAACGTTTCGTCTTGTGCTCATCAGGGTGAGGAGGTAAGAAGCTAAACTATATCAGGGAGCACCAATTTAAACAACACGGGAAGAGAATGTTGATTGGCTCAACCATTGTTGAGATGGAGATGGAGCAGGACTTGCTCACTGCCAGTCTTGGTTAGCTGATTAACCTTCAACCAGGTAAATAAACAGTTGGGATGTTACCATGGGGAATGAGGTGAGGACTGACCACCTCCAAGAAAACTGCTCAGTGTATGTGTGAATTCTTTCTGACTACATGGTGCACCATGTGAATACATATCTCCAGGACAAATAAATGATATGCTGAGAGTCTGACTGATCTTATATTAGTTTCCAATGTGATTCCTGGCACAGTCTGGAGTCTTCTGTAAATGTTGTAAAGTTGTAGAATTGTGTCCTGTGCATTTTGAACATACTGCCTACTGCGGGCAGTCAAGGAGGCTTATCAATTAATATGGGCTGCTGGTTATTGGGTACCCCCTATATACCTGGCATCAAACCAGTATTGAAACTCTTAAACCCCACTATTCATTTGTGTAGTGGGCAGAACATTTTTTTGGATTGACAGTAGCATTGTGTCCATGAAGGGTACCACTTGTTAGGCTTATTGCGGGTTAGCAGTGAGAGACTTTGTCTGATGCTTCAGTTTTTGAGACTCCTTCCACATTGAGGGTAACCTGTGAAACACTGGGTGTCTTTCACAGAAACGAGAGTGGTAGCCAGAGGGGCCTGTCATGAGTTGCCATTGCATAAAGCAAGTGAAGGTTAGGGTAGCCGTTATCTCTCAGGACAGTTTTTTTTTATGTGCCCTGTCTTGGCATCGGGCAGATGTCTCAGACTGGCTTCGTGTGATAGCGTGTTACTGTGGGACTGATTGTTGACCGGTGAGCATTGGCTTGTGGTAGATAGTGGAGAACCCACTGGCAGGTTGCTCAACTAAGATGTTGAGGGAAGGGAACTTGTTGGCTCAATTTGTGTGGTACGTTTGAGCACAGGATGGAGTTTAGTGATGTGTAAAGGAACTCCAACATGGCTAATACAGGTCGTTCTGCTATAATGCATTTTTCATTAACATGAGTTTGCTACAGCACTATAGACAAATTGGGGACACTTTCTAAAGTGTGAAGTTTTCAAGGGTGTATTGTTATAATGCGATTCCAGTCCCATTGGTTTAAATGGTGCTGCTATTACACGATTTTCTTCTAACACTGGATTGCATGAGAACAGAACTGCTGCGTTATAGTCAGTTCTGCTATAATGAGTTATGTGCGCCCAGGTCATAGAATCGCTATTGTGTGGAAGGCAGCCATTCGACCCATTGAGTCCACACCGACCCTGAGAGAATCCCACCCAGACCCCTACTGTATCCTGTACACCCACAATCACCCTAACCTGCACATCTTTGGGCTGTGGGCTGAAACCAGAGCACCCAGAGGAAATCCATGCAGGTATAGGGAGAATGTGCGAACACCACACAGACAGTCGCCTAAGGGCGGATTTGAATCTGTGTCCCTGGTGCTGTGAGGCAGCAGTGCTAACCACTGAGTAACTATGCTGACCTGTAGAGAGAAGTGAGGGCTCCAAGTGTACTTGTGATTGGACAGCAGTCTGTTCCAATTGTCCATTCAAAATTTAATGCAGCCATCAGGAGAAAATAACCAAAAAGCTTTAGTCAGAAGTTTTATGAAGTGTCTTAAAAGGACGTTTGGAGAGGTGAAAAGAGAGAAACCCAGGGCTTGGGGCTGTCGTTGCTGAAGCATGTCCAATGGTTGGGTAAAACTGTGCGCTAAATGTCAGCTATGGATGAGGAAGTTCGACATGGGGAAGATTGAGTGTAGAGACCCTATGTGATGGGAGAAGGCCCAATGGAAGCGGTTGGAATGAAGACTGAATAGAGCTACATTTGCAACATTAGACCCTCTCTGAATTTGGTTGCATTTTACCGGATGTTAGTAATGGACTTCGGTGAAGCAGTGAATTCTTTTTGAAGCAATAGTATTCAAAATAAAGTTAGGTGTATTTTTCTGTCTCTTCCTTGATTTAGTCTGGTTATTGATTTGGCGCAGAGGGCAGTTTGTCCTATGTCTTGTAGGACAGATTACTGTCATTCTGATCAGTACAAAGTTGGATTTCGAATTAATGCTATTGGTAATTGAGAGCAGAAGCAAAACAAAGTGCCAGTCATTACCTTAATGGCTCCTTTATCTGATTTTTTTTTTTAACCTCGCAAATATTCAGTGGAATTTAGCCTAACGTTAATTTGTTTGTATGATCTCCTGCACTAATGAGTTTTACTGTAAACTGTTGCTCAGTTATTTGGGGTAATCTGTGTACTTTAAGCTTTTGATCCTCCTGTAACCCATCAGTGTAGGTGCTGGAGGAGCTATGTACACCTTCCTAGATATATGAACCCAGCCTATGCAATTATAGTTTAAAGCAGTTTTGAGTGATGCCATCTATGGTTTTTCAGCGACTGTTCTCTCTGTCCTGCTCTTTACTGGAGAGTGGGAGGGATAGCTGCCTTTCTAGTTTATACCAATGCCTCAGTTATGCGCAGAGTTGATGTGCCTTTCCAAAGAATTGACAGCCAATAAAGTAACTTCTCAAACTGCGCTTGCTGTTGCAACAAAATGCAGCGCACTCAAGCCTCTCTCCAGATGCCGGCTTTTAATTTGAGCAGACTGTCTGTCTGTGGACTGAACACTGGGAATTGGTTTCTATCGAGGGGCAATTGTCATTTCCTAGATGTCACTAGAAACAAATAAAAATTGAAAATCGCCCTCTTCCCTAACCCAGTAACTCGATTGATGCTTGGTCTCTCCTCTCCCACATAAAGCCTGGATTTGATTCCTGCTCAAAGCAACTGAGGGGGTATTTGTTTGAGATTTCTAGCATTTCACCTCCTGACACATTCTTTTTGAATGTTGTGATACCTCCCGAAGCAGTCTCAGATAATTCAGTATTACTGAGCTCACTGTAGGGTCTGGACAGACACACAATCCCCAAACGTCAGACTGAGAGGGAGCAAGAAATAATGGGGAAAAAAAATAAAGGGGCTCAGTGGTTAGCACTGCTGCCTCAGCGTCAGTCACCCAGGTTCGATTCCCGCCTCGGGCAATTGTCTGTGTGGAGTTTGCACATTCTCCCCGTATCTGTGTGGATTTCCTCCGGGTGCTCCGGCTTCCTCCCTCAATCCAAAGATGTGCAGGTTGGGTGAATTATCCATAGTGTTAGATGGTTTAGTCAGGGGTAAATGTAGGGTCAGTGTCTGGGTGGGTTACTCATCAGAGGTATGAACTTGTTGGGCTGAAGGGCCTGTTTCCACACTTTAGGGAATCTAATCTAAGCCACAATACTGGCTGCAAATACTCATCCACTTTTTCTTCCTCCCTTGCTTCAAAGGTTCACAATTGGAGTTTTTAATCCTTTTGATAAGAATTAAAACTGTTGTATTACAATGCAAACACCACGGTGGGATTACAACGTTTTCAAGGAGGGGCAATTGTTGGGAGATGCCTGTATCCAGAGTTGCAGATCCGTGAGCACTAAAACCTATTCCAGCAAAGGTTTTCAAACCCTGAATTTCTTGGGAAGGCTTCTATATTTGACCCAGAGTTCTTATTGTAAATTGCACCAAGTGCTGCTTTATAGGTGGCAAGCTTCTGATGTGGCTAATCACCTGTGACATGCAATTTACCCATTGCTACAGTCAAAGAGCACTGGTAACAATGGGGGAATTGCGACTTGCACAGTAATTTTCAACCAGTGTGCCATGAGAACTGCCATTTAAATTTTGTGCAGAGCTAATGAAAAGCAGTGTAAACTCAGTTTGAAACATTAATGGATTTGCTGCTTTTTTAGCTTGTTGCATGTACTGTGTTGCAATCCTTTCTTGTAAGACCATAATGGTAGTAAATATGACATTTTATGAGCAGTCAATTCTGCTGAAAAGAAGTGGGTGTGCCTCATAATTGTCTCGTTTGAAGTGTGCCGTGTTATTGAAAAGGGTGGGACCACTGTGGCAGAGGTTTTCTGTGTGGAGTAAATAAACAACATTTAGTTTATCGACTACATCTGAGGAATGGTATGGAAAGTCAGTTCCTTGCAGATTGTCAACCATGTTCCAATGAATAGGTCACGGGGAACCCCTCTGTTTCAATCTGCTTGTCTTTCACAATTGTGCAAGTGTATCTCAAATTCACAAAAATTCAAAATTTGCTGCAGGAATCCTCTCTCATTAAGTCCAGAATAATAACTGAAGGACTGTGGAAAATGATCACAAACTTTATCTTCACTTGTGAATTGTTAGAATGGCTGCACAGGACCACGTTCAGTAACCTCGTAGAGCTCCTGCCAGCTCTGCTCAGGGCAGGGAGCCATTTGGCAGAGAACACTTGTACTCTGTATTCTTTAGTAGTTGCCTAATAAAGTCATTTGCTACTGAAGTTAGCCATCCCTCATGTTCAGACTAAACAGTGTCAGAGTAGCCATGGTGTGGAAGATTAGGCAAAGTGTCTGTGTGTATTGTCCTTTGTACTGCAGGAACCATGATTGGAGAGAGCAATGGGTACTATTTTTGAGCTGACATGAGGTAATTAGCAAATTAATCTTTTCTCTTCCTCACATCCTTTCCCAAAAGGAGAAATTGACTTTAGTATGTTGTCATTGTAAAGAGACAGGGCACACTAGTCTTAACATGAAACCCTCACCGTGGGACAGTGTGGAGGTCCAATGCGATCTCATCCCCAGTGCAGGTCCACTATTACATATATCCAGCATCAATTAAAATATTAACACAGTGAGCAATTCTATGTATTGACAGCTGACATGTTGGTTTTTCAGATGAGTGACAAGATACCAGGATGAGGTTCCGAGCTATCTTTCCATATACTCTGCCCGGGGTGTTGGCCCTCATTGGCTGGTGGTGGTACATCACCAGGAAGAAAACTCGCCCAGGTGGTCATAGCAAAGCTAAACTTACCCCTGCACCTGAATCCATCGCCAAGGCTGGTGGAGGAGAGCATTACACAGCCCCCAAGGATCTCCAGGGTTTTGATACAATAGCCGGATTAACAATCACCAGTGAGGAAAAGGCAGATGAAAGTGTGGACCACTCGCTGAAATTGGTGCCAGCTCTACAGGTTGAAACTTCAGAGCATTCGGAAGGAGCCGAGAGCAGTTCGTGCCTATTGACAGATAAATGTGACACCAGTGCAGAAACCAACGTTCAAATGCTGCTTCTGGACTCCTCGCCCCGATCTCAAGAGGTTCTGTTCATGTCCAACGTGCAAGGTCCCCTCCAGACATCACCTAAGGCCGAGAAGGAAAGCTAC
Organism: Chiloscyllium plagiosum; assembly: GCF_004010195.1. NCBI lineage: Eukaryota > Metazoa > Chordata > Chondrichthyes > Orectolobiformes > Hemiscylliidae > Chiloscyllium > Chiloscyllium plagiosum. The sequence goes on along the minus strand of NC_057737.1, from coordinate 9,906,452 downwards.
CCCCATCAGCTGATGGACAAAATCAGCAGTGACCCCTCTGAGAACTGGCAGCCCCCAGTATGCAGCGTGGTGAAGACGCCCACCCCTTTCCCCGTCCCGAAGTCCTCTGTTAGCCCGGACGCAGAGATGGGCAACAGCAGAGCTCTGTCCAATCTCAGTGTCACTGAATGTGAGCCCCCGGTGAATGACCATCCCAACATGGAAAGGCCTGAGCCCGAGGGTGAAAACGCAGGCAATCTAACAGAACCCCCCTGTTTCAAGACCACCCTCAACAACATTAGCCTCAGTCCGTTCCTGATTTCAACCAGTCCCCGCCCGGATTCCAACCAGGAAAGCCAACCTCTCAAAGACCCTGCTCTCATCAGGAATGGCTTGCCCGCCGATTTGATCGTGAAGGACGCTGCTCGGGATGAGATTGAGGTGGCGGCTGCCGGCTTGATCTCCGAAGTGATAACTGCGGCGAAGCAGGAACTCTTCGCTTCTCAGTTGGACCCCTGTGTGGAGGGTGTGTGTGGAACTGGGGCAACGGGAAGCAAATTTGTGAATGCCCCCGCCACTGCAGATGTCCTCAGCAGGGAGCCAGGAACCGATGAGGTACGGAGGGTCAGTGAAGAGGAGCATTCTGTGTCCGGGACCAGCGTTGTCCAGAGGCTGGAGAGAGCGGTTGGAGAGCTTTCCAAACCTGATGGAGGGGGTGAACAGGACGGGTTTGCCATAGAGCATCCCGCTCCCATTGTGTCCAGGAAGTCTTCAGAAGAGGCGAACCTGACAGCGGAAGATTCTGGCTGCCATTCCGAAGATGGGGCGATCGGGGAGGACCTACCAGAAGGCAGTGCAGCTTCAGACGACCTAAAGAACCACCAAGACGCATTGAGTAGTCGTGTGGTGTCCAAAGGTCACCTGGAACTGAGCTGTGAGGAAAAGCTTGAGGAGCCTGAAATGGCACTGGGAGAATCTGGGACAAGAGGAAATGTTCCAAAGGATTGTATGAATGAGGGAGACCAGAACCACCACACCACGGAGGAGGTGCAGCCTAATCTGAATAAACATTTGGATAAATCGAACGCCACAGCGGGGGATGCTGGTAGCAGTGTTTGCCACTTCGGGGCAGGAGCAGAGGAGCCTATGCACACCAAGGTAACACCTGCCGCAGAACATCAGAAAACAGATGCTCTGCGTGACTCTGTGACTGGAAGAACTCCCCCAGAGCAGGATCCAAAACATAGGCATGGACCATTGGGGCATCAGGGAACTAAGGTGACCTATGCCAATGGAGGACGTGCAGAAGAAGGTGCTGATGGGAGTTCCCAATTGTGTCTCGAAATGGAGTTTGATCATTCTGGAGGTAAGATGGCAACAGCTGTACAGAACTTTAATACGGTGGCCCTGGTATCAACCTTACTTGCGTTTTGAGTGCTTGAGATTTTCTCTGTTGTTTTGTTTTGCACGGGCTCCTTTTTCATTCTCTCTGATCCATTATATCTAGGATGGAGTCACCTAGTGTAGCAGCATTACCTTCTGCAGTCTTGATGGAGGGAGCAAAATTAGGTCATTTGGCCCAATAAGACTTCTCCACTATTCAATAGGATTGCAGCTGTTAGAATCATAGAAACACGATCGTAGAATCCACATTATTCTCTTCAATGCCTTTTCTCATGCTGTCAACTTATCCCTAATAATTGGTATTTAAAAATCTCCTCTCAATCTCTCTTTCTCAACACTGAGCTGTCACAATCCTCTGAAATAGCAAATTCCAAACATTTACAATAAAAAACTTCTCCTGATTTTGAAGTTGTGTCCCTGGCTCTAAACCCTCTAACTGGGGAAACATTGTACCATTATATATTTTGTAAGCTTCAATGAGATTGGCCCTCATTCTTCAGAGCTCAACACCTAAATACCTCAAAAAGAAAATGGAGCAGCTCTTATAGCCTCAATTTTTTTTCCCTGTCCTCCATCTTGAATTACCCAGAATCGATTTGATAGGAGACTGGTTAGCAAGGTTAGATCTCTTGGAATACAGGGAGAACTAGCCATTTGGATACAGAACTGGCGAAGGTAGAAGGTGGTGGTAGAGGGTCGTTTTTCAGTCTGGAGGCCTGTGACCAGTGCAGTGCCTCAAGGATCAGTGCTGGGTCCACTAATTTTTGTCATTTACACAAATGATTTGGATGCAAGCATAAGAGGTATAGTTAGTAGGTTTGCAGATGACACCACAATTGGAGGTGTAGTGGACAAGTGAAGAAGGTTAACTCAGCGCACAACAGGATCTTGACCAGATGGGCAAATGGGCTGAGGAGTGGCAGATGGAGTTTAATTTCGATAAATGTGAGGTGCTGCATTCTGGAAAGGCAAATCAGAGCAGGACTTCCACACTTAATGGTAAGGCCCTGGGGAGTGTTGCTGAATAAAGAGACCTTGGAGTGCAGGTTCATAGTTCCTTGAAAGCAGAGTCACAGGTAGATCGGATCGTGAAGGAGGTGTTTGGTATGCTTTCTTTTATTGGTCAGAGTATTGAGTACAGGAGTTGGGAAGTCATGTTGCAGCTATACAGGACATTGGTAAGGCCACTTGTGGAATATTGCATGCAATTCTGGTCTCCTTCCTATCGGAAAGATGTTGTGAAACTTGAAAGGGTTCAGAAAAAATGTACAAGGGCGTTTCCAGGGTTGGAGAGTTTGAGCTGTAGGGAAAGGCTGAACAGGCTGGGGCTGTTTTACCTGGAGCGTTGGAGGCTAAGGGGTGACCTTAGAGATTGACAAAATTATGAGGGGCATGGATAGGATAAATAGACAAAGTCTTTTCCCTGGGGTCGGGGAGTCCAGAATTAGAGGGCATTGCTTTAGGGTGAGAGGGGAAAGCTTTAAAAGAGACCTAAGGGGCAACTTTTTCACGCAGAGGGTGGTACATGTATGGAATGAACTGACAGAGGAAGTGGTGGAGGCTGATACAATTGCAACATTTAAGAGGCATTTGGATGGGTATATGAATAGGAAGGGTTTGGAGGAATATGGGCTGGGTCCTGGCAGGTGGGACTAAATTGGGTTGGGATATCTGGTCGGCATGGACGGATTGGACCAAATTGAAGATATCTGGTCGGCATGGACGGATTGGACCAAATTGAACTCCATCTGCCACTTCTCAGCCCATTGGCCCATCTGGTCCAGATCCTTTTGAAATCTGAGGTAACCCTCTTCGCTGTCCACTACACCTCCAATTTTGGTGTCATCTGCAAACTTACTAACTGTACCTCTTATGCTCGCATCCAAATCATTTATGTAAATGACAAAAAGTAGAGGACCCAGCACTGATCCTTGTGGCACTCCACTGGTCACAGGCCTCCAGTCTGAAAAACAACCCTCCACCACCACCACCCTCTATCGCCTACCTTTGAGCCAGTGCTGTATCCAAATGGCTAGTTCTCCCTGTATTCAGTGAGATCTAACCTTGCTAATCAGTCTCCCATGGGGAACCTTGTCGAACGCCTTACTGAAGTCCATATAGATCACATCTTCTGCTCTGCCCTCATCAATCATCTTTGTTACTTCTTCAAAAAAAACTCAATCAAGTTTGTGAGACATGATTTCCCACGCACAAAGCCATGTTGACTATCCCTAATCAGTCCTTGCTTTCCAAATACCTGTACATGAGCTGCTGTGCTGCAGGGAGAGAATTGCCTTAAAAATCTTTACCATTGATTCCAGATTCCATGAAACCTCATGGTGCTGGGTCAGACATGGGTAAGGAAGCCCCCTCCTGATTATCACATACTTGTGGTATGCAAAGACGTAAAGGCAAACTAAGGCACAATGCACTTTATGGGACTTTGTTATCCTTCACCAAGAGTGGCTTAGTTGTATCCCTCCTGACTGAGATAGTCAGGTCCTGAAGGACATCCTACCAGGCTGGTTCTGAGGAGGCGTGAGAAGACTGACAACCCTTCACCTTAGCCTCACCAATGTGCCCGTCACAGATGCATTTATCCCTGACACAGCTGGATAGCATGCACTAATGGGCGCAAACACTGTGCTATGCATCTCTGACTCTGACCTCTCTTCACCTGCGATTACTTCCATTGTGATGTGTGACGTGACCACTCTGCTAAATGGGATAGATTCAAACCCAGTATAGTTGTTCAAAGTGGCCCATTGGCATCAGTATCTCATTCTACAACTATGTGTAACCCAGTGGCCCAACATATCCCTGACTCTGCCATTACTGTCAAGCCCTGACTCATTGACTGTGGCATCAGACCACAGTACCAGGCTTGGAGGTGCCAACTGGGTGAAGCCCTAGATAATGGTCAGTGCTTGCTCCATGGCAACTCCATGGGTAGACAGCTAAGTGTTTATCCCAGTCATCGAATTGAATGACAGCTCTACAGTCCTGCCCTTTCATGTCATGGAAATTGATGGTGGGTAAGCCAGTAAGAGGAAGAATGGGGTACTAGAGTATCCCAGTCATTAATTGAGAGCTGGGGGGTGGGAATGGCTCAAAGTGGCAGGAACAAGACTGAAGTATTTGTTTCCATTTTAAACCAAAGGCTCTAGGTGGATGATCCACCTTAGGCTGCAATCGCCACCATCTCAGCCGGGCTTAACCAGTTCTGTGATATTGGAAACAATTGATGGCACGAAATACGTCACAGGCTTTTGTGCTGCGGTGGTAGTGTCCCTACCTCTGAGCCAGGAGACCCAGGTTGTAGTCCCACCTGTTCAAGAGGTTTGTAATAACATCTCTGAAAACGCTGTTTCGAAAATATCTGTAATGAAGGCTGCCTGCAACTCGCAGGTTTGACCAAAGATGAAGGCTGGCCTCCAGAGTTGGCCCTGCCCCCTGTTGGCTGGCCTCCAGAGTTGGCCCTGCCCCCTGTTGGCTGGCCTCCAGAGTTGGCCCTCTGCCCGCCCCCTCGGGGGTCAATCTCCCCCTCCCCGGGTCTCTCCCTCCGCCCGCCCCCTCGGGGGTCTCACCCTCTGCATCCCACCTGCATTGCAGTCACTCCCACTCCCTCCAGCACTGTTATACACTGTGTACTATCGGCACTGCAGTAACTCACCAATGCTCCTCTGTGACTCCAACTTCAGATAGTGAGAAGGACGAAGGCAGCCAGTGTATTTTGTGACCACTCTGTTCCCTGAATGTTACCCGCCAAACCATCCTGACTTGACACTATGTTGCCATTCCTTCAATGTCACTGGGCCGAAATAGAGTCTCTCCCCTCAGCACTGCGAGGTGTCCCTCCCCTGCAGTGAGTCAGAAACTTGATTCATCACTGTCTGACCCTTTGTGCTGTGTTCTCCCCATGGGTTTGCTGCTGACACCCTCCTTTCAGGATTAGGGATTTACAGGGCCTGCTGTGATAGAGGAAAAGAACTTTCTAAACTTAACAGAAGGACCCTCGTGTCTTGAATGAGATGTTGTTTGTGAGCGAGCACTGACCCGACAGGAGCACCGATATATGATCAGTGTTGTCGGGGTTTGACTGGGATACTGGGTCTTACTCATGCGAGATCTGAAGTTGTTCCTCCAAGTCAAAATGGTGGTGTTAGCTCCCTCGAGAATCCCAGATGGTGCTCGAGGTCCTCCTCGATACTCACCCCTTCAGACACCTTAAACAGCCCTCACCATCTCCAGAGCTGTTCATAACATCCCCACAGTGTGGAAGCAGGCCATTCAGCTCATCAAATCTACACTGACTCTCCAAAGAGCATCCCTCCCAGACCCACCCTGTCCCTGCATTTCCAGTGACTGATCCTCCTGGCCTGCACATCCCTGGACACTGTGGGTAATTTAGCTTGGCCAAACCACCCAAGCTGCACATTTTTGGACTGTGGGAGGAAACTGGAGCACCCGGAGGAAACTCATGCAGACACAGGGAGAATGTGCAAACTCCACACAGACAGCCGCCTGAGGGTGTAATCAAACCCTGGGACCCTGGTGCTGTGAGGCAGCAGTGCTAACCACTGAGTGACTGTGCTACCCGGTAGGGCATGGATAACAGTGCCCATGGTGTTTGAATTTAAAAACATAGGTAACATTTCAACTCCATTTAATGCAATGATACTGAACAGCTATGACCAGCTCCAAGCCAGGCCAGATTACATTGGCTTGTGTCCAGCTTTCAGAAGTTGGTTTACGTAGTGGAACCTCGGGGTGCAATCTGCAGGATTATGATTAGGCTTCAGCACTGGAGTCTTGTGCTGAGTCTCAGGAAACTCATGTTCTCTATATCTGCACCATCTTCGGGTGACTTACAGTGAAAAGTGTTCTATTTTTCTTATAGAAATACATATGACAAATTCTAATAATAATAAAAAACCGTCTATCTGGGATTCTCAGCGTTTGCTGATTACAGATTTATTGATGATCTAATTTAAATAGACTCCCTGACTTGCTAAATGGAACTCCCAAGTGTTCTCTCAACTGGAGGTGACTCGCTTACACGTTTTGTAGAAATGCAGTGGGGGAAGAAAGATTTCATCTTTATCCTGTTTGGATGGCTCAGTAGTTAGTACTGCTGCCTCTCACCACCAGGGACCCAGATTTGATAGGTGGATTCTGCCAAGTGATGCACATCAGAGTGCAAATGGACTTCCACTTCCTTCATGTCCCGTATGTCTCTCTCTCTGGGCTTTATAAAGGCTGTCTGTGTCCAAGATCAGTCCATACCGTTGGTACAGATTTGATGGGCTGAAGCGCCTCATCTGTACTGGATGATTTTATGATCTGCGTGCATCATCTTCCAACTGGTGATTGGGAGCGAAACCCTGACTCCCCCCTCCAAAACGATCGTGGGAGTTAATCCCCTTGCTCTCTCTGCCTCAGCTGGCTGGCTATGAGGGCAGACAGATACTTTACTTTGTTACACTCCCTGCTACAATGTTTCAAATACCTTGCAACAGTTTTACTCTGAGCATTCTGGTGCGGATTTTGAAAGTTGCTCTTGGATTTTCTAGGTTCTGATGTGAACAGTATTGATTCGAATGACAGTGGATGTACTGCAGGTGGACCAGAGGCACTGAACAAGGATGGAGCAACTTTGAACGCACTACAAGATAAAACTGAACTCACCATCTGGGAGGTCCAGGTGCCAAAGGTGAAATCTTTAAATCAGTGTGTTTCCTGTGATTGATTCCTGTGAGTTGAAACTGTTGTTGTTTCCATATTCTGTTCAAGCAGAGCAATGTAAACTAGTTGGAAGTTTCAGTAGATGACAGCAGGGGAGTTGCTGCTTTAGCCTTGGAGTCATAGAGCTATACAGCATGGAAACAGACCCTTCAGTCTAACTCATCCATGGTGACCAGATACCCTAAATTAAGTCTAGTTCCATTTGCCAGCATTTGGCCCATATTCCTCTTAACCCTTCCTTTTCATATACCTATCCAGGTGCCTTTTAAATGTTGTAATTGTACCAGCCTCCATCACTTCCTCTGGCAGCTCATTCCATACGCTCACCACCCTCTGTGAAAAAGTTACCCATTGGGTCCCTTTTATATCTTTCCCCTCTCACCCTACACCTATGCCCTCTTGTTTTGGACTGCTCTACCCCAGGGAAAAGACCTTGGTTATTCACCCTATCTATTCCCCTCATGATTTTATAAACCTGTTAGTTCACCCCTCCGCCTCTGACACTCCAGGGAAAAATAGCCCAGCCTGTTCAGCCTCTCCCCATAACTCAAACTCTCTCTCTTGAAAGTATTGCGTTGTAAACAAATATCTAACCTGATAGAATTGCACATGTTGTCAGTCGGCCACTATTGTCTTACGAAGTGACTCCTCAGCTAAATTTCTGGAGTTTGGTTTTACAATCTTTAAGTTTCCCGATATTTAGTATAAACCCTACTTCATAGCATTTTGACAGGACACTGAGGTCATCTTGTGGTAAGTTGTTGCCATTGCAATTTACTTTCTGAATCATTCTGGAGTCAGGAGAGTGGTACTAGTTAAGGTAGGCCGTTTTTAGTTAACATTGCAAGAGAGAGGACCAGGGTTTCAAAGATGTATGTTTGACTTTAGTTGTGACAACTTGTTCTTTGGGGAGCGGATGTGAGGGGAAAGTTTATCTAAATGCTGGTTACCAGTCACACATTTTGTGTACCCAGCTGAAGATGAACTCTGTGTAGACCTATTCAATTTCACTGGAGGTGGCTAAATTTTGTCAGGCTGCAATTGAGGACTGAATGAGGTGTCAGGCAGCCTCCCAGTGACTTGCAATGTGAATGAGAGGCTTTGAAGAATCTGAGATGTTCTTGTGGTATTGCTTCAGAGTAAATTGATCTTCCTGTAATTTCTAATTCATGCCCCTGTCGCGTTTCTGTTTACAGCATCTGGTCGGACGGTTAATTGGAAAACAAGGAAGGTACGTGAGCTTCTTGAAGCAGTCTTCCGGTGCCAAGATTTACATATCCACACTGCCTTACACACAAGATTTCCAGATCTGTCATATAGAGGGTGAGTCAAGTCCAAATCTGGGAATTTCTTTATTGGCCATCATGATTGTTCCAGGAGATCAAATAGCTCATGAATATTTTCATTTCGAGTCATAGTCATAGAGACGTACAGCATGGAAACAGACCTTTCGGTCCAACCCGTCCATGCCGACCAGATATCCCAACCCAATCTAGTCCCACCTGCCAGCACCCAGCCCATAACCCTCCAAACCCTTCCTATTCATATACCCATCCAAATGCCTCTTAAACGTTGCAATTGTACCAGCCCCCACCACTTCCTCTGGCAGCTCAATGCATACACATACCACCCTCTGTGTGAAAACGTTGCCCCTTAGGTCTCTTTGGTATCTTCCCCCTCACCCTAAACCTATGCCCTCTAGTTCTGGACTCCTCCACCCCAGGGAAAAGACTTTGTTTATTTATCCTATCCATGCCCCTCATGATTTTATAAACCTCTGTAAGGTCACCCCTCAGCCTCTGACACTAAAGGGAAAGCAGTCTTAGTCTATTCAACCTCTCCCTATAGCTTAAATCCTCCAACCCTGGCAACATCCTTTTAAATCTTTTCTGAACCCTTTCAAGTTTCACATCTTTCCGATAGGAAGGAGATGAGAATTGCACACAATATTCCAAAAGTGGCCAAACCAATGTCTTGTGCAGCCGCAACATGACCTCCCAACTCCTGTACTCAATACTCTGACCAATAAAGGATTTGATTTTCAAATACATGTCATCTACTTAACTTTTTCCCGTTGACTGTTCCAACTTTTTGAAAGAAAATCTCTCATTTTGGATTGTCTTTTGCAGTTTGACAGCTCCCTGAAATGACACATTTCCCTCATCAAGCTTTGTGTTTTCAGACTCTAATTTTTGAAGTCTTGGGTACTTAATTGTCTGCTAGGATTGTCCTGCTATCTGTGTTTTTTGTTAAATTGATCCATATATGAGCTGGATTAAGCAATAAGTGAGGTGTGATTTTTAAACCAGCTATTTTGAGTATCATCTCTCCTTGTCACTCAAGTTCTGAGCTGTAGCGATTTTGTTGAAGTTTGCAGTATTTACAGTGTGGTCCATGAGTAGACATTCAAACGACTGGGTGCACTGATAGCTGTTCTGAGCACTGTATTGAATTCAGTAAAGCACAAATTGCTCACTGACTGGAGATCTAAGGCCCAATACTTCTGCTCGGCTGATGTTGGTACAACCGAGTAAATCCTGTCCATACGTGGCACAGCTGAAGGTTCTCTCAGTCACAGTTGCTAACAGGAGCTGGAAGGTTTTCCACTAAGTTTTCTCTGAGGGGTGGATCTCTAGTATTTTTATCACAAGGTAAGCTTGGCCAAATTATCCAAAAATTTGAAGCCCCAATGTGGAGTAAGGCTTTTCATCTAAGCTGATGTCTTGGTGATCCACACAAGAGTGCTACATTGCTGGAGGTGCCATCTTTCAGATGAAACTTCAATGTGACACCAGTTTTTTTTTTGTCATCCCACTTCTGTGTCAAAGATGTCGCAAACAGATTCAGCCAAGTGCTGGGGAGTTGTTCCAGTCCCAGCTGTTGTTCCACCTTCTCCACCCAAGCCCAGCTCTCTGGCTGCTTGTGCTTTGGAAACTTTGCCATTTGGTGACCCAGGTGCATTTCTGCTTCTGTCTAGACACTAAAATTAATTGATTGTAAAGCACTTTGTGATATCCTGATGAGACGATTCAAGTAATTAATGTCAGGGTTTAAATTCATGTGGGTTTCTTTCTGTTCCATAACAGGGAATCAGCAGCAGGTAGACAAAGCACTTAACCTGATTGGAAAGAAATTTAAGGAGCTGGATCTCAGGAATCTATATGTTCCACCTCCTCCTCTGACGCTACCTTCGTTGCCTATAACCTCCTGGGTAAGTTTTGTGTTTGATTTGGAGCACTATTTGCAGGTTGTTTTCCAACTCAACACAGTCACTGTCTGTATCGCTGTGATAATTTGTACAGGTTGCTTATCCTGTCCTTTTTCAGATTTATGTTTTGACTCTGAGACCTTAGTTTGTATCACTTTAGCTGATTCTTGCTATCCAATGGGAGGGGAGAAAATCTGATCACAAATGACTTAATCCCAAAATATTGATAGTGACACAAGAGACTGGATGGAAACCTGTTGATAAAGCACAAACTGTTTACTACAGGCCAGTTAGTCTCTGTGGGCAAGCTCCCCGCATAGTGCACCGTTAAGACAATTTAAGAAACTGAACAGGTCCAGGCCATTTGGGCCATCGAGCCTGTCCTGTAATTACAACAGGATAATGACTGATCTGAAATTCCCCAAGCAAGTTCCTTCCCTTTCCCGGTAACCAACTGGTGGAGAGGTTGTTCCCGCCAGAAAGTGTTTACAAATGTCAGTGTGTGTGGATTGACCTGGAAGTTTTGCCTTTCCTCCTTTGCACCTAATTTTAAGTTGACTTTCTTGTCCACAGCTCATGCTTCCTGATGGCGTAACCGTGGAAGTTCTGGTGGTGAATATTGTCAATGCCGGGCACATGTTTGTACAGCAACACACTCACCCGACATGTCATGTACTACGCAGCATGGATCAACAAATGTTCATGCTTTACTCTCAACCAGGAATCCCAACACTATCGCCTCCATTAGAAGTTAAGTGTTTCTACTATTTGACAAATCAGTGTGTTTCTGGGCTAAAGGCAGAGGGAACTAGCTACCTTCAACACAAGGCATTTTTTGAGTGTGCGAGCACATGTTCCAGCCAAACGCAGTATCCGATTAATTCCATGCTTTTCTCCTAACACCTAACTACCCTTCGGAAGCCAATTATGACACACTGGTAATCAAACAAGGACCACAAATGATGGGAATCAGACAAAAACAGAACATGCTGGAGAAACTTAGGTCTATGGGAAGAAAGCAGAGTTAACGTTTCAAGTCCAATGACTTAATTAGAACAGTTCTGGGTTCAAATCCCACTGAGACAACGGGTGGTGGAATTTAAGTTTTGGGAATAAATCTGGATCTTTATATTTTTTTAAAAAAGCTAATCTCAGCGATGGTGACCACAAAATTATCATTGTTATAAAAAGCCCTTTTAGAGACAGAACTCTGGCACCTTTTAACGGATCTGATTTAATGTGAATCCAGACTACCAGCAATGAGGATGATTCTTAACCACCCTCTAAAATGGCCTCACAAGACACCCCTCTGTTCAAGAGCAATTAGAAATGGCCACAATGTCAGCCTTTGGTTGCTGTGGCCATATCCCTTGGAAGATGGCAAATGTAGATTTCCATGTTAGGGTGTGATGCTTTTCTCAGTGTCTGGCCCTTCGGAATTATGTTACTAGTAGACCATCTCATTCTCCAATACTGTGACAAGTTTCAACCTTGACTGTTCCATGAATCCTCTAGATTACCCCTCAGCTGAGGAAGTAGTCTATTGAATCGACCTGGCCTTCCCTCCAAGGCAAGAGTGTGCAATTTGCTGAGGTCTACCTTAAGATTATTTCCTTAACTTGACTTCCTTGCCCTGAACCAATTTAACCCCTCACTCTGTGCTCTGGAGCTAAAGTGACTCCTACCTCTGTTCTCTAGCTCAAAGTTTGTGAGGAGAAGTCTGTTCTCTAGTGACCGAGCTTACAGGGGGCTTCATCCCTTGGGGCAATCTCTTAATTGGCTGCTAACGATACGTAGCCCAGATCAAGTAGAGATTCTCTTCCTTTGCACACTTTGGTCAGCCAGAGTGGGACAAGGCTAGTACGGAGCAACATCTGGGCCAAATGCCCTCTTTTTCTACAGCTGAGGATAATCCACTATCATTGAGTTTTGACAAAATATTATTCCAGAGCTAGCCATCGAATGACCAATTTTACTGAATTGAATCTTGAAACTTTTTTTAAGGAATTTGAGCTTCTAGCCTTCATGCTGTAATGCAATAACATCACAGAACCGCAGGGGTCTTGCAGTGTAGGCGGAGCCTGTTCAGCCCATAGTGCCTGCACTCGCTCTTTAACTGAGCATCGTTACCAAGTGTACGTGCTTTCTCCCAATATCCTTGCACATAGTGTTTATCCATGTGATTGTCAATTGCACTCACGAGTGCCTCAATTGAACCTGTCGCCGCCTCATTTTCCACGCAGTGCATTCCAGATTTGAATTAATAAGTTTTTTTTTCTCATATCACTCTTGCTCCTTTGGCAAATCATTTTACAAGCTGTGCCCTTTCGTTCTCATCTCTTTTGCAAGGGGAGTGGGGGCAATCAGTTTCCACGATCCTGTCCACTCATGATTTTGCAAACCTGTATCACATTTCCTCTCACTGCCTCCTCTCCAAGGACAGTCCCAACACCTTCAGTGTATCTTCCCCTCTGCAGTGCCCCATCCCTGGAACCATTCTTGTAAATTGCTTCTGAGCTGTCCCCAGTGCATTCGCATCTGTCATGTTCTGTGCTGCCCACAATTGCACACAGCCCTCCCGGCTGGGGCCGAACAAGTTTCTTGTACAAGTTCAGAGTCGCCTGCTCCCTGCTCCCGAAACTGAAGAACTAACTGTTATCGGTCATGGGATGTGAGAAGAATTAGTCATGTGTCTTTTTCCCTCCTACAGTTGGAATAATCTGTGCAGCTCCAGCGGTCAATGGTGCCTGGTGGCGAGCACAGGTTGTTGCCTATTTTGAAGAGACAAATGAAGTTGAAATCCGATATGTTGACTACGGAGGCTATGAACGAGTTAAAATAGAAGCACTACGGCAAATCAGGTGATTTAGCTGGTCCCCTCTGTTTTGCGTGTCATTCCACTGGAAGTAATCCAGTGTGGTAAAGATGGAGTTGCTGAACTAACGCACAAGGGTCAGAATTAATTGCTTGAGGTCTACAGCAGTATTCTGATGATGTGGTCCTAAACTTTGCAGGGGAGTGGAGGTGGTCTTCTGTTAACTAGCTTCAAGTGGAAGCCAGGTTGTGGAGGCTTGAAGTAAAACTGGGAATGGTTTGAACTGAAGAATGCTTGCTTTAATTTCAACCTCAAGCCAAGTTTATACATGATGTGGGCGGTGTTCATTCAGATCTCTCTTCTGGTTAAGTGAAGGGGGCCAGTTAGCTGGACAGCTGGTTAGCTATGTAGTGACTCCAGCAGTTTTGGTATAATTCCTGCGTTGGCTGCAGTTACCATGAAGGACCCCCCCAACCCCCACAATCTGAGGCGTGGTGACCCTCTGTTAAACCATCCTTAGTCATTTTTCTTTACTGAGAGAGCAGGACCATGGGCTGGTAAGACTTTGACTTTAGCTGTTAAATGGTAGCAATGCTTTGTGTCCTGTCCCACCTCCAGTGCAGCTGATCGGTGGGGTAACCTTGAATGGCCTGGGTGAATGCAAAAGATAAACCATTGGGGATGCCATCTTTCCCGTCAGGTTGGCAGGTTAACACTAAGTAAGAGCTGGACAAAGGAGTGATTGTCGCAGAGCATGAGAGTATATGAAGTAATGACCAGTCTTTTGTGATCTAGTTTAGGTTATTTCAGTGCATGGGGAGTATGAGAATAGTGATTTGCAAGTTTTCTATGCTGCTGGTGGGTAGGCACATGAAAGTTTGTGGTTGAGTTTGATTGTCACAAGTGGAAGGTGGGAGTTTGAGGAGCCTGAAAATGATTTCCAAGTGTCTTGTGTTGTCTTCAGGTTGGCTGCAGATCAAACTCATGTAGGATAATGTTCCAGGGTAGTGCTTGGAGATGACACTGATGGATTGTGGGAATCACAAGGTCAGAAAAGGGTCATTGGAGGGTTGCCTGTGAGTGTTGGAGGAAGTTGGGTACTCAGCAGGGCCGGAGAGTTGTGAACTCTGTAGAGAATTATCACTTGGAGCTGAAAGAAATATCAGGGGAATTGTCTTCTATGAATAAGCAGCTAGAACAGTAGCAAGCTGATCAGAAAGCACAGCTCACCTTTTTGAACATGGATTACACCAATTTATTCCTTAGCCTTTCCAAGCTTTCACATTCCGAATGCTTGAGGCATAGAAATTTGCAATCTTACCTAATGTCTGAATGTTTTATGTCTCTGTCAACAGGTCTGATTTTGTATCACTACCTTTCCAAGGGACTGAGGTACTGCTCGACAACATAATGCCTCCCCCAGGTTAGTGACGTCTCAACTTGCCTTCCAAATGATACCATATGGTCGTTCTTAAATTTTGAGTCTTTCCGATTAAAGGCTGTGATACTTTCCAAAAGATACCTGTCTTGAAACACAATTGAAATCCACACTTCAGTTAGTTGCACCCCACAAAACTCCCACCTCACTAAGTACTGGCTCCTGTATTATTTGCACAGCTAGTTTAAAGCCGAAAATGTGTTGCTGGAACAGCGCAGCAGGTCAGGCAGCATCCAGGGGCAGGAGAATCGACGTTTCGGGCATAAGCCCTTCTCTAGCTTAAACTCAATTAACTGTAGATTAATATATCCATCAGCAGTTCCCTCATTCCATTAGATTTCAGCCATTCCTTCAAACCGTATTAGATGATAATCGGTATGCCCTTGGTAAATTGTTATTCTGTGATTGACAGATGAGGACCATTTCTCTGAAGATGCCAACGCAGCAATGGACGAAATGACCCGAGGTGCTGCTCTGCTCGCCCAGGTCAGATTTACTGGGAAACTGATGGTCATTGCCTGCTCATATCAATGACATGATATCTGTGTGTTTGTCTGTGCGAAGCTGATGTTGTTAATTGGAATGAATTATAGTCACGAGCGAACTGCAGCCCGGTGGGATAACAGGCTGTTCATCGCAATGTTGTTCGCTCGATGTCAGGTGAGAGGTTCCCAGTTGACTGAGTTATCGGATTGTATTACAAGACTCTATTGAGTGAGCTCAGTATCTACTTATCGAGCCTTTTTACCACCATTTGTTCCATCATTCTTATCTGGATGCTGGAGCTTCTATTTCATCTCTCTTTGTAACCCTGCCTGGTCACTCCATTGTTTCCTTGTGCTTATTTCATAAAACAAATGTTTGACAAGGCAACAAGCTTAGTTGAAGGGGAAGAATCTAGCTGATTTGATTTATTGCAGTCACATGCACCTGAGTACAGTGAAAAGTTGTGTTTTGTGAACAGCACAGGCAGATCATAGCGTACGAGGATGTACAGATCATAGGATGTTTAGACAAAATGAGGCATACAGGGTTACATCTGACACAAAGCAAGATCAATATTAGATTTGAAATTTGAGAGTTCCATTCAGCAGTCTAATTAACGGCAGGGAAGAAGCTGTTCCTGAGCCTGTTGGTGTGTGAGAGTTTTCAAGCTTCTGTATCTTCTGCCTGACTGAAGAGGTAGCAAGGAGGAGGACATGCTCCTGTCTACATCAATGGAGCGGCAGTTGAGAGGGTTAAAAGAGACACCCCCTCCCCACGGGGGTGGGAAGGGTCTTTGATGTTGATAGGCTTTCTGCAGCAATGAGACGTGTAATCAGGATCCGTGGATGGGAGGTTGGCTTCTGTGATGGTCTGGGCTGTGCTGACAACATCCTGTAGTTTATGGTCCTGGGCAGAGCACTTGCCGTGCCAGGCTGTTACGCATCTGGACAGTATGCTTGCTTTCTCTGGTGCACCTGTACAGGTTGCTGAGGGTCCTTAGGAACATGTCAAATATTCTAAGCCGCCGGAGGAAGAAAAGGCATTGTGCTGCCTTGACCATTGCATCTACGTGGGAGGTCCAGGACAAGTTGGTGATCTCTCCTAGGAGCTTGAAACTTTCAACCCTCAACTACTGCTCCATTAATGTAGATAGGAACATGTCCTCCTTTTTCCTGAATTGAGTGATCAGTCCTTTTGTTTTGCTGACAGTGAGAGCGCGAGTATCTCCCTCCTTGGGTGCAGTAAAGCTAAAGGTAGAAGCTGGAGAATTTGTCTAGTAGGTAATCACTTGTGGGATGCACCTTTGTTGAATTATTTAGCCCTGGGTAGCTCGGATGGTGTATGACAAGCACGTAGAGCAGGAATCACTGATTTTTATCATGTTGCTGAGTTAACTGGTTGCTGAGTTAACTGGTTTTCGCTGGTGACCTCGGGGAGCAACAAACCCAAACAAGCAGACAAAACGCATCCAGAAACCTTAGCCACCATCCCCTGCATCAAAGACATCTCGGAAATGACTGCCAGACTACTCAGACCCCTTGGTGTCACGGTAGCCCACCAACACACTAAAACAGCAGCTAATGAACTTGAAAGACCTTTTACAGACAACTAGTAAAACTAATGTCATTTACAAAATACCTTGCAAGAACTGTAACAAACACTACATTGAACAAACAGCCAGAAAACTAGCCATAAAAAGAGATGACCCACTCTCACTAGTATCCTTACATACAGATAAGGAAGGACACCACTTCAACTGGGACAACACATCCAACCTAGGACAAGGCAAACAGAGACACGGACGAGAATTCCTAGAAGCATGGCATTCCAACCGGAACTCTCTTAACAACCAGATTTGACTTGGATCCCATTTACCACCCCCTGAGAAAAAGAACCGGAAATGATATCACCCCAGGAAATGACATCACCAACGCAAGGAAATCTGAACACAAAGCGGGCCACCAGTGCTTCATCCGGAGTATTATCTGGTATGGTGACGAAACGTCTGAAAACAAACCTTCCAGCTCAGAGCAAGCCTATATCCAGAACCTCAACCTGAGCTACAAATCTTCTCAAACCTTGCTATTGACCATTGTGCAATCATTACACCAAGGACATCTTGAACCGTCAGACCCAGGGAAGCACTGAGGATCAAAGGGGCCTTGGGCTTTATGTTCACCAGCCCCTTAAAGTATAAGGGCAAAAATGAGGACTGCACATACTGGAAACCAGATTCTAGATTAGAGTGGTGCTGGAAAAGCATAGCAAGTCAGGCAGCATCCGAGGAGCAGGAAAATCAACGTTTTGGGCAAAAGCCCGCATCAGGACTCCCTTCTCAGTGGAGGGATCGGTGATATAACGGCAGGTGGATCAAGTGGTTAAGAAGATTACTTGCCTTTATTTACCAAAGTATCAAATTCATGGGCTGGATATGCTGGAACTGCCAGAGTATTGTGTGCAGTTCTGGAATCCACATTCTAGGAAGCACGTGATAGGCACTGGAGAGGGTGGAGAGGAAGTTTACCAGGATGTTGCCTGGGCTGGAGAGTTTATGAAAAGATTAGACAGACTGGGGTAATGAGTGAAATGGATGAAATTCTGAGGGCAGCACAGTAGACAGGAAGAAAGTTTTCTTGGTGAAGAGATCGGTGATCAGAGGATATAGATTCAAGGTAAGAGGAGATGAGGGATAACCTTTTCCATCCAGTGGGTGGTGGGAATCTGGAACACTTGGCCTGTAAGGGTGGTATAGGCAGAAACCTTCAGAACAGTTTAATGTTTAGATGTGCACGTGCAATGCCAAGGCAAGCCAGGATATGAGCCAAGTGCTGGAATGTGGGATTAAAATAGGTTGTTTTTAACTGGCATGGATGCAGTGGGTTGAAGGTAATTTTTCTGTAGACCTCTAATTCTAAGTGTGTAAGTTAGCTCGCTGAGCTTGAAGGTTTGTTTTCGGACATTTCGTCACCAGACTAGGTAACATCATAGAGAGTCTCCGGTGAAGTGCTGGTGATGTGTCTGTCCCACCTCTGTTATAGGTCTTCGTTTCATAAGGTGGGTGATGTCATTTCCAGTTCTCTCTCATTTCAAGGGAAGGTAGATAGGGTCTAAATCGATGTGTTTATTGATGGAGTTCTGTTTAGAATGCCATGCCTCTAAGAATTCACATGCGTGTCTGTTTTTGCCTGTCCTAGGGTGTATTGACCCTGTCAAAGTGGTGTCCTCCTTTTGTCTCTATGTATGGAAACTAGTGAGAGAGTGTGTCTTTTGGTGGCCAGTTGGCGTTCGTGTATCCTGGTGGCAAGTTTCCTGCTAGTTTGTCGGATGTAGTGTTTTTCTTTTTACAGTTCTTGCATGATATCTTGTAAATGACATTAGTTTTGCTGGTAGTATCTGTTGGATCCTTTAGGTTCATTAGTCACTGTTTAAGTGCGTTGGTAGGTTTGTGGTCTACCATAATGCCAAGGATCTGAGTGGTCTGGAAGTCATTTCTGATATATCTTTGATCTAAGGTAATGTGGCTATAGTTTTTGGTTGCGTTGTCTGCTTGTTTGCGTTTGTTCCTCAGCAACAATACATCCATGAGCGCATCAATTTAGATCCCATCTATCTTTCCTTCAAAAAAAACCCAAAGAACCACAATTGACATCACCCACCATAAACCAAGACCAATGAATAGAGGTGGGGCATACCACCCGCGCTTCACTAGAGACACTCTTATGTTACCTTGTATGGTGATGTAATGTTCGAAAATAAACCTTCAAGCTCAGCAAAGTAACTTATCATCAACCTGAACTGCAAATCTTCTCAAAAATTGCTAACATTTGCCAATAAGAGGTGGTTATCTTCAAATTCTGCCTGGATATTGTATCGAAGACTCTGTCATGAGCTATATTTGAGGCTGAATTGGATAATTTTTAGATTGACATGAGTCAAAGGGTTATTCAGGGTGGGCAGGAAAGTCCACTGAAGATGACAATTAGATGAGACATGACCTTATTGAAAGATGAGGATGGATTGAATGAATGACTGGTATTTGCTGGGAGCACTACTGCTGGCCAGTTTACTTGGCTGTGTGCTGAAGTCAGAGGTGAGTGTATGTTTACACTTGATGCAGTGCACTCTGTTCCACCCCCACTTGCATGAAAGTAACCCTGTTATTCCTGACCCAAGCGTCTTTGTGCTCGTCTTTATAGTGTTATCCCTCAAACGGAGTACCTGGCATGAGCTGCTCTCTTGTGACTTTAGGAAGAGTAATGTGCAGAAATTTGTTTTTCATTCAACAACATTTATCTTGTGAAGATGCATCTTGTTCACGGTGTGATCCTGATCCTAGTTTTGACTTGTTTCAGGTGACTGGTTATGACAGTAGTGGTGTACCCCTAATAAACCTATGGAGTATAATTGGAGATGAGGTAAGTTGAAGAACCTTGCAACTAGCCTTTTGTAGATGAGATATTTCAAAATAATCTGTACTTGACCAGGTTAAAGTGTGCAAAAGTGATTTATGTCTTATTTGGAAAAAAGGCTTTGATTTAATAATCCGTCTGATAGACTTGGATATTCCTGTTAACTTTCTCCATGACGTGAAGCATGTTGATTTCTGTGTGATTTGGCTAGTTCCCTTTGCCCAGCTACCATGCTTCTGTGTTCTCCTTCCCCCTCATTGGCCCTCTTCAAAACAACACTTTGAGACAGAAGGACTGGCGTTGACCAGTCACACGCACGCCCTCCTCTTATTTGACCAAATTGTTCTGTGGTATTGGTCGAAAGTAGAAGTTGTCTCTGGGATTTGTTTAGGATTACTGAGGTTTAAGGACAACAGACTGGGTTGAAATTTATATTTTGAACACTGAGGTCTGTGTAAAATGGTCTAAGGCTATCATGGAGCTGTACAGCACAGAAACAGACCCTTCGGTCCAACCTGCCCATGCTGACCATTAATCTAGTCCCATTTTCCACCACTTGGCCCACATCCTTGTAAACCCTTCCTATTCATATTCCCATCCAGATGCCTTTTAAATGTTATAATTGTACCAGCCTCCACCACTTCCTCTGGCCGCTTGTTCCATACAGAAAGCCACCCTCTATGAAAAAGTTGCCCCTCAGATCCTTTTAAATCTTTCCCCTCTCACTATAAACCTATGCCCTCTGGTTCTCCTACTCTGGGAAAAGACCGTGGCAATTCACCCTATCCATGCCACTCGTGGTTTTGTAAACCCCTATCAGGTCATCCCTCAGCCTCCGACACTCCAGGGAAAACAACCCCAGCCTTTTCAACCTCTCCCTATAGCTCCCTCTCCCTCCAACCCTGGTAACATCCTTGTAAATCTTTTCTGAACCCTTTCAAGTTTCATAACATCCAGCAGACCAGAATTGAATGCTTAGGAAACTTTTGGAATAATTCAATGTCCTGTCCAGCTGCAACATGACCTCCCAACTGCTGTAATCAATGCAATGACTAATAAAGGCTAATGTACCAAATGTTGCCTTCACCACCCTATCCACCTGAGACTCCACTTTCAAGGAACTATGAACCTGCACTCCAAGATCCCTGTTCAGCAATGCTCCCTAGGACCTTACCTTTAAGTGTATAATTATTAAAAAACCTTAGCTGGAATAACTCTTTCCTGTGTCGTATGTTCCCCTGTTGCCTTTCTTTTGGTAGTGGTAGTTGCATTGTGCTGATCATCTTGAGGATGTAGGTTCAAGCCCCCTTCTTTCGTCGTTCTTGCGATGCTCTCTCTCGATGCGCTCTCTCTCTCGTCGCGCGCTCTCTCTCTCGTCGCGCGCTCGCTCTCTCGTCGCGCGCTCGCTCTCTCGTCGCGCGCTCGCTCTCTCGTCGCGCGCTCGCTCTCTCTCGATGCTCTTCTCCCGCACCCACCCCACGTGCGACCTGGTGAAATTTATATTCAGTTGATTAATGATTCTGGAATTATAGCTAGTCTTGGTAATGGTGAATGTGAAACTATCTTCACTTGTCATCATGGTCCACCTTTACCACTAATGTCCTTCAGGAAGGATAACCTCCTGTCCTTGCCTGGTCTGGTTGACCTGTGACTCTGCTGCTCTCAGCAATGGCCTAGCAAGTGATTTAAACTTATGGGCAAATGACGATGAGCCACCAATGCCTGGTCAGTGACCCTCACATCTCTGAAAGAATGAAGAAAGTAAATACTCAAAATTAATAACTTAAAACTGCTTGTTTATTTGCATCCTCACTTTCTGACTTTTAATATACAACACTTACTTTTCAGGATAATTTGATTGGGCCATGCGTTCCACACTTGGGGAGGCATTTATCTATTCAGTTAACCAACTTTCTGTTGAGATGGGTGTATCAGGCAGGCACTTGATAATGTTCAAGAAAAAAAATTATTTTTCTGTTTCATATCACTGGGACATACAAAGCATTTCTTGCTCAGCAATTCTGTTTGAAGTGTTAATAAATCTGTTGACAAATTGCCAAGCAACCAATGCAGGTGGTTACAGGAAGAGATTACAAACTCAGTTGGTGCTGTCTTATTGCAAATCCTTTACCTGTTTGAAATTGAGTCTTTGTGCATTTCTTTGACTATTCAGACCTTTGTTTAATCGCGTCTCAGAATTCTTAGAAGGTTCTGTTTCACAGTCAGAGTTGTTCTGCAGGTGAAGTTTGTCAGTCAATTTGAATTGCTCCCACAAATGATCAAAAAACTTGCATTCACGTAGCACGTTTCACAACCACCAGACATCTTTTTGACCAGTGAAGTATTTTTGAACTATAATTATTACTGCAATGTTGGAAATGTCGCAGCCAGTTGAAGTACACTGTGCTCCCATAAATAGCAGATGATGATGTGTGTTTGGAAGTATCACCTGAGGGGTACATATCAGTTTGGGTATTGGGGAA
Organism: Chiloscyllium plagiosum; assembly: GCF_004010195.1. Classification (NCBI taxonomy): domain Eukaryota; kingdom Metazoa; phylum Chordata; class Chondrichthyes; order Orectolobiformes; family Hemiscylliidae; genus Chiloscyllium; species Chiloscyllium plagiosum. The sequence goes on along the minus strand of NC_057737.1, from coordinate 9,884,485 downwards.
GTGTCCCTGTATCATCTTGGAAGAAATGCCACGGAACTTTGTTTCGTCCAATCGGGCAAAAGAGACCTCTCTAAAATCCTGCAGCCTCTCATCTAAAACACGCACCCACATAACGGAGAGCACCCTCAAGTACTGCACTGGAGTGTCAGGCTTGATTTCTTTTTTGCATGCTCAAACCCTAGAGGAGGACTTCACCCAATGCCTCAGGATGCAAATAAACAAGCAGTTTTAAGTTATTAATTTTGAGTATTTACTTTCTTCATTCTTTCAGAGATGTGAGGGTCACTGACCAGGCATTGGTGGCTCATTGCCAATTGCCCGTGAATTCACTTGCTAGGCCATTGCTGAGAGCAGCAAAGAGTCTCAGGTCAGCTAGACCAGGCAAGGACAGGAGGTTACCCTTCCTAAAGGACAATAGTGATGAACGTGGACCATGATACCAACTAAGCCACAGCACAATGAGAGTTCAGCGTCTCAATTTGAACAAGGGTGTATTTGCACGCTTATGCTTTGTGAGATCTGCCTGAGTCTGTCTGCTGTTGAAAGTACTAAAATCATGTTTTTTCTTTCCCTCCTCTCCAAGGTCCTGTTTTTAAACCGAATTCTGGTGGAGAAAGGACATGCGCAATGGATAGAGAGCTATTAGTCTGCGTCTGAGGCTCTTTTCTAAACTCATTTTGCACTGCATTGTAATTCAATCATTTGCTAGCTGTGCAGATGTATATATAAGTCACTGTATTAATATTTTGTAAGATCTCGATGGAGTACATAAAGGGAACTTTTTCCAAAAAATGATGGTGTCTGATAGGTAAGTGGTTGTCACTCGATTTAAGTCATGTCTGATTTAATTTGATATTTAAGAAACAAAATTAATTGTCATTGTACAGAATAGTTTTGCTAGATTACTTGAATGGAATGATATTGTGATCAATAACTATTTGCTACTTGGTTGTACAGACCTGTAAAAAGTATCAAGAAAAACCTGGTGGAACTGAGCTTGTGTGGTGGTTTTTTAATTATAATTTGGAGCTTCTCACAATCTGTGTGTTTGTCGTTTTTGGCTCAGATTTGAATTGTTGAGTAGTTTGTTATTTCATCCATCAAAACATGGAGCAGGGGATGGCATAGCAGTAATGTCACTGGACCAGTCATCTAGCAACCAGACTTTGTTTAAATCACATCGTGGTAGCTATGAAATTCAAGACAAAATCTGGATTTGAAAGTCAGCCTGTCAGTGACCATGTAACAACTGTGGAATCTCCTTTTTTTTTAGGGAAGGAAACCATGGATGTCCTTTTGGGACGGAAATGTGCCATCTTTATTTGGTATGGCATACATGAGGGTGGCACGGTAGCTCACTGGTTGGCACTGCTGCCTCAGCACCAGGGGCCCAGGTTCGATTCCACCCTCAGCAGCTGTCTGTGTGGAGTTTGTACATTCTCCCCTTGTCTGTGTGGGTTTCCTCCGGGTGCTCCAGTTTCGTCCCACAGTCCAAAGATATGCAGGTGAGGGTGTATTGGCCAAGCTAAATTGCCCACAGTGTCCAGGAACGTCTAGGCTAGATGGATTAACATGGGAATTATAGGGTTACAGGGATAGGCTAGGGAGATGAGTGTGGGTGGACTCAATGGGTGAATGTCCTGCTTCCACCGTGAGGGGATTCTATGATGATTCTGTGACTCCAGACCTACAGCTATGTGGTTAGCTCCGGATGATTAGGGATGACCTGGCCGAACTAGCAGCGCGCACATCCCACAAATACATTTTAAAATAAAGTTAAAAATCACACAACACCAGATTATAGTCCAGCAGGTTTAATTGGAAGCACACTAGCTTTCTGAGCGACACTCCTTCATCAGGTGATCTCCGAATCATTTTAAAATAATATTGACATTATCTTGTCTGTTGGTAGCGCTTCTGCTTCGACATCGCAGGCTCAAGCCTCGTCTCAGGATGTGACCATATAATCCAAGGTCATGCCTCACCTGAGGGAGTGCTTCCGTGTAAGAGGTGCCCTTCAGATCAAGACCATGTGTGAAGTCTTATGAAGGGTGATAGGAGTGTAAAAACAGAATGGGACTAATTAAATGGGAGTCATCGACTTTATTTTTGTCTTCAAATACCCATCACCGGAACCGCATTCTCTGGATATTGAGCTGAGCGTGTTACACCTGTGCCTCTAGTTGTTAGTGAGTGTGCAGAATGCACTTTGGGACATTCCCAAGAGCCCTGCTGCTTATAGGTTTCCCAGAAACATGGGAATTTTGAATCTAATAGTGTTGGGTAGGGGCTGGCTCTTGGTTAAGGAACATTTACATTAATACATTCTTAAGTACTGTTCTCCATCCCTCCCTATCCTCTTAATCTTCCTCAAGCCTGAGTAGTGATTCTATATGTTTATTATCCTCTGGTAAAATATAAGTCCTCCAGCCTAATTTCCTCCGTCCTGGGTTTATCTTATCCAATTTAATTTTACTGACGTTCATCCACTCAACCAGTTTAACTTAATTTTTGCTTTGCTAATGTTTTCTCCATTATAGACAGACCCTTCCCTTGTAGTCTGTCTACCCTCAGTCATCTTTAATCCATTTGCATTCACCGTGGCAAACACTGAAAGCAAATGGTTCTGGAGGTCTGACATGTACATTGTAAATCCTTAACATAGTCTTCATCTTTGTACTTTCTCTTGTTCTGACTGTATTTATCCCAGCATTCTGTCTTGTCGTTTTACTGGCTTCACATTTGCTTAGATATTGGAAGTGACAAGTCTTTTACTTGCCCCAGGCCCTTTCTAAGTACATCTGAATTCAATTCATTGTGTGTCTGACATTTTATTTTCATGCACCGTATAACACTTTATATTTCTCAATGCTGTTTCATATTTCTCCCTAATTTACATCTAAGTCGCATTGCCAATTTTGAACTGCATTTTGACTCTGCATGTTGTGTTTGCGATTTTCTTGGAAGTAAGCGTTCCATTTATGTAGCATCCTTCAGACCCCCAAGTTTTCCCAGCAGCTGAAGTTCTTTGAAGTGCAGTCACTATTGTAATGTAGGAAATGCAGTGATTCATGCAGTCCGCGATAATAACTAATCATTTACTTTGTGATTTGGGAGGTAAGTTTTGGCGCAGGGCAACTGGAGCAACTCCCAAGCTGTTCAAGATATACCTTCAATGTACACATCAAACCTCCAGAGCCATTTGTTCTTTGTACTTTTACAATAACCTGAGACATGTAGCCTCTGTTCAAAGATAGCACGTTCTATGTCTACACTGGAGTCTGTCTTGATCTTTGTGCTTGTTGCCTGTTGACCTTGAGCACTCAACTTCTAGATTTCAGGTGAGAATGCTCGTCACAGAACCGTGACGTACCCTAGGATTAGAACCTAGTTCAAATGTTGAAATTACTGAACAGTTCTAGTCCTACCTGTGTCCAACCTAACTCAGACCAGTTGTTATGAACCAGGCCAAACTCCCTCAATATTTTGAGGGTAGCCTAGACCCTAACTTTTTCTTATTATAAAGGAAGGTGTGCCGCAACTGATCAGCTTTAAGGAACACAGGCTTTATTTAAACACTATAATTAAGCACGAGCAAAAAAAGGCAGAATTCAGATTAGCTTTACTGTTGGAAAACTTAACCGACCCAATACAGTAACTTGCTAATTAACTGTTCCAATATAGTTACATCCCATAAACACACCCGTTGGCAAAAAGGTAAATTCAAGCACAGATTCTTACAGGCAGGAGGGAATAACATCCAGAGAGAGATTTCAGAGGAAGTCAGTTAGGAATCATTTACTGAAGTTTGCAACCCTTCTGGACTCGAACATCTTGTGACTGCTACATCTAAAAACTAGAAACCCCTGAACTGGGAGAACTGGCCACTCCCCTTCCGATGTTAAACTCTTTTTGAAAAAGAGCATCATTGATTCAGGCTGGATCCTTGGTCACTTCGGCACCTCTGCCTTTACAACCCCTCCGCAGAAAATACCCAGGACAAAATAACCTTTTTAAAGTGCCAGCATTGTCACAGTTCAGCACATTACAGTTGCAAGATTATTAATTTGAAAACAAATAGCTTGTCCTCATGTTTTACCCAGGATTCAAAAAGTTGTTTAATTTTCTTTTAACATGATTGCAAATGTCCAAGCAAATTTATCAATTTGACTTTCACTCAGAGGAAATTTTCATCTGTGAATTATTCCTTGTCATGTATGTCAATTGTACCAACCCATAGACTGTTGTATCCCTCGAGCAGTGAAGTCTTAAAAGGTGATCTAAGTTTTATTTTGTCAAGTTACTAACCATTTGATAAATGGGCAAAATGGGGCATTAGATACTAAATGGGGAAAATAGTTTCATTAGTTATACATTAACCTTTATTGTCAAGCGCATTCAAATGAGTGTGGTGAAAACTTTGTAATATTGCCCCTCAATGCCATCTTAGGTGTAGCGTACTCAGATAAGTAACTTTAAGTTACAGAATTGAATAGTGTTTTTTTTGTGCTAGCATGGGAATAGAGTTTAAAAAGTCCAGAATGATTTTAAAAGTATCTTTACAGTACTCAAGTTAGTCCTTTTCCACTGTCAGTACATGCTTTGTAACAAGCGAATTTAGTACTGTCTTAAAGGATTGTTCTATAAAGCATAGAGGGACAGGTTTGTGAACAGTTGGATAAACTTCGGTTTACTGTAGCGTAAAATTGGCCAATAATTTCTGTACTGTAAACATTCACGCTTGTAGTCTGTTCCTTTTGTATTTCCTGTAAGCAGTAGCCCATTGGCTGCATGTCACATTTTTAAGCATTTGAATTCTGGAGTTGGATTTCTCCAGGGTTACTGTGTTTTAGGATAGCAAGCCAAAGGTCTTTGAAGTGTTTCTAGTGAGGCCAATTACAGGTAAATTTTGATGCATTTCATCCCACCAAAAAACGTAGTTACGCCAAAAGTAGGGTGGCACAGTGGTTAGCACTGCTGCCTCACAGCACCAGGGACCCAGCTTCAGTTCCACCATTGTCTGTGTGGGTTTCCTCCGGGTGCTCTGGTTTCCTCCCACAGTCCAGCGATGTGCAGCTTGGGTGGATTGGCAATGCTAAATTGCCCATAGTGTCCAGGGATGTGTAGGCTAAATGGAGTAGCTGTGGGAAATGCAGGGTTACAGGGATAGGGTAGGTTGCTCTTCAGAGGGTGCAGATCTGATGGACTGAATGGCCTCTATCTACATAGTAGGGATTCTATGATTCAGGTTACAGATACTAGAAAACAGATTGTGACTTCAAAGTCCAGGTCTTTAGATTTTTGTTGGGTCAAGTTAGTGAGGAAGGCAGACCCATAAGATATAGGAACAGAAGTAGGACATTCAGCCCATCAAGTCTGCTTTGCCATTCAATGTGATTCTAGCTGATCTGATAATCCTCGGCACCAATTTCCTGCCCTTTCCCCATAACCCTTGATTCTCGAATTGATTAAAAATCTTTTTCTCAACCTTGAATATACTTGACCCAACCTCAACAGCTCTCTCCAGTAAAGAATTCCCCAAATTCACAACCCTCAGAAGTTTATAAACTAATGAGACATATAGAGTTAATAGTACTTGTCTTTTCCTAAGATTATGTTCTGCATGAATGGCCATTCATGCAGACTTATGGGTCTGTTTCTGTGCTGTATAACTCTGTTGTTCCTCCTCATCAGTCTTAATTGTGGGACCCCTTATTCTGAGATGATGCCCATTGGTCCAAGACTCTCCCACAAGGGTGAGGTACAAGGTACCCTGCAGTAAAGTACTGCACTTTGTCCAGGTACAGAAAGTTGCAAATGCTGCACTTTAGGTACATTTAATGTACATTTTAACTCCAGACAGTAAATTTCCTCTAATGAAGATTATCGCAGTTGGTGAAAATGTGCATGGTATCATATGACAAGCAAATATATGCTGGGCAAAATATGAACAGCAAGACTCTCCTGTAATAAAGTTCTATCACCAGTTCAATTAGCCTTGCTCCTGATCGGGGTTTGCTGAAAGTTTTGCTGGCAACTCTTAAGAAAAAAATGTGCAACTCTTTATTCATTGTCATAGGCTTTCTTTTAAAAGATCAACCAGCTCCTTTTTTAAATTTATGACCCTGATTTCCTTTTACTGACATTTGAACGCACCAACCTGGGGATTTGTCACCTCTTCCTGTAAATGCTGTTCCCGTGCTCTGCCACAAGATGGATATGTTCACATCAAAATTAAGTTTTTACTGTCTCATGTAAGACCTGGTAATTTTATATCCTTTGTAATTCTGCTACTTAGTCATTAATTACAATCTCGTTTTCTGTAATCAAGTCTTGGGAGGCAACGTAAACTGGCTCTTGAATTGGTGAGCCTTTACCTGAACTTTGTGGGGGAGAGGGAAAATAATTGGGTGAAGTGTAGAATGTGCTGTCCATTTCACTGCCCCTTTGTTCTCTTGCTTTCCTGATATATTTCTGCCCTGTATGTAATGGATCTGTTCAACTCTGATTCTGCACCAATAAACTACATCCGAACACTTGTATTTCTTGTGATTCTTCTCTTCTCCCTATTGAAATGCAACGTTATCTGATCCAGCACCCTTCTTCATTTTCACAATGGATCTTTTTTTCCCCATATAATCTGAAGTGCACCCTCTCCCACCCCATACTAAAATATACAGCAAACTCAAAGTCGTAATTTCTCTGTAGCTACTGAAAGAGCACCGGCACCTCTAAGTTTGCCATTGTGCATTTGCCATTTTATTTGCCTAAAAACGTGCATTCATATTGAGAAAAATGTTTTTTTTTTCTCTCTGCTTTTACTGAAAATGAAGACATTTGTAAAAATACAAAACGCTCAAAAAGTTGCAATTTCAGATTGTTAATCTTTCAGATTGCACATAAGTATCCTTTGAAGCCAACTAACTTCAGTTTGTCAAACATTCTCATTTTATACCCATTGTAAAGTCATGGGGCACTCTGACATTTTGGTCTTGTCTGTCTTCCATTCCACCCATCACCCCACTTTGGGGGTCTCATTGCACATCTACCTCACTGACACCCCACCCCACCCCCAAACACATCATTCGGGATAGAGATTTGCATGTTTGATGTGTGACTTGGGGTCTCATTGGTTGTGGAAATGGCATGATGTGGAACCATACAGAAAAGGGCCTTTTGCCCATCAGGTCTGCACTGACAAAAACTGTTCAAAGTCTACACTAACCTCACTTTCCAGCGCTTGGCCCAGAGCCTTGAATGTGATGACAGTTCTCGTCCTCATCCAAGTACTTTCTAAAGATTTAAGGTTTCCTTTCTCTGCTATCCTCCCAGGCAATGCATTTCAGTCCCCATTGCACTCTGGGTGAAAGTCTTGATTTTCCCCCCAAATCCTCTTCAAACTTGCCTTTCACCTTAATTATGTCCCCACATTAGGTAATGTCTACTCAACCTGTTCAGAGATGTTATCGCACATCTCTGGAGTGGCTAGGCCTCTGATCTGGGCCTCCTGGCTCAGAAGTAGGAACACTACCACAGTGCCACAAGAGCCCTGGTATTGACCCTTTGACTGAGAGGTAGCAGCTGCTTTCTATACAACCTGTACATGCCCCTCATAATCTTGCACCTCTCTATCAGGTCTTCCTGCCTTCTGACTGTAGAAAACAACCTGAGCTTATCCAGCCTGTCGTCTTGGACATCCAGACTGTTCTCTGAATCCTTTGGCTTTCCTTTAGCAACTCCTGGGGTGATGAAGATGGGACAGAAGGTCATGTGATCTCTCCCCACCCCCACAACATACAGGCGCACTCTTCACCAGGATTTAATTTGCTTTGTAATAGATGCTGCTAGAGCTAGACAGGGATATGGTCTCTTGTCAATCTCCATTCACTGGCCTATAGCGGAAGCGAAGGAATGTGGAGCTGAGGCCTTAGTCAGATCTATGATGGCCTTATTGATTGGCTGATGGGCCAAATGGCCACTTCTTTTCCCCTAATTATTTTGTTTGTTGACCATCAATGTTCTTGATGATGGCGTTCTGCCTGTGCTAAGTGGAGACTGGATATCATCCCTGTTTCGTTTTTTGCGGGTACCCTTTGTTTTGGTTTCTCTGAGATCAGCTTTCAGTGTTAGTTAGAATCCCTACTGAGTGGAAGCAGACCATTTAGCCCATCGAGCCCCACCCAGACCCTGTAACCCTGCATTTCTCATGCCTAATCTACCTCGCCTGCATATCCCTGGACACTACAGGCAATTTCCAATGACCAATCTACCTAACCTGCACATCTTTGGACTGGAGGAATCCCACACAGACATGGGGAGAATGTGCAAACTCCAGACACTCACCCAAGGGTGGAATCTAACTTGGGGCCATGACACTGAGGCAGCAGTGCCAGCCACTGTGCCACCTCTGAAGCTGCAAAATTTTCCCTCTGCCTCTGCATGTTCTGCCAACTGCATGGGAAAGTAAAATTGTCAAGTGCAGTTTCTTTTACTAAGCAGTAAGTGTAACACAATGTCAAACTTTCTACTTCATGTTGGTCTTTTCCATAAAGATAGAGCATATCTGATGTGCCCTTGAATCTGAAGCCTTAATATAGATATTTTTCAAACCAATTATTGATGCCAGTCACTCTTAACTAGCTGCTGTTGTTTGCTAAATAATTCCAAGTCTCCTCCAAAGTGGGTAATAATTGTGTGAGTGCTTGTGCTTAGCTTAGTAAGCAGATTACAGTTCCCTTTCATAAAAGCAAAATGTTGCAGATGCTGGAGATCTGAAATTAAAAAAACGAAAATGCTAAAGCAGCCCATCTATCTGATGCCCTTGTCCTTCTAGATGGTAGTGGTCATGGGTTTGGAAGGTGCTGCCTGAGGATCTTTGGTGAATTTCTGCAGTGCAGCTTGGAGATGGTGCACACTGTCGCTACTGAGCATAGATGGGGGAGGGAATGGATTCTTGTGGATGTGGTGCCAATCAAGTGGGCTGCTTTGTCCTGGATGGTGTCAAGCTTGTGTTGGTGGGGCTGCACCCATCCAGGCAAGTGGGGAGTACTCCATCACACTCCTGACATGTGCTTTGTAGATGGTGGCTAGACTTTGGGGAGTCAGGAGGTGAGCTATTTGCCACAGTATTCCTAACCTCTGACCTGCTCTTGTAGCCACTGCATTTATGTGGTGAGTCCAGCAGAGTTTCTGGTCAGGATGTTGATAGTGGGGGATGCAGTAATGGTAATGCTATTAAATGTAATGTGGCTGAACATTGTTCAATCATCGCAAGGTTTGTAGCTCAGGTTTAGGGTGTAGGTTTGTTCGCTGAGCTATAGGTTTGATATCAAACCTACAGCTCGGCGAGCAAACCTACACCCTATTGTTCAATCATTGGCGAACATCCCCACTTCTGAACTTATGATTGATGAAGCAGCTGAAGATGGTTGAGCCTAGGATACTTGTTGGAAGTCCTGCTGAATGACTGATGTCCAGCAATCACGACCACCTTCCTATGTGTCAGGTATGACTTTAACCAATGGAGAGTTTTCCCTCTGATACCCATTGATTCCAGTTTAGCTGGGGCTTCTTGATGCCCCATCGGTCGAATACAGCCTTGATGTTAAGGGCTGTCACTTATTTCCCCCCCCCCCCCGCAGCTCGGCTCTTTTGTCCATGTTTGAACCCAGGGTGTAATGAGATCAGGAGCTGAGTGGCCCTGGCAGAACCCAAACTGGGTGCCCTTCTTAGTTTCTCTGGCACTTTGTTTTTAATTACACTTTCCTGTGCTCTTCGTGCTAGCACAACAATACCTCAACACAAATAACCAAGGCAAGTCCAGTGACGAGAAGGAAGAATTGAAGTGTTGAATGAAGGGTACAGACTGGGTACGCTTGGGTTGCAGTGTCGTATGTAGTTCCACCCTAATGAAATACTTGTTAATGAAGACTGCAGATTAATTTCCCCTTGATTGTATTTTATTGCCTGAACCAGCTGTCCTCCGTTAAAAAAGTTATATGTCAGGCATTGATTATCTCTGAGACAGCTTCAGCATCTCTCTTTGGCATTGACCAGTATCGCCATCGTTCAGTCTCCCACTATACACCTGCTGCGTGTTAATATTGACCAGAAATTTAACTGGGCCGGCCACCGAAGTAGTGTTATGACAAAAGCATGTCAAAGGCTAGAAATTCACTGGCGAGTGTCGCCATACCTGTCCACTACCCCCAAGACACAAGTCAGGAGAATGATGGAATCCTCCCCACTTTAGAGTCAAGCTCCAGCAACACTTGAAGCTTAATACCAAAGGAATTGCTTGATTGGACGCCCACCTGAAATATTCATTGTCAGTCAGTGATATTGTGGCAGCAGAATGTACCACCTAGAAGGAACACCTCCATCAACTCCAAAAGGTTCTCTTGCAATCTGTAAACTTAAAAGGATAAGAGCAGGTAGTCTTTGGGGGCACCATCCACTCTCCCTTCCTCCTTGAATTTCTGACTCTCATCCAGATACATCGTTGAGTTAAAGTAACTAATACACAGGCACAGCAGGTGATAAGTACAGCAAATGGAATTTTGGCATTTGTTACTATAGAGGTGGAGTATAAAGATAGGGAAGTGTTGCAAATATGAGATTGCAGCTGAAGTCTCACATACAATATAGCATCCAGCCTTACTTGAGGAAAGATGTAATTGTACTGGAGGTAGTTCCAAAAAGCTCCACGAGCTTATGAGGAGAGAGGGAGTGGTTTTGAATCATTGTAGGGATTCTATGTGGAAACAGGCAATTCGACCCAGCAAGTCCACACTGACCCTCTGAAGAGTGTCCCACCCAGACCCATTCCTCTCCACTATTACTCTACATTCCCATGACTAATGTACCTAACCTGCACATCCTCAAACACTCTGGGCAATTTAGCATAGCCAATTCACCTAACGTGCACATCTTTGGGAAGAACCAGAGCACCCAAATGCAATCCACACAGGCAATTGCCCGAGTCTGGAGTCAAGTCGAGCCTAGCTCCCTGGCACTGTGAGGCAGCAGTGCTAACCACTGAGCCACCGTGCTGCCCTTTTGAGTTGATGAAGGTACACAAGATGCTAAAGGGATGGACTAAGTAAATGTAGATGTTGAAGAAATCTAGAATAAGAGGTCATAGTTTTACAATAGAGGGTGTTAGTTGTAAAACAGAGATGAGGACGGCCATGAGTCTGTGGAATTCACTGCTCAGAGTGCAGTGGACATGGGAACCCTGAATAAATTTGAGGAGATAGACAGTTTTTTTTAATGAGTAATGGGTTAAAGAGTTTTGGAGAGTGAGCGGTGAAGTGGAGTTGAGGCCAAGGTGAAATCAGCCATGAGATTGTCTACTCCTGCTCCTGATTTTTACATCAGTGCATCATGGAGTTCCCTCCTGAATGATACTGTGGGTGTACCTTTATCAGATAGATGCAAAGGAACATCAGTGCCCCCTTCTCCAGGACGATTGGAGATGGATAATAAATGCTGAGTGCCAGTGTTGCATGAATTCCATTGGCATGTGAACCAGTGAACAAAGACACCCATCCTGTTTGCTTGCAAAACATCAGCTGCACTTCCTTTGGGGTGTGGGGGGAAGGGAGGACTGGTGGTGGGGATTGGTGGTGGTAATGTTCAGATAATTACTAGGAAGTGACAATAATTGAAGGATCTCTGCTTGGATGTGTCTTCAACCTATTGACTGCCCTGGATTGTTTTGCTTCCATTTCCTGCCTCATTTGATAGAACGGCCAAAATGAGGATTTCTGCATCTACAGTAGTCCCTTTTCCTTCCCCCACCCCCATTCCTCTACTATGTCTGCTTTTCATTTCCATTTATCTCCCACACTCTTTTCCGAATGTGGTTGTTAGGTGGAGGTTGAGTCAATAGTAACTATCCAGCATCAGGTCTAGTGAAGCATTCCTGTAACTAGTGTGGTTTCAGGTACTTTATGCCTTGGTTTCATGGATCCATTGACAATTATAATAGAGATGGTCGAGAGAGAGAAAATGACAATTTTGCTGACCGATAGGAAGCCATGCAATGCCCTAAATGACCATTCTCTTCCACCTTTTGAACTGATAGAGGGCGGAGTTATCCCAGACATTCCACCCCTCCCAACAATAGGATCCAGGACGTTTTTGTAAATTAATTTCATTCTTAATGGGACCTTTCTTTGGCCCTGATCAGAATAGGTTAATAAAAAGTTTATTCTGGAGGTCAGGCAGAGGTTTTAAATTGAAACAAGCTATGCAGTGAGTCACTAATGATGGTCAATGAATTGAGCAACCAACTCCCCTTCCTGAGCCAATTTGGGGAGTGCAGAGGTTGAAGGGCATCAGGAGAATGGAGGGATGGAAGAGGAGAGGGATAGAGGGACAGTGGGAGGACTAGAAAGCTGGGAGAGAATGGATCGAAGGACATCAGGAGGTCAGGCTAGTGGGAGAGGAGAGTTTGAGGGCATTAGGATGATGGGGGAGGGATTGAGGAACCACTGGGAGGAGGAGAGGAGGGACTATGGGGGTTTTAGGATGATGGGAGGGATTGAGGGGCACCAAGAGGGTAGGAGAGGAGAGAAGGGGTTGAGGGTCCTCAGGTAGATGGGCAGGTGGTAGAGGAGGGAGGGATTGAGGGGCAGTGGGATGCCGGGAGGGTGGACATAGTGCTGTCATTTTTAGAAACAGAGAGATCAGAATTTGTCAGGCAGCAAAGCACATCGGTGTTGGACAGCAACAATAAATCTCCCAAGGCTTCATGCAGCGCTTCCAATAATCGCTTTTCCTCTCTTTTGTGCTCACGTCTGCTTAATCATTCAGCATTACAATCCAAACAAAAAAAACAGAATGAAGAGACTTTACAGAAGCAGATTAGACGTCTAGTTTTAAAATGCTTCTTGTCACTGTGTGAAAGGTGGCAGGGGATTGATTATATTGAGTGTGCTGGATAAACAAGCTACATTTTAGACTGGGATCAGAATTTTCCAATTAACCATTGTGTGACTTGAGGCCAGGAATTGTGCAGAATGAGACTTGGGACCGCTTATTGGAATTTAATCCTTGGATCAGCTGTGTATTGGTCGGACTATAAATGAGCTGGAAAGTAACCGTGGTCCCCTACGTTTTCTTTCTTATCCTGCCCCACTCCCTGCTGTTTCACAGAAGGCACAGGCGAAAAGCTGAGGAAATGGTCAGTGTGGTTCCTGTGTGGTAAAGAGACTTCTAAAAATGCCAACTGCTAGGTCTAGTACAATAACCTGGAAGTCTATCTATGTCTTTGCGTAAGACCCCATGCAGCTGTTAAGCTCTGGTACAGTATGCTCGCTGTTGAAAATAGCAACTGAGTAATCGAGATTAAAATAACCGTCGCATTCAGGGGGCCATCTGTAATTGTCAGTACAATGAACTGCTGCTTATCTCTCCTCTGTGAAGTGAAATCAGTCATGTTCACATGTTAGGTGTTTGGGATATAAACTGAAGTTTTTGCTGTGATGGTTGGTGATCAGGAATGATGGGGCAAACTGGAAAGGTGGTGGTGATGGTGGTAACGTCACTGAATTAGCCGTCTCATTCAGTTGATGTAGATTTCTCCAGCTTCCTCATTTCCCCTCCCCCCACCTTATCTCAGTCCTAACCCTCGGATTCAGCACTGCCCTCTTGACCTGCAATCATCTTCCCGACCTCTCCGCCCCACCCCCTTTCTGGCCTATCACCCTCACCCTCACCTCCTTCCACCTATCGTATTCCCAGCACCCCTCCCCAAATTCCCTCCCCCTACCTTTTATCTCAGCCCGTTTGGCACACCAGCCTCATTCCTGAAGAAGGGCTTATGCCCGAAACGTCGATTCTCCTGCTCCTCGGAGGCTGCCTGGCCAGCTGTGTTTTTCCTTCGGTCTAACCAGTCTATGTCAACCGTAATCCCAAACTAAACTTTCCTGTTCCTGGCCCATATCCCTCCAAACCTTTTCTATTCATGTACTTTCCCAAATGTCTTTTAAACATTGTAACTGTGCCCACATCCTCAGGAGGTTCAATCCACTCGCAAACCACCCTCTGTGTAAAACATTTTTGCCGCATTATAAACACTTCTCCTCTCCCCTTAAAAATATGGCCCCTCGTCTTGAAATCCTCCATCCTAGGGAAAAGACAGCTACCATTAACTCTATCTATACCTCTTATTGTTTTATAAACTTCTATCAGGTCGTCTCTCAACCTCTATGCTCCAGTGAGAAAGTCCTAGCCTATCCTACCTTTCTTTATAATTCAAACCTCCCATACCTGGCAACATCCTGGTAAACCTCTGATCTCTCTCCAGCTTAAAGTGTTTTTTTAAAAAAGGAGACTGCTGATTTTAACTGGCTAGAAGGACAATCCAGGGCACCCCAGATGGAACAACAAAATAGTGGCTGCCTTGCAATTATCATATTAATTAAAATGTATTGAAACTCCATGAGGTGTCAAGAAACCTGCATCTCTTGTTTTAATCGCTCTTGTTGGATGTACTGAAGATGAAAAGTTACCTACAGAGTTTTCAGTTTGGAAAAGATAATGAAGCTGCAGTAGACAAACAAGCCATATTTCAGGAGCTTTGTTTGAACAATAAGGAGAGAGAAAGCGACATGGACTGAAAACAGCACGGATACAGAAAGCTCCTCTCTCACTTTTTTTAAGATTACTTACAGTGTGGAAACAGGCCCTTCGGCCCAACAGGTCCACACCAACCTGCAACCCACCCAGACCCATTCCCCTACAGGCAATTCAGCGTGGCCTAACCCACACATTTTTGGACTGTGGGAGGAAACCCACACAGACACGGGGAGAATGTGCAAACTCCACACAGACAGTCACCAGAGGTGGGAATTGAACCCAGGCCTCTGGCGTTGTGAGGCAGCAGTGCTAACCATTGCACCACCTTGCCACCCTTTCTCTTGATCTCAATAAACTAGCTCTGGTGAAGAATAAAAATCGGAAAATCCCTGTTGACTGGGAAATAAAGGGCATCTGTGATCTTCACCACTCCTGAGGAAAAGGGATAGCAGCTAAGTATTTAGGATTCAGGATTTACTCTGGCAACTCAAAGTCTGTTAAAATCTAAAAGCTGCCATTGCTTTTTCCTTCCTGTCTGTCCAGGACGTTGCACCCCCTCCTCTGACACCCTCCCCACCACCTTTCTCTGTAAACTCATTACCTGTGTATTGTGAATGTGCCTGTTGTGCTCTATGACCTTTCTCAGGTCATAAAATTCCACGTTCACAGCAGAAGACCCCGGAATGGCTACTCCTTCATTTTTGATTTTATTAAGCTTAATTGAAGTGTTAAAACTACATGCAAAGAAGGAGAAAAATATTGTTGCCACTGACTGAAAGGGGCTTTAAACAGAAGGGAGCCATGACCTCTCCATATCCGATGGAATAATAGGCAGAGAACCTAAATATTCCTTTGTTCACATCGCACAAACTAAGAATCCTTGTGTAAGTGATGCGTTCAGAAAAGATTTACAAGGATGTTGCCAGAGTTGGAGAGCTTGATCTATAAGGTGAAGCTGAATAGGCTGGGGCTATTTTCCCTGGAGTGTCAGAGGCTGAGGGGTGACCTTATAGAGGTTTATAAAATCATGAGAGGCGTGGATGGGGTAAATAAACAAGGTCTTTTTTTTCCCCAGGGTGAGAGAGTCCTTATCTAGAGGGCATAGGTTTAAGGTGAGAGGGGAAATATTTAAAAGGGATTTAAGGGACAATTTTTTCGACCAGAGGGTGATGTGTGTGTATGGAATGAACTGCCAGAGGAAGTGGTGGGGGCTGGTACAATTGCAACATTTAAAAGGCATCTGGATGGGTATATGAATAGGAAGGGTTTGGAGGGATATGGGCCGGGTGCTGGCAAATGGGACTAGATTAATTTAAGATATCTGGATGGCACGGAAGTATTGGACAAAAAATTCTGTTTTCATGTTGTACAGCTCTATAACTCTAATGCCCATTATTTGATGGGATACTCTTTATACTATTTCCTATGTTCCACTCTGAAGGCTCCTTGAGTTGGGAACTATCTGTATGAGCAACTCAGTCAGGTCCTTGCGTCCCCTGCCAATGCCCAGGGATGCAGCATGTGAAGGAATCTTGTCTGGTCTCATCATCTTGACGTCTTTATGCTCATGGGTGAAGAATGTGCACGTGTGTGAGGTAACAATGGGTAAATAGTGCCCATAAAACTGTACTACAGCAAGACATGAATACCTCAGTGTGAGAATTAGAGATACAAACAGCTTTCTAAAGTAAGCTTTCCTTCTCAAATATCCATGTAGGCATGTCACTGAAGGCTAGGGGAGATGGCAGCAAACTGGTAATGTCACTGGACTAGTAATGTAAAGGCCCAGCCTACTGCCCTGAGGATGTGGGATTCAATCCTGCCCTGGTCACTAGTGGGATTTCAACTTATTTAATCAAGCCGAATTAAAACCTGGGCTCAGTGATGTTGACCATAAAGCCGTCGTTGATGATCATTACAAAACAAAGTCTGGTTCACAAATTGTCCTTTAGGGAAGGAAATCTGCCATCATTACCCAGCCTGGCCTACATGTGACTCCATACCCACAGCAATAGGGCTGACTCTTAACTGGCCTTTCAAATAGTCTCGTCAGCCAATCGATTTAAAGGCAGTCAGAGATGGGCAACAAAATGGTCTCAGAGAAAGTGAGGACTGCAGATGTTGGCAATCAGAGTCGAGAGTGTGGTGCTGGAAAAGCACAGCAGGTCAGGCAGCATCCAAGGAGCAGGAGAATCGACGTTTTGGGCATAAGCCCTTCATTAGGAACCACTGTTACTCACATCCCATGAAATAATTTTTTTAAAAGATTTATTTTGCACATTTACATTAGTTTGAGTACTTGGGAAGGGATTAGTCTAAAATGTACATATTATGTTACACCTTATGATGTGCATTAATGTGTTTACCTGCCACTCTCATGCGTGCAGTTTGTTCAATTTTCTCCCTTCTTTGAAAGGCTGGGCATGACTAACAGACCCTTACACAGAACATAGACAGAGACAAGTACAGCACAGAACAGGCCCTTCGGCCCACCATGTTGTGCTGAGAAGTAATCCTAATCTAAAATAAAATAACCTAACCTACACACCCCTCAACTCACTGCTATCCATGAGCATGTCCAGCAGTTGCTTAAATGTCCCCAATGACTCTGCTTCCACCATCACCGCTGGCAACGTATTCCATGCATTCACAACTCTCTGCATAAACTGCTTACCTCTGACGTCTCCTCTGTACCTTCCTCCTAACACCATAAAACTATGACCGCTCGTGGCAGTCATTCCTGCCCTGGGATAAAGTCTCTGGCTATTGACTCTATCCATGCCTCTCATTACCTTATACACCTCGATCAGGTCTCCTCTCTTCCTCCTCTTCAGAAAGAAAAGTCTGAGCTTAGTCAACCTCTCTTTGTAAGACAAGCCCTCCAGTCCAGGCAGCATCCTGGTAAACCTTCTTTGCACCCTCTCCAAAGCCTCCACATCTTTCCAATAATAGGGCAACCAGAACTGACGCAGTGTTCCAAGTGTGGTCTCACCAGGGTCTTGAAGAACTGCAGCAAAACCTTGCAGCTCTTAAACGTGATCCCCCTGTTAATAAAAGCCAAAACACCATATGCTTTCTTAACAACCCTATCCACTCGGGTGGCAACTTTGAGGGATCAATGCACGTGAACACCAAGATCCCTCTGTTCCTCCACACTGCCAAGAATCCTTTCTTTAATCTTATATTCAGCATTCAAGTTCGATCTTCCAAAATGCATCACTTCACATTTATCCAGGTTGAACTCAATCTGCCATTTCTCAGCCAGGCTCTGCATCCTGTCAATGTCGCGCTGCAGCATGCAACAGCCCTTGATACTATCAACAGCACCTCCAACCTTTGTGTCATCAGCAAATTTACTAACCCACCCCTCAACCTCCTCATCCAACTCATTTATAAGAACTACAGAGAGCAGAGGCCCAAGAGACATTTAAGTAGCCTCTCCACTTTGTAGTTTTACCACCCTCATTTACTCAGCTCTGTGCCTACATTTTGGTTGGCAGGACAATGGGCAATTGTCAAACCGCGTCAAGATGGTCCTTGACAGTACCACAATTTATATTGACCCCTACAGGATGGTAAGGCAAATAGGATTCTGTGATGTGTGTCATTCTCCTTAGACAGCACCTTCCAAATCCAAAAGAAGGACCAGGACAGCAGATACGTGGGAACATCATGACCTGCAAGTTTCTCCTCACGCTATCCTGATTTGGTCATGCATCACTGTACCTTCACTGTCACTGGGTCAAAATCCCAGAACTCTCTCCTTAATAGCATTGTGGGGGACTGCTATAGTTCAAGAAGGCAGCTTCTCAAGGCCAGCTGGGGATGTGCAATAAATGCTGGTCTAGCCAAGAACGCCCACCTCCCATGAATAAATGAAAAAGTTCTTGAATACAGGAACAGTACTGACAAAGCTCAATTGTTTACACAAAGGTCATGATTCCATTGGGAAATGGCTGAGAAAGGAAGCTGATTTCGCTCGTCTATATTTCACTTGCAGATCTTCTCGGAATGAGGATCATATTCAGCGAAATTATTTTCTTTTATGAAAATATTCGATAGCAGAGTCACCCTTTGAGTCACGTCCACTGTGGGATATCTTGATGTGAAAAACATCTCTGGGGGTTCCATGAAAATCAGTGAAAGGAAAATTCTGCCAATGTAAATGTCAATCCACATTCCACCACTTGATTTAAAAATGGGATAGCTGAACAGTATTGTTGCTCGACCACATTCATAGTCAGCTAAAGAATTGCTGCCATTAATGTACCCTTTCTATAGGACCTGCTACTGAGACTATTTAGTTCCTGACTTAGTTGTTTGTGGTGGGGATATCAAGTTGAGTGTTTTAAAATTCATTTTCAGGATATGGATGTCACTGGCTAGGCTATCATTTATTGCCCTATTTATGTACTATAGCTCTTATCCATATGTTCAGTAGGTAGTGAAGAGACAATCATGTTACTTGTGTGGAGTCACATGTAACTGGAAGAAAGTGAGGATTGCAGATGCTGAAGAGTCGGAATTGAAAAGTGTGACGCTGGAAAAGCACAGGTCAGGAAGCATCCGAGGAGCAGGAGAATTGACGTTTCAGGCATTAGCCCTTCATCAGGATTGTGGAGCGGGAAGGGGTCTGAGAGCTAAATAGGGGGGGTGAGCCAAGGGTTGGGGGGGCGTGATAGTGGGATGGCAATGGATACAGGTAGGAGGTAATTGTGATAGGTCAGTGGGAGGGTAGAGCAGATAGGTGGGAAGGAAGATGGACAGGTAGGATAGTTCAATAGGGCAATGCCAAGTTGGAGGGTTGGATCTGGGATGAGGTGAGGGTAAGGGAGATGAGGAAACTGGTGAAGTCAATGTTGGTGCCGTATGGTTGAAGGGTCCTGAGGCGGAAGATGAGGTGTTCTTTCTCCAGGTGGAAGGTGGCTTTGATTTGGCGATGGAGGAGGCCCAGGACTTGCATGTCTTTGGCAGAATGTGAGGGACAGTTGAAGTGTTCGACCACAGGGCATTGGGGTTGTTTGGTGCTTGCGTCCCAGAGATGTACCGTGAAACACTCTGCAAGTTGGTGCTCGGTCACCCCAATGTAGAGGAGGCCCCATCACCTTGTGGCCAACCACTTCAACTCTCCCTCCCACTCCCCCATGGCATGCAAATCCTGGGTCTCCTTTACCAGCCAATCAAAGCCACCCACCACCTGGAAAAAGAACACCTCATCTTCTGCCTCAGGACCCTTCAATCACACAGCATCAACATTGACTTGATCAGTTTCCAAATCTCCCCTCCCCTCACCTCATCCCAGGTTCAACACTCCAA
This sequence comes from Chiloscyllium plagiosum, assembly GCF_004010195.1. Taxonomy (NCBI): domain Eukaryota; kingdom Metazoa; phylum Chordata; class Chondrichthyes; order Orectolobiformes; family Hemiscylliidae; genus Chiloscyllium; species Chiloscyllium plagiosum. The sequence goes on along the minus strand of NC_057737.1, from coordinate 9,864,583 downwards.
CTTGGCACCACCCTCTTGAACTGAGCTACCTGTCCATCTTCCTTCCTACATATCTGCTCCCCCCTCCCCACCAACCTATCACAATCACCTCCCATCTGCTTCCACCAATCGCCTTCCCACCTACCTTTCCTCCATCCTCCTATTTATTTCTCAACTCCCTGATTGAAGGGCTTTTGACTGAATCGTTGACTTTCCTGCTCCTCAGATGCTGCCTGACCTGCTTTTCCAGGACCACATTTTTCAACCCTGGAGTCACATGTTGGCGAGACTAGGTAAGGACAGCAGATTCCCTTCCCTAAACAGAAACAGTTAGGTTTTTTATGACAACCAGTAATGGTTATATGGTTGCCACTGGGCTAACTTTTTCAATTCCACTTCTGTTTTAATTGAAATCAAATTTCGGCAGGTACCACAGCGGGATTTAAACCAACATCCTCCAGGATCCTGGAGTTCTGGATTGACAGGTCAGTGACATTACCACTACACGACGACCTTCCCTATATGAGATCTAGTGGCCAGGAAATGTGGGCGCATGTGCAGTTTGATTGTAATTCACAGGTGACTAATAATAATCGATTGTGACCCTGAATTACAAATCCCTCCAAAGCCTTGTATCCCCCTGTCAGTGTGTCCCTGTAAACTGTGTTGGGGAATAAACCGGCCGCTCAGGAATAATATTCCTCTGAAGATACAGACAGGGTAGCCCTGTGACAGTTGTAAAGGGAAGGCGCACTGCAATAAGCAGACTGGCACAGCAAACCGAAACAAGACAGAACGTTGCACCCCATCTCTGTAACCTCCTGTAGCTCTACAACCCTGTCAGATCTCTGTCTTACAAATCCTAGATTTTCATGGCCCCACCATTGACAGCCTTGCCAGCTGTAGCCCAAGCCCTGGAATCTCCTCCCTATAGCTGCACAAACAGAGACAGAACACAGTATAAATCTGAATGAAATAAAATGCCAGGCCTACACTTAAGCTGTGTATTTTACGATGAAGAGTTATGGAATGGAATATAGGAAGATGGAGGTGTACAGGCTGATGTTCTATCTGTGTAACAACAGCATGACAAGTCTACACAGTAATGTTTCATTATAAATGTGGACACTGGGATTTATAATGAACAGTTGACACAAAAGACCAGACGAACTACACACAGCTGTAAGCCCACAGTATATGGACATTAAATACAGCCATTCCCAGAGAATTTGTTAAGATGCTTTTCTATGTTAAAGCAGATGTACCAATGCCAGTTGTCCTTTCCGGTTTATAATGGTCACAATGTGGTCCCTCTGTGAGACAAACAAACCGAGAATTTGCTGGGGAAGCTCAGCAGGTCTGGGAGGATCTGTGGTGAGAGAAACAGAGTTAACATTTCGAGCCCACTAACCCTTCTGCAGAACTCAATGTGGAACATCCCGTGTTTAGCTTTCCATGCACTGCAGGAAGGTGCTTTCTTTCAGTTATCTCAGACTCGGTATTGATTATATGATGCTGCGTTGCAGCTTTATTTAAGTGGAATGCAACGAAGAATTTATATTGATATAAGAGATTACACTCCAGGCTGCTCACTAACCATAAGCAATGCCAATGGCTTTTGGAAAGGAAACTTTAAGGATTATTAAGAAGGATATGGCTGATTTCAGTCGTGCTGTGTAACGCGAGGTGAGGATTGTCCAGACACACACCAACACTCCTTATTCTCAGATTCCAATAAAGGCCATTGGATGATAGAATTTCCTTCAGTTGAATAGGTGTAGGGTGGTGTTGAGGAAGCACTTGGACAGGTTAGGAGAGTGGACGAGGAAGTGGCCGATGGAATAAATTGTGGGAAAGTGTGAGGTGATGCACTTTGGTAAGAAGGATAGAATCCTTACAGTGTGAAAGCAGGCCATTCAGCCCATCAAATCAACACCAATCCTCCAAACAGCATCCCGGTAATCCTGCATTTTCCATGGCTAACCCACCTATCCTTTGGTCTGTGAGGAGAAACCCATGCAGGCACAGTGGGGGGGAGGGGGTAGCGTGCAACTCCACACAGACAGTTCCCTGAGGCTGGGGTCAAACCCAGGTCCCTGGCATTATGAGGCAGCAGTGCTGACTCCTGATCCGCCATGCTGCTTTTGTAGATTATTTTCTAAATGGAGAAAGGCTTCATAAATCTGAAGCACAAAGGCTCTTAAGAAGTCTTAAGCTTTAAGATTAGGAGGGGAATCAGGAGGTACAAGGAAAAGCCAGGAAAATGGAATTGAGGAACATGTCAGCCACAATCGAACGATGGAATAGATTCAAAGGGCTAAATAGCCTAAACCTGCTCCCACATCTTATGCTCTTATTTTTGCCACTCCCATGAAGGCCATTAGGAGATGCAGAGGAGCCAGTCACAAAGAGTCAGTCTTGACCTCTGCCAACATTTTCTACCAGTGCTCCTTACTTGAGATTGGGAATTTGCTTCACAGAGACTGGAACAAGCATTTCCTTGTCACCCCGTGTGGAGTTTATTGGAGCTGGGCCACATGGTTAAACCGAGACTCTTAAAAAACATTTCTGCTTTGCTTTAGTCTTCCTTAGCACAACGCAATCTCACATAATCAGACTTACCTGCTTAATGACAGACATTAAAAGCAGCTACAATCAAAGCACTTTAAACCTGATGGAAAACAGAAGGTGGAATTGGTGTGATTGTCTGAACAGCTCCATCTTACTAATTAATTAATCCTTCAGAATTTCCATCTAATGAATCCCATCGAGTAAATTTGAGGCCTAGCCGTATGTGAAGCTCAATGCACAGTTCTTGCAGCAGTTCAAGATGCTTTAACTCATGAATTGTTACTAAACACAGTTTTAATCACTTTTCCTCCAAAACTCATAACCCTAAAGTGCAGTGTTTTTTATATAGATATTTTTATTAGAGATTTAACATTTTTACAAGTTTACAAAAATAAACAAAACTCTCAAATACAAACATTGATATACAATTAAATCAAATATACAATAGCCAAAATTTAACAAAAGAAAAAGGAAAAAAAAACAAAACTCAACTATCTACTAATCTAACCTACAACTAACCAGAGTGTATATTTAAGCCTCTTACATGAAAGTGCAGTGTTGACATTGGCAATCCCATGGTTGTAATGGTGTTTTAGGATGCTGATTCATTAGGTAATTATTTCCACTTTTTCTGAAGGGACTCGATAGGATAGACACAGAGCTTATTTCTGCTCAGTCATACAGCATGGAAACAGGCTGTTCGGCCCATCATGTCCATGCCGACTAACAAACATCAAACTACACTATTGTTACCCAACTACAGTTAGTAAGTTTGCAGATGACATCAAAATTGGAGGTGTAGTGAACAGTGAAGAGGGTTCCCTCAGATTACAACAGGATCTTGACCAGATGGGCCAATGGGCTGAGGAGTAGCAGATGCAGTTTAATTTAGATAAATGCAAGGTGCTGCATTTTGGGAAAGCAAATCAGAGCAGGACTTATATCTTAATGGTAAGGTCCTAGGGAGTGTTGCTGAACAAAGAGACCTTGGAGTGTAGCTCCTTGAAAGTGGAGTTACAGGTAGATAGGATAGTGAAGGAGGCATTTAGTATGCTTTCCTTTATTGGTCAGAGTATTGAGTACAGGAGTTGGGAGGTCATGTTGCAGCTGTACAGGACATTGGTTAGACCACTGTTGGAATATTGCGTGCAATTCTGGTCTCCTTCCTATTGGAAAGATGTTGTGAAACTTGAAAGGGTTCAGAAAAGATTCAAACGGATGTTGCCAGGGTTGGAAGGTTTGAGCTATAGGGAGAGGTTGAACAGGCTGGGGCTGTTTTCCCTGGAGCATCAGAGGCTGAGGGGTGACCTTATAGAGGTTTATAAAATCATGAGGGGCATGGATAGGGTAAATAGGCAAAGTCTTTTCCCTGGTGTGGGGGAGTCCAGAACTAGAGGGCATAGGTTTAAAAGAGACCTAAGGGACAACTTGTTCATGCAGAAGGTGGTATGGGTATGGAATGAGCTGCCAGAGGAACTGGTAGAGACTAGTACAATTGCAACATTTAAAATCATCTGGATGGGTATATGGATAGGAAGGGTTTAGAGGGATATGGGCTGGGTGCTGGCAGGTGGGACTAGATTGGGTTGGGATATCTGGTCGGCATGGACTGGTTGGACCGAAGGGTCTGTTTCCATTGCTGTACATCTCTGTGACTCTATGAACAAGTGGGTCTCCTGGCTCTGAGTTAGGGACACCATCACTGTGCCAAAAGAGCCCCTTTGAATATATTTAAGGTTAGGATCAATGGATGTTTGGCTTCTCTGGGAATTAGGGGATATGGGAGTAGGTGGGAGAGTGGAAATGAAATCCAAGATCAATAATAATCATGTTGAATGGTGGAACAGACTTGATGGAGCACATGTTCCGTTCCTACTCCTATTTGGGTGTTGTGTGGCCAGCATCTGTTACCCATCCCAGTGGAGAAGGTAGTGGTGGTGAACTGTGTCATGAGTCCCTATAGTCCTTGCAGTGTAGGTCACCCCAAAACCCCCTTAGGGAGGGGATACCGGGATTTTGACCCAGTGACAGTGAAGGAATGCCAATATATTTCTAAAGTCAGAATGGTGTTTGACTTGGAGAGGAACTTGCAGGCCCCTCAGAAAATCTAAACTAGTGAGGTTCACTTGTACACGAGGACTTTGTCCTTCCACGTCTAAGGTTTGGAAGGTGCTGGGGAGTTTTTCCTCGTTCCCAATTCCCTCCTCCCTGAAGGTGCTGACTCCTTCTGGGAAATAGTGGAACTGTCATCACCAGCACAATGTGTCGCTGCAGTAGCAGCTTATCACAACACGCGCAGGTGGTTTCAGAGCTAACCCTCAATCCCTTCCACCCGATGCTGTCAGACCTGCTGCGCTTTTCCAGCATTTTTTGCCTTGTATCTTCAGTTCCATGATCTTTGGCTTCTGAATTTGCAAGGCCTACTCCAGGGGTGAGCTGTTACACTGGACTGATGCCTCAATGCGTTCCTGAGGCCAGGGACATTAATGTGAGGCGCTGGTTACAACGGCCCAACAACGTCTCTTCTTCCTCAGGCAGCTGAGGAAACTTGGCATGACGGCAACTTTTATAGGTGCGCCATCGAGAGCATTCTGTCTGGATATATCACTACCTGGTATGGCAACTGGACCATTCAAGATTGGAGACAGGTTACAGAGAGTGGTGAACTCGGCCCGGACAATCACAAAGGCCAACCTCCCATCTATAGAGTCCATCTACCAGACCAGCTGACAAGGAAAGGCCGCCAGCATTCTCAAAGATCCATCTCACCCCGGCAATGTGTTTCTACAACCTCTACCATCGGGGAGAAGGTACAGAAGCCTAAACACACGCACCAGCTGGTTTCAAAATAGTTTCTACCCTACTGTTGTTAGAATAATGAATGGACTCACAAACTCTTAACATTCGCCTGTACCTTCGCCTGTTGTTTTTGCTGCTGTTTACCTATTATTTACTTATTTCTGCTACTTAACTCTGTGATCTGCCTGTATTGCTCACAAGACAAAGCTTTTCACTCTGCCTTAGTACATGTGACAATAAATTCAATTCAATTCAACTGGTAGTTTTTAAAATCCCATGGTGTCATTCAAACTCTCCCAGGGTCCTAGCCAACACTCCTCTCTCATTCAAAAACCAGTCAGAATGCTGACTAGCACAGCAGGTCAGGCAGCATCCAAGGAGCAGGAGAATCGACGTTTCGGGCATAAGCCCTTCTTCAGTAATGAGAAAGGTGTGCCAAGCCGGCTAAGATAAAAGGTAGGGAGGAGGGACTTGGGGGAGAGGCATTGGGAATTCCCAAGTCCCTCCTCCCTTCCTTTTATCTTAGCCTGCTTAGCACACCCTCCTCATTCCTGAAGAAGGGCTTATGCCCGAAACGTCGATTCTCCTGCTCCTTGGATGCTGCCTGACCTGCTGCGCTTTTCCAGCAACACATTTTTCAGCTCTGATCGCCAGCATCTGCAGTCCTCACTTACTTCAGAATGCTGACTAACTTGTTATTCATCACGCTGCAGTTTGGCTGGCCTGTTTGTGTTTGTTAGCTGCTCTGACTCAGAATTAAAGCAATTTATCGAGTGTCCATGAGAGAGGTGATGTCCTAGTGGGATTATCCCTGGACTATCAATCCAGGGATCCAGATAATGTTCTGGAGACTTGGGTTTGAGAGTGGAATTTGAATTCAATAGATATCAGGAATTGAGAACCTAATGTTGGCCATGAATCTATTGTTGGGATTCTCTGGTTCACTGATTCCTTACCTGGTCTGGCCTACATGTGACTCCAGACCCACAACAATGTGGTTGACTTTTAATTACCCTCTGGGGAATTAGGGTTGGGCAATAAATGTTAGCCTAGCCAGCGATGTTCTCATCCTGTGAATGAATATTTTAAAAAAGCGAACGCTGGAGGTCTGACACAGGAACAGAAGATTCTGCAAATATTAATATTACAGCTTGATGAACCTTCATCAAAACAAAGAGGTTAATTAACATGAAACATTACTTCTGTTTCTCTCTCCACACATCTGCCTGATCACTTCCAAAGTATTTAATTAGCTACAAAGTACTTTACCGAGCCCAGTGGTTGTGAAAGGCTGATATTTTCCTAATCAACCAGCCCATGAGTATAACTGCACACCTCTGGACCAGATAAGACCTAAACCCATAATCTCCTGGTTTAGAGGTAAGGGCACTACCACAGCACCAGAAGCGTGTTTAGTGACTGTGGTAGTACTGCTTATCTGAATACAGCTAGGTGCTGGAGGGTCCTTGTGGTGCAGTGGTAGTGTCCCTACCTTTGAGCTGGGGGGAGAACCTAGGTTTGAGTTTCTACCTACTCTAGAGGTGTGTAATACAAGTCAGAACAGGTTAATTAAAAATATCTATTAATACATATCTTCTTTTTCACTCTGGATTGCCTGTAGTTGTTGAGCAGAAACTGTGCAAACAGAGGCTTGGGAGCAGGTCTCATTGAATGGATCTGTAATGGTCATGGAGAAAGACAATGAAAATGACTATTACTTATACTGAGTGAGAAAATCCATTGGCAATGCCTCTCTTAGATTTCCCAAGATTGTTAAACTGCACAAGAAGGCCAGTCTTTTCTTCCTCTTTCCTCACCTCTCTTATTTCGCCTTTTCCCTTGTTCTCTCTAATTTATAGAATCAAAGAAACCCTACAGTGTGGAAAGAGGCCATTCGGCCCATCGTGTCCGCGCCAACCCTCTAAACTCAGCTGGATTCTTATTCAAAAACCTTGGGTTATGTAAAGCTCTTTGTTATTGGGAACGCAAAGTAGGCCATTCAGACCATCACAGCCAGGCCAACTGTCCATGGAGCATCCCAGTCTGTCCCACTCTCCTGCTCTCACCCCATAGCCCCATAAGTTGATATACCTTAAGTGCCAATGGTAATGAGTTCCAAATCATTTCCACCCAGTTCTCCCACTCCAATTCCTCGAGAAATCTATAAAGTGTAAGAACTCAGGTTGCGATTGAGGCAAGTGGCAGCAATGAAGGGGGGAGGGGGGGGTTGCAGTAATGATGACCCTCATATGCCCTCGCAGCACTTATATGCTGCATCATCAGAACCTGTCCCTCCAGTTTTGTTACTTAATTTTTTATTCTGAAACCCTCCCAGGTTTTGAAAATTGAAGGAGGCTTGCAGAAAGCAAATGGGCTTTTCAGCCTGACTTTCCCTAACCAGTGAAGCTAATTGAGTATTTGCTCCAGGTACTAGTTACACAGACAGAAAACAGCTCACTGAGAATTTGCTGAAGTCACTTAAAGCAAACACATTAATTAAAAAGCTAAGCAGGAACGGACGTGCATTGGCAGTGACTGGCAGGCGCAATACAGCCTTCTGCCATGAGGTGGCACAATGACACCAGCTGCCAGCCATTCACCAGGAAGCAATGAAATTGTCCTCATCCTTGCACACTCTACAAGCGTGAGACACCGTTAGAGTCCCCTTGATGTCTGATTTAAAAGTTCCGTAGCACAACAGCTAATGTCACCAACAACATAGATATATTGTGGAATTCTGAGGAATGTTTAAAGGGGAATGGATTAAATTTCAGATGGGCTCGAGAGATACAGAAGTTTTATGTGTTTGTGTGTGAGACTACATGTGTGTGTGTCTGTCCACATGTGTCTGTGTGTGTGAATGTGTATTTGTGTATCTGTTTCTATGTGTGTTTGTGTGTCTATGTGTGTGCCTATGCACCTGTGTTTATGTATGTGTGTTTCTGTCCATGTGTCTGTGTCCCTGTGTCAATGTGTGCTTGGTGTTTGTGTCTATGTATATCTGTCTATGAGTGTGTGTGTGTATGTGAGGCCATGTGTGGCTGTGGCTGTGCATGTATGCCTATAGGTGTCTGTTTGTCTGTGTCTACGTATGTGTGTCTATGTGTATCTATGTCTATATGTATCTGTATATTGTGTGCATCTATGTGTGTGTCTACATGTTTGTGCCTGTCTGTGAGTGTCAGTCTATGTGTATCTGTGTGTGTGTCTGTGTTTGTGTCTATGTGTGTGTCTACATGTTTGTGTCTGTCTGTCTATGTATGTCTATCTATGTGTGTCTGTGTATGCCTGTGTCTGTGTGTCTGTCTTTTTGTGTGTGTCTCTGTGTGTGTTTGTCTACGTGTTTGTGTCCGTCTGTCTATGTGTGCTGGGTGTGTCTGTCTGTCTATGTGCATGTGTGCATGTGTGCTGTGTGTGTCTGTCTATGTGCATGTGTGTGTGTGTGTCTGTCTATGGGCATGCGTGTTCATGTCTGTGTGTGTGTGTGTATGTGTTTGTATGTCTGGGAGTATGTGCAAAATTGAGCTTTCAAGTGACACTCCATCCTGCCTGAGGGTCAGAATACTTGGGGTTCAGTTCACATCCAAAGATTGGCCTCATGGACATCACAAGCATTTCATCGTTGTTTTCAGGAGACAGAGAGGGAGGGAGGGGAGTTGGTGGTGAGGATGGGAGGGAGGAAGAAAATATTCCTAGAGCTTCACTGTCTAATTGGTTAATTTGCATGTGATGGCAAATGTAGTGAGAACACAGCAAAGGTCAGAAAGTCAGTTGTTGCATATTCCTGCTGTGTATACCTGTGGGTCCACTTGGGTCTATAGGGATTTGGAGTGGGATGTGGTTGTAGATTTGGAGGAATGATTCTGTAATGAAGGGTGACCACAGATCCGTTGTCAGGCCATTCCATGGCTGTACAGTTCGATGTATCTTGGGCTTGCCTGTCCCCAGTTATTTTGCTTCCCCTCTTTCATTCTCTCAGAACAAAAGAAAACTGAAAATCTGAGACAATTTGGTTTGGTTTGATTTATTGCGTGTACCTGGGTACAGTGAAAAGCTTTGTTTTGCGTGCTGTACAGGCAGATCATACCAGACAAAGATAATAGGGTGATTGAACAGAGCGAGGAATACAATGTTACAGCTGCAGAGAAGGTGCATAAAGAGCGAAATCAACATTAAATTTAAAATTTGAGAGGTCCACTCAAAAGTCAAATAGCAACAGGGAAGAAGCTGTTCTTGAATCTGTTGGTGCGTGTGTTTAAGCTTCTGCACCTTCTGTCTGATGGAAAAGGTTGGAGGAGATTATAACCAGGGTGGGAGGGGCCTGCGATGATGATGGCTACCTTCCCGAGTCAGTGAGAAGTGTAGATGGAGTCAATGATGGAAGGCTGGCTTGTGTGATGGACTGAGTTGTGTTCACAACGCTCTGTAATTTCCTATGATCCTTGGCAGAGCTGTTGCTGTACTACATCATGATGCATCCGGATACAATATTTTCTATGGTGCATCTGTAAAAGATCTAAGCTTTGGTCTGAAATCTCCTGACACTGTCAACAGGACAGTAACAGACAATTGGCCTCACTCAGGAGAAGTGCAGAACCATATGAATAAATAAACACAATCAGACTGTATTATTTAAATGGAAAAATCTGATTCTATAGTGCTTCTGTATCCTTTTCCTCCCTTTTATGTTATGGGCCACATGTGATAGTTAAAACTTAATGCAGGGGGTCTGCACTGTTGGAAGATCAGAGAAACAGAACTGCATGCATCCTGAATTTCACAGCACAGAGAGAAGTAGCAATTGTTTACACCTCGTTTCGTTCATGCTTTTGATAGGATTTAATTTATTTTTGTATTGTCTGTGTCACACAGCAGGTGTAAGACAGTTTTGTGTTCATCTGAGAAGGACACAAACCTTCACAGTTTATAAGTGCTTCACAAGATCTTGAGTTAATTATTCTAGGAAGCAGTTGATGTCTGATACAGATATACCGTATATACTCGGGTAATAGTCGATCTCATGTAAAAGTCAACCCCCTATTTTTGGTCAAATAACCTGGAATTTTCCGTACATCTCATGTAAAAGTCGACCCTTGTTCTTCAAGATTACAGATCAACGTTTATGAGTCAGTGTGCCGGTCGTTACATCTCGCTCCAGTCTGCCACTTGTTCTGCTCTGCTCCCAGTCTTCCAGTCCACTGGCTGTTGTGTTCCGCTCCGGGTTTTCAATATTACCATAATTCATTTTTTTCCTCCCTTCATTCATTTAGAGATCAGTTGGGCTTCTGCTAATGACAAGGTATAAATTTTGACAGGCATGAATTTCAGCCCCTCAAAAATAGTATCCATGTAATAGTCGACCCCATAAATTTAACCTTAAAAAGTAGTAAAAAAAATCGACTATTGCTTGAGTATATACGGGAGAATGCATGAATGGACGGATGGAAGTATGTAAGGACAACAATAACTTGCATTTATATAGCACTTTCAATGTGTTAAAGGCCCCAAGGTACTTCACAGTGTTACAGATACAGGGATGTTACAAGTCATGTTAAGTTTTAAAATATAATCTTTAACCAAGGGTGATTCAGAATGTTAAGGATGTGGCAAGGGGTGGGTGGAGAAGGTGATTCTCAATAACCTTTGCCTGAGACAGGCCCACGTGATCTGGTTGACATGGAAGGAGAAAACTGAAACTGGGGTTGAAAATTGAGGTTGACACAGAAAAGGTGCAGCCACGTTTTGGATACGGTGACATTGAGAAAGAGAAAGAGAGAGAGAATGGAGTTACTCTGGGAAAGCAGAAAAAGACTGTGGGTATCAGCAGCCAAACAGGATGCTGGTCAAAGCCAGTTCACAGTTTGTAACAAAAGAAAATGGAGCAGGTAGAACTTTTGGATAATTAAGGGAAGAGGACTTACTGAGGTTGGTCTTCCAGATGGAAGGTGTTTACTCAGACAGAGTTGGACAATATTTGAAGAGAGCTGAAAGGTTCAACCTTGGGAATTGGGGGGATGTAGGACTCTCTGGGACACTTCTTCGTAATGTTGTATATCTGCCGGCAGTTGTGCATTAGTCAGTTAATATAAAAGTACTTTTCTTTATTTCGGCTTATTTGAATCCTGTTGCAATAAAGCTTGCATTCATATAGCACCTTGGTTTACATCACTACTTTACAGGCTATTCAAACTTCTGAAATGTGGGCATTGCCATAATATAGGAAATAAGGCAGGCAACGTGTGCACAGCAAACTCTCTCAAATGGGAGTAGAATAATGACCAAATGATCTGTTTTTATTTAATGTTATTTTCTTTGAAGGACAAATATTGCTCAGGACACCAGGGAGTGCTCATTTGCTTTTCTTCAAAATACTGCTTCCATCCACCCTGGGGTAAGACCTTGTGTCTCATTCAAATCCAGCACCTCTGATAATGCAGTACCTTCTCAGTACTGCATTGGAGGGTCAACCTGGATTTTTGGAGTTAAGTCTCTAGGGTGGGACTTAAACACAAAGCCTCCTGTCTCAAGGACCAGAGTGCTACATGCTCAGCCACTTTCAGCACTTCACATCCCACAGATGCCTGTAGGAAGAGCTGCCTTCTTACACAGAGCAGGACCCAAGAAGCAGCTATGAGATGAATTGAGATTTTATTAATTGGTGCTGATGACAGCAGGATCAGAGTCAAGGGGCCAAATGACCTACTCCCACTTCTAATTTTTATGTACATTCTTATCCTCTTATCGAAGAAATACCTATCACTCTAAATAGAAAATTATGAATTGAACTTCCATTGACTTCTCCACTACCAGGTGTCCTGGACATTTTTTTTATCATTCATTCATAGCCCTTTCTTAATTTTCCAGAGTTGAGCACATTGCTGTGGCTCTGGAGTCACATGTAGGCCAGTCTCAGATTTCCTTCCCTGAAGGGCATTAGTGAACCAGATGGGTTTTCCCTAACAATGGTTTTCATGGTCAACATTAGACTCTTAATTCCAGATTTTTTAAAAATTCAATTCTATTGTGGGATTTGAAACCAAGTTTCTAGAATATTACCTGGTCTCTGGCTAGCGACAACACCACGTGGCCATCACCTCTCTAGCTTGTGATGGGCTGAATGGAAATGTCACTTTAGAGTACATGCTCAACTCCAGGAATGGCTCAAGAATCTAGAACCTTCTGTCTCAGAGGCGAGAGTGCGAGAAGCTGGGGAAAAGTGAGAAAGTGCCTGTTTTTCTCTATATCTAATGATCCATTAACAACACTGCCTTTTCAGAAACCCTACAGTCCTGTATTGCATACTTCTGTCATTCTGTGAAGTAGTTATTGTGAGAGAAGAGACAACCATTTTACCATTTCCCACTAACAGAGGAATTCCATCTGCATGAAAAAAAAATTGAAATGATTTGAAAACTAAATGGAGAGTCCAGAACATGGGAGAGAACTTTAAAAGCAGGATTTTATCTATTATTCAGGAGAGAAGATGAGAAACACTGCTTCAATTGAATTGTGGTATAAGTGTGGTTCTCTCTCTCACAGAAAGAACTTAAGTTCATTTAATAATTTTTTTATTTGGGAGCAATGGGTGCTTCATTGATAAGAGGAAATGCATATAGATAGATATTAGGAATATCTCAGAATCCCTACAGGTCCTTCAGCCCAACAAGTCCACACTGACCCTCCAAAGAGTATCCCACCCAGACCCATTCCCCTATATTTACCCCTGATTAATGCACCTAACCTACACATCCCTGAACACTGTGGGCAGTTTAGCATGGCCAATTCACCTAAGCTGCACATTGGGAGGAAACCCACACAGAAACGAGGAGAATGTGCAAACTCCACACAGATAGTTGCCAGAGGGTAGAATTGAACCTAGGTACCTGCTGTTGTGAGGCAGCAGTGCTAACCACTGAGCCACCGTGATGTAGGCGGTAAGCTGCCTGGCCCCTTCAGTCTGTTCAATAAGCCATGGTTGATCTGATTACTCCACTTTCCCATCCAACCTCTGAAAACCTATCACCCCCTCACTTATCAAGACTTTATCTACCTCATTCTTAAAAAATATTCAAAGAGTTTGCTTCTGCCATCTTTGAAGGAAGAAATTTCCAAAGACTTCGCTGTGACCTGGGTAAAAACACTTTTCATCTCTGTCTTAAATGGGCAACCCCCCCCTTATTTTTATCAGTGACCCTGTACTTGTAGAGTTCAGGTGAAGGGATATAGAGACCAGGTGAACAGAAAGATTTCACACACAAATCAGCCACAATCTCATTGGCGGAAGAAACTCGAGGGCCTCCTCCTATTCACTGATTGCTGGAACACTTCAACAAACTGCCCGGCAACATGCTTAGTGGGACTTCCACAAGACTCCAGCAGCAATGGAACCATTACCATTACCATTTCAGTGTAAACCTAATTTTTATCACATTACCTCCCAACCTTCAACCTACCCACCCAGACAAGTAGCCTTTTGTTAGACCCTTCTGGAATACCTTCATTATTAGAAACATAAAAGAAAAAAAGCAAACATGATTTTTCTAGTTAGGCTTGTTCACAGATGTATCCTGAAGATTAACCTTCAAAGTCCCAGAGACTTCCAGCCAACGCTGGAGAGTTGGCAGCTCAATGGCCCTAATAGGATTGACGGGACAGTTCATAGAATCATTGAAACCCTACAGTGTAATATCAGGCCATTCAGCCCATCATCCCCATACCAACCCCCTGAAGCACATCTCCACTCCCTATCACTGTAGTCCCTGATTTTTAACTTTGTACACCCCGGTCCAACACCAGCACTTCCAAATCATGCACATTGCTAAATTGTGAAAGGAAACTGGAGCACTCTTAGAAAACCCACACAGACACAGGGAGAATGTGCAAGCTCCACACAGATAGTCACCCAAGCCTGGAATTGAACCCAGGTCCCAAGCACTGCAAGATAGTAGTACTAGGCACTGAGCCACTGTGCCACCCCAACTTGATCTAGTCCATTCAACCCAAAACAATGGCAAGTGCCAGTACCTGGCAGGAGGCTGGAAGAACACAGCAAGCCAGGCAGCATCAGGAAAAGCTGAAATCGACGTTTCAGGTATAACCCTTCTTCAGGACTGTACCAGTACCGGAACTGTACCAAGTGCCTGTACCTGTACTGGACTGTACCAAGTGCCTGTACCTGAACAGTAAAGATATAATGGCTCTAATTTGTGGTCAGACAGAAAGCAGGAGGAAAAGGGAAGATCAGGAAGCCAGAAGTGTTCACAGCATCTACACAGAGAGGCTGTGCTTATGGTCTTGCGCAGGATTGCACTCAGAGATGCTGAATGACTCTCAGATCTCGGAGTCCTTTTTTTTCTGTATTACCTTTTGCACATTTTTTTTATTGCTTGGTTATTTGGGAATTACTGGCTGGCCCAGCATTTATTGCCCATCTCAAAATGCTGTTGATAAGGTGGGGGTGAGCTGCCTTCTTAAACCACAGCAGTCTATGTGCTATAGGTAAACCCACAATACCCTTTGGGAAGGAATTCCAGGATTTTGACCCAGCGACACTGAAAGATGTATTTCCAAGTCAGGTTGGTGAGTGGCTTGGAGGGGAAACTTGCAAGGGTTGGTGTCCCCATGCATCTGCTGTCCTTGTCCTTCTAGATGGTAGAAACTTTGATAGTGCTTTCCAACACATGCACACATTTCACAAGAATGGATCCAGGAATGAGAAACCTCAGTGATGAAGATGGATTGAAGAAGTTGGGAGTGTTTTCTTAGAGAGAAGAATGTTGAGAGGAGATCTGATTGATATTTTAGAAGTCATGAGCAGGCTGGACAGAGTAGATAGAGAGAAATTGTTCCCATCATAAAAAGAATAAGAGAGCATGGATTTAAAGTGATCTGATAGACAAGCAAGGATGAAGTGCAGAAAAACTTTCACTCAGTGAGGAATTAGGGTCTGAAATAAAGGGCCTGGAAATGTGGCAAAGGCAGGTTCAACTGAGGCATTCAAGAGGGGCATTGAATGGAAAAGGTAGTAAATTGGCAACAGTTAATGATGCACATTTAATGAACCAGTGCACGTATGATAGAACACAGAACAATCCAGCACAGGAACAGGCCCTCCGGCTCACTATGTCTGTGCCAAACACTAGGCGAAAGTGAGGACTGAAGATGCTGGAGATCAGAGTCTAGATTAGAGTGGTGCTGGAAAAGCACAGCAGATCAGGCAGCACCCGAGGAGCAGAAAAATCAATGTTTTGGACAAAAGCCCTTCATCAGGACAAACTAATCCCATCTGTCTGCACATGGTTCATATTCCTCTATTCCCTACCTGTTCACATGATTGTTTAAATGTCTCTTACACTTTGTTAACATATCTGCTTCTACCATCTCTCAGGGCAGCACATTCCAGGCACTTACCACCCTCTGTGTTAAAAGCTTGCATCACAAATCTCCCTTAAACTTACCTTCTCTCACCTTAAACCTGTACCCCCTTGCATTTGACATTCCAACCATGCGAAAAAGACTCTGACTATTCACTCTATCCACACCTCTCATTATTTTATATACTTCTATCAGGTCTACCTCTCAGCCTCTGTAGAAAAAAAAATCCAAGTTTGTTCCAACCTCTTCTATAGCCAATACACTCCAAGATCCTGATAAACCTGTTCTATCCCCTCTCCAAACCCTCCACATCCTTCCTATAGTGTGGTGACTAGAACTGTACACAATACTCCAAACGTGGCCAAAGTTTTACACAGCTGCAACAACTCGCCAATTTTATACTCAATGCGCGGACAAGTCAAATGCCAGCCTTCTGCCCTGCGGTAGTTCTGCCTCTGTGATCAAACTGCTGCAGATAAGGGCACTGTAGGTGTTCCCTATGGGTGCAGTGATTCATGAATGTGGCTGACAACACCAACTTCTCACGGGCAATGGTGTCTGGGCTTGGCGGGCAAAATTCACATCCCAGGAACCGATCAAAGGAGAAAGAAGGAGCTGTGGTCCCAGAAGAGGAAATTGCCGGGGAACAGGTGTCAATCGTGAACGGAGAGGGCAGACAGGTCTCAGTGTCGACTGCTTAACTTACTGTGGAGAAAGTAAGGAGGTGCAAATAAGAGTAAGTCCAGGGCTCAAGTCTGCCCAGACTGTTCTGTGTTTTAATGTAGTTCGTTAGAGAGCAGCAAAGGAAACAAAATGCAGATTGTGCTGTTATGAAAATGAAATGTGCACAATTGCAAAATCTTTTAGAAAGCTATTATACCAACCACTGAATAGTTTAATAGGTTCTGAGGAAGCTTTCAAATTTGCACAAACCTCATTAGTGGCAGAAACACGATTTCATTGATTTTAGATTTTATTTTCCCACTTTCTCCAAACCCACCGTATAATATTTTTCGATTACTGCGGCAGGTCTTCAGTGACATCACTTGCAGAAGGCTCAAAGGGATATGCTGTTTCTTACAGATAGGAACATTACCCCTTGTGCTACACTGTGTCACTTTGCTGCTGGAGCTCATTCAGAGCAAGTTCTGAGGAGGATACAAAGAGTCTGCAAAGAAATAACTTTTACTCAGTTGGTTGAGTGAGTGAAAATTTTGCAGATGTGGTATAATGTGGGGATAAACATTGTCCACTCTGGCTGGAAGAATTGAAAAAACAGAGCAACAGAGAGAGACTGTGAAATGCTATGTACAGAAGGATCTATGAAGACTTCATGCATAAATCACATGAAGGTTAGCATTGGAATCAGATGGATCTTATTGTGTTTATTGGGTTGGAGTGTAAAATTAGGGAAATCATGTTTCAACTGTGCAGGGCATTGGTGTGAGACCATTCCTGAAGTACAGCAGACAGTTTTGGAGTTCTTACTTAGGGAGGTACATACTTGCATTGAAGGCAGTACACAGAAGGTTCCGAGAATAAAGGCGTTGTCAGCTGTGGAAAGGTTGAGCAGATTAGAATGTAGAAGAATGAGAGGTGACTTGATTATAACATATCGGCTTCTTACCAGGCCTGACAGGGTGGATGCTGTGGAAATGTTTCCTCTCGCTGGGGAATGTAGAATCAGGGGGCAACTTTCAAAATTATGGTGTCTTCCATTTAAGATGGAGATGAGGAGGAATTTCTTCACTCAAAGAAACATAAGTGCTTGGATTTCTCTTCTGCAAACTCTGGCTTATAGAACGTAGAACAGTACAGCGTAGGAACAGGCCCACAATGTTGTACCAATCACAATACCAAATTAAACTAATGCCTTCTGCCTGCCCTTGGTCTATATCCCTCTGTTCCTGGCATATTCATGTGCTTATTTAGAAGTCCCTTAACTGCCCCTGGCAGTGTGTTCCAGACTCCTACTACTCACTGTGTAAAACATTTGACCTTCACATCTCCTTTCCGCCTCTCAGCTTAAATGCATGCCCCCTGGTATTAGGGTCACTAGATATGTTTAAAGTTGAGGTGGACAGATTTGTGACCAATAAAGGACTCAAGGGTTATTGTGGACAGATGAGAATATGGAATTAAGGGCAGGTACAGATCAAACAGGAGAATTGGGAGTTTTGTACAGTCAGCACCGCTTTGGCCCAGCATTGCTGTTTCTTCTTTGCACAGCTGCAGACAGAACTACTCCTGTGGTGCTGTTGTGGTGTGAAAACACAAGACAGGATCTGTGTGATGGGATAAAGGAAATCCCACATTACTGCAATGTTCTGCAGTATTGATAGTTCAGTTCGACTGAGAATGAGGTGAAAGAAACCCACAGCCACTATTTGCTCGGTGCAGCTGTGAAATATTGGAGCTCAGAGAAACCTGGATGCAGTGCCAGCTTGTTGAAGCTAGCTACCAGTAAAAGAGCTGAAACTGTGCCTCTGCAGAAATATTGGAGTGAGCCACCAGAATCCAGTGTTGGGGAAGAGGTTCAATTACCTTGATTTCAGAAGACATTGAGATAGTCTCTGACAGAATGGTTTTGAGGGAGTTTCAAGGCTAGATCTTCAGAAGTGAAGAATTGGAATCCTTTGAAAAGTGATTTAGTGAGCCAGTGTTAATATAGTCAGGGTGGATTACTGAAATCCATGGGTTCAGTCTTGATTCCATTGTCCATTTGATGGGCTCTATGAGATGTTCAACCATAGTTTGTCTGTAAACTGGTATTTACCTCAGGTTAATTCTGAATTTTAATGTTTAAGTTACGTATACAAGAGTTTGTTTTACTTTTCTAACCACTGGTGGCACGGTGGCTAAGAGGTTAGCATTGCTGCCGCACAGCCCCAGGGTCCCAGGTTCAATTCCAGTCTCGGGCGACTGTCTGTGTGGGGTTTGCACATTTTCCCCGTGTCTGTGTGGGTTTCCTCCCACTAATCCAAAGATGTGTAGGTCAGGTGAGTTGGCCATGCTAAATTGCCCATTGTGTTAGGTGCATTAGTCAGAGGGAAATGGATCTGAGTGGGTTACTCTTTGGAGGGTCGGTGTGGACTGGTTGGGCCGAAGGGCCTGTTTCCACACAGTAAAGAATCTAATCATATGTAGTAATGTTCAGGCCCAGGGAAATTATAGTTTTTTTCTCTTAGTAATTACCGAGGACCACAAACTTCTATTTTAAACAAGAAGTTATTGTTCTTAACCAGATCGTAACATAATTTATTTGTTTCAAACGGGATTGTAACATCCTATAGAACTTGAATGTTGCTGAAAATAGTGGCTATTCACTGAAGATTTTCCCCTTGCATTCATCAGGACAAAAGCTAAAATTTCAAACAATCACACTCCTTTATACTATAGGAGAAAAGGATACTGACTGGTTGGCAAATCGACACTGACTGACCAAGGTATTACCATGGAGAACTCTAGGCCTCTCACAGTCTCAAGTTATTCAAAATGGCACAAGGCTTGAACAACATCCTATTGTTTGAAGAGAATGGATCCCTGCTGATTAATTTGTTCCACTTCTAGCAAGCAAAAATGAGCCACTTGACAAGCTTGACATGTTATTTTAAACTGGTTGTTAGTGTATGCAATAGCACACTCTATTTTGTTGAGTGTGTGCTGTCCAACTCACATCAAGCAATTGATGGTTTTGTTTTGATTTTGCTAGCATGGTCTGTTCTAATACTATTGATCCTTTGTGCATTTATTCTTGTATTGGATGTGGGCTTCTCTGGCAAAGCCAGCAGTTGTTTCTCATCCCTAACTTCCCTTAATCTGAGTGGCTTGTATGACCATTCCCAGAGTAGTTAAGAGTAAGCCTCATTGCTGTGGGTTTGAATTGACATATAGCCTGGATCAGATAAGGACAGCATATGTCCTTCCCTAAAGGACATTAGTGAACCAGATGGGTTTTTAGAACCATCAATGATGGTTTCACAGTCACTGTCACCGGTGCTAGTTTTCAATTCCAGATTTATTATCTGAATTTAAATTCCAGCAGCTGCTAAGAGCCCATTTCCCTAGAGCATTAGTCTGGTTCTCTGCCTCATGACATTACCCCACTTTATGCCATTTTAAGGACTGGCCACTAAATAATTTTGGCTTCATGTTAGAGAGGCTAGTCTTTACAGACTGGAGGGCAGAAGCAAGGTTAAAGAGCGATCACGGGAAAAAATACAAAGAGATTTCCAACTGTAATACACCTGTAATGGGTTCCTGGTTTCAAATGCTTAACCTCTTAACTATGCTGATTTGGAGATGCTGGTGTTGGACTGGGGTGGACAAAGTTAAAAATTACACAACACCAGGTTATAATCCGACAGATTTAATTGGAAGCACGAGCTTTCGGAGCGACGCTGATGAACCACCTGATGAAGGAGCGTCGCTCCGAAAGCTAGTGCTTCCAATTAAACCTGTTGGACTATAACCTGGTGTTGTGTGATTTTCAACTGTTAACTGTGCATCCTCCTTATGTACACCACCATCTTGTCAGGCTAAAAAGACATCTCTCTTCGCCTTTCCTCAGAAAACTTCCCAAATGGAAATTCCCAACAGCAAGTTCCAGCTTTTGTGGAAGAGAAATTGGTGATAGAGTAATTTAAACTAAAGATGACATTTGCACCTAGGATTTCTAATTTAAAAGTAAATGCTTGTTGTCAGGATTATTGCTTTAGGCCATGGCCTACTGTATTCTTAGTGAACATCTCTCCTAATCTAGTGTGTGTCCTAGGTGTCACCAATCTATTACCTAAATTACAGAGCAATAAAACTGTTGCAAGCCTAAGGCTGATTTCCTTAACTAAACACTAGTGACAATTCAGCCTCTAAAAGGCACACATTGGCTGATTTCATCAATGGGGATTATAACCCTACATGTTAAAAAAAGTCTGTGAATGATTCTTGAGCTGCCGTATTTAATAAGAACTCAATACTTTGCTTTGACATTGATGTCAAAGACTTGCCACTGTGATTACTACAACTCTGGATTGATTCAAGCATTGTCAATTAAATTGAGTTGAATTGTGTTAAGTACAATAGCAAACAGGTTACAATAAATTAGAGAATTAGCTGTCGTACGCCCAACTATTGGCTGTGAGGTTAGAATGACTAAGTATGAAGAGAAACCTGCTCTTAACATTAACTTGTAGGCGGGGGAAAATATGTTACAGAGTCAACAAAGCATTTTGTCTTTCCCCTCTGCTTTTCTGTCGTGTTACCTTAATGGCAGTGATACACACTGGGATGCACACAACTCCATGGTGAAGGCTGCCGTCTGACAGTTCACTCATTGCCTGCGCTGCCCAGTGAGAATGGATTGCCCTCTTAACCATATGAGATATCACAAGGAGTTGACCCCAAATGAGTGTTGTAAACCAGCTCATTCCAAGATATAGGTCTACATGCTGGGGACACAATAAAGCTTAGGGCACCAAGGCACATTGGGGAAAGACCACTGTCTGAGGGCTTCCTGCTGAAGGTAAATGGTGGTCTGTTCAGTTATCAGACCCTCCCAGTGCCTCAAGTGCATGTAAATGTAATCTCGTACAAGTAAGTGATGCCTTTGATTTGTTTGTTGGTTAGAGTCAAACTCCAATGTTTGTTTCAAAAACAGATGTTGCTGGAAAAGCTCAGCAGGTCTGGCAGCATCTGTTGAAGAAAAATCAGCGTTAATGTGTCAGGTCCGGTCACCCTCTCTCAAAGTTTGCTTGTTTCCTTGATATGCTGCTGTACACAACTGAACTGCATTTGTGACTCTGTATTTATGTTTGTATATATCTATCTATATATATAAATATATTTTTTATGAATGAAGTATATTTTTAAAATTAATTAAACTCTGTCTGAGTCTAAGTCAGATAATTGGTGGTTGACATCCAATTTTAAAAAATTCTTGCATGGTCCAGTAGAGGTATGATGGACCTAATGGTCTCTTTCTGTGCTGTGACAAATCTGGGATGTGGATGGCACTGGCAAGGCCAGCATTTGATGCCCGTCCCTAATTGACCTT
This sequence comes from Chiloscyllium plagiosum, assembly GCF_004010195.1. Classification (NCBI taxonomy): domain Eukaryota; kingdom Metazoa; phylum Chordata; class Chondrichthyes; order Orectolobiformes; family Hemiscylliidae; genus Chiloscyllium; species Chiloscyllium plagiosum. The sequence continues at coordinate 9,842,808 of NC_057737.1, read as the reverse complement.
GAACTGATTGGCTCCCTCAGCCATTTCAGGAGGCAATTAAGAGACAACCACATTGCTCTCTGCAGTCATGTGTGGGCCAGACCAGGTAAGGACACTGAAGGACATTGGTGAACTTGCTGGGTTTTTATGACAACAGGCCAGCTTTTTAAGGCCAGATTTTTTATTATTGAATTCAAACTTCACTATCTGTTTTGCTGGGATTCACATTTATGTCCGTCCTTTATCCCAAAGCCTTAGCGTGAGATTCTGGATTACCAATTCTGAAATCGTTTACAGCCTTTGCTCAATTCTACACTGTAGGGAATCTGATCAAACATGAACAAATGAGCTGAATCCTAGAAGTGAGGTCCCCTTGATGCCACAACTGACCGAGTGTGGCTTCGAGGAGCCCTGGCAAATCCAGAGTCAGTGCAAATAGGAGGAAAACTCTCCATCGTTTGCAGTCATACTTGGCACCTCGGATGCTGCCTGACCTGCTGTATTTTTCCAGCACCACTTTGATCTAAACATAGGAAGCTGGTTGTGGCTGCTGGAAGTCAGTCATCTCAGCTTCAGGGAATTGCTGCAGGAATTCCTGAAGGGAGTGTCCTAAGCCCAGCCATTTTCAGCCGCTTCATCAATGACCTTCCCTCCATCGTAAGGTCAGGTGTGGGGACGTTTGTCAATGATTGCACAATTTGCAGTGCCGTCTGTAATTCCTCAATCTATGGTTAAATGCAACAGAATTTGGACAATATCCAGGCCCGGGCTGACAAGTTGAAAGTAATGTTCGCTCGATACGTGCCAGGCAATGACCGTCCTCAAGAATGTCTGCCCGCTTTGTTGACATTCAATGTCATTGTCAGCTCTGAATGCCCCAGTATTTACATTCTGTGTGTTACCATTGACCAGAAATTTAATTGGAATAGTCTAGTAAATACAGTGGCCTCGAGAGCAGACCAGAAACTGGCAATTCTGCAGTGAGTAATTCCTGTCTCTTTATGGCCTGTCAACCATCTTCAAAACATAAATCAAGAATGCTACGGAATACTCCCCACTTGCCTGGATGAGTGCTCCTCAAGCAACATTCAAGAATCTCAGCACCATCCAAAACAAAGTAGGTCACATGATTGACATCCTATCCACCACTTTACACATTCAGTCTTATTCCCATCTACCTCAATAGCAGCATTGTGTACAGGATGCACTGCAGAAATTCACCAGTTCTCCTGAGGTAGCACCTTTTGAACCCATAACAACTTCCATCTGGAAGAACTAGGGCAGCAGATAAATGGGAACACCATCCCCTGCAAGTTCCCCTCCAAGCCACTCACCATCCTGACTTGGAAATGTATCGTTGTTCCTTCACTGTCACTGGGTCACAATACCCTTCCTAACAGCATAGTGGCTGTCCTTACACTCCAAGGCCTGCAGACGTTCAAGGAAGCTCACCACCATCTTCTCAAGAGCAGTTAATTACATGCTAGCAAGCGACACGCACATTGTGCAAATAAATGACCCCCCCCCCCCACATGCGAATAACCTCCAGGCAATGGTGGATGGGTAATAAATGCTGGCCAAGCCAGTGATGCTTACATCCTATAAACAGATACAGAGGAACAAAGAGAAAACAGAAAACTTCCTAAATAACTTCTTTCATGACTGCAGGGCTTCCAAAAACAGTTTACCAATAACCCTGTATCTCTTGAAATGCTGTGACTGTTCCAACAGAGGCCGAACCTGACAGCAAAACTCTCAGGAGCAACAAACAAGCTGAACCACCAGCTAATCTGGTTGAGTGACGTTGATTTAGCAATGTGTTAGCCAAGATCTTTTTTCCAAATCTCTTTGACAGATCTGTACTTTTTATTGTGTTTGCTAACACCTCAGACTCACCATTTACAAGGGGAATGTTTATCTTGAGCTTTGAGAACATAAAAGAACACAAGGTCCAGCCAGGAGAAAAGAGCATAGAGTTAAATCTGACCTGAATTCTCTCTTTAGCCAGTTGTATCGCGTTTATATTGGGTGACTCCCTGGACCTGCAGGAAAGCCCAACGACTATAATGTGATTTACTGCCAAGCTTTTGCATAGCACTGTGGCAGCATCTCATTTGCCTAGTTAAAGGAAGTGAGCCTGCTGGTCCAGTTCCAGATGAGAATATTATCACGTAGGTGTTGGAACAAGAACAGCTGGATTTTGAGTATGTTAGATGCAGTCATTCCCTGATCTCTTGTATAGAAGTATTAATAGCAAGGTAGATTACCTGGTGGTGAATCCTGTTCATGCCCCACCTCAGATTTGACTACATTAGGTTAGGATATCTGGTTGGTATGGATGAGTTGGACTGAAGGGTCTGTTTCCGTGCTGTATATATCTATGACTCTATGACTCTATAACCCTTGTAGTATATTGATCCAGTCCACACTTTACTTCTGCCACTGTGATACATAATCTTCATTAGAGTGACTTTTATCAGGAACCAGTTAGTGTAAACTGAAGTAGTGAAGGTTGTTGGAATTAAGTTCACCACTATGTTTTGAATTGCTTTAGAGGCCGTGACTCCAGCCTTCTAAAGAAATTTTCCTTCCTTGACTTGTTCCTTTAAGCTTGTCTTTTGGCCACCAGTACTTCCTTGGCTCAATGTCATGTTTTGTCTCATTTCCTTTCAGTAAAACACCACCAGAAAGTTTACCCCTTCAAAGGGGTTGTAAAAATGCAGTGTGTTCCCAGTGATAGCTTCCCAATAAAACTATAGAATGGTTACAACTAGAAAGAGGCCATTCATCCCACCATGTTCATGCTAGCTCACTGCGAGAGTTTTCACTTAGGCCTACTCTCCCATCTCACACCTGCAGGTCATTATTTGTTTGGATACTTATCCAGTTCCCATTTGAAAGCCATGATTGTATCTGCCTTTAGTGTGTAAGTTATAGCCATCTCCACTTGATATTCCACTTCATTTAAGCGTGGGAACTGAGATCAGTGACTTCACTGCAATATGGAAGGGCTATTGATGTGTAACAGTGTGATCTCTATCACTCGGTTTGTGTCGGCCAGTCAGGTAAATGGGAGAGATCTGCTTCAGCGCCTCCAGCTTTGGCCTGTTTCAAATTAGTCATCATTGCGAGCAATGTGCAGTGGCTTTTGACCTCTTGCAACTTGTCTCCCCAAGAGACAGAACTTAGCGTTCCATTTGTGAACACTGTTTTGTCAGAAACAGGCAGACACTCAGCACCTCCTACAAGGTGGAAAAGAAATCTGTCAGCAAGATGGGTAAACTTTACATTGGCATCAGGTGTTGCGTCATTTTTGTGGACTCCCAGTAGATAGTCCATCTGTCTAGTGGGATTCAGTCTGAGGTACCGTATTGCAGGGCCTCAGTGTTACAGTACCTGGGTTTGCCAGTAGAGGGTGCACAATCATCCTGGGTTAAGTCTTGGGAAGTTATTGGGTGAGAGTTGGATGCTCATATGTCGAGTGATTTCAGCAGACTTACATTAAACTGACACCTCTATGGGTGGTGCCACTTCTGAAAGTGTAGCTCAGTACTCTGCTGGGGTTTCTCTGGCTAGTAAAAGACATTTGGAAGGGAAAATGAACTTGACAGGATGGCTGCAAGAGATCTGGTTCCAGCTATTAGTGAGAACCCAGCACGCAAAGCTCAACTTAATTCCTCGCTCCTGTCACAGTTAGAAAACAGAACAAAATGTGCAGTCAAGATCTCCATAAGAGTCGGCTCATTCCCAAACTCCAGCACTTATTTCTGAGCCCGGACCAGGTCCCAACTCCCACCCCTGCTCAGCTGCCTTTCTCACTTACCCACAGCGGCTCTTGGTTCCTGTGAGGCTTCAGACATCAAAAGGAGTCAATCTATCTCTTTCAGTCTCCTCTCTCCCTCCTCCCTACCACAAGGTTTTGCAGCAAACACAGGCGTTGCGCTACCTCACCGCACGATGGTTACAGTCCAATCCACGGGTGAGAAGGAACACAATCAGAAATTGCTGGAGAAACTCAGCGGCTCTGGCAGCATCTGTGGAGAGAGAAAGCAGAGTTAATGCTTCAAGTCCAGTGCCTCAGAATGAAGGGGGAGAGCCCATCAGGGGTGTGAGGAAAGGGGCTTTGCCGAGGGGAGTGGTTAGGAATTCAATTCATGGAGCTCTTGAAATTAAATATTCAGCTGAGCCCTCTCTATACAAAACGTTGACCCTTCCTCGTGTACAGGACAAGTCACTGTATTCTGTGGCTGGAATCCAGGGCCTGGACACTTAAATAAAATAAAGAACTGTAGATGCTGGAGATCTGAAACAAACATTAACAGAAACTGCTAGAGAACCTCAGCAGGTCTGCAGAGAGAGAGAAACAGAGTTAACATTTTGGGTTCACAGCAATAAATGGCCAGTTTTTCCTAGTTAATCTCCGTTCTGATAAAGAGTCATCGGACTCGAAATGTTGACTCTGCTTTCTTCTCGCAAACCTACTGAGTTTCTCCAGCAGTTTCTGTTTCCTTTCAGATCTCTGGCATCTGCAGTTTTTTTGTTTTATTTCAGTAATAATGAATAAGCTGAAGGTGAGTCCAAGTTACAGTGGACATGAAAATCCTGCTGTCAGATCATACAAGGGGCATTGTCGATTGACTCAAATCTTTCTGCCAATGTAGGTTTGGGTGAGAGTGTTGGGGAAAGAGTGGAGAGTCAAACTGGGTAAAGAACGATCACAACTAAGCACAGTTGGAAGGGCAAAAGGAGAGAGGGAGAACCTTATACCAGAGCTGGGCTTGAAAAGAGGAATGTGCATTTGTTATCTTTTGTGATATAATAATGACCCAGAGCCAACTAATAAGGTACCTTCAAAATGTAATATCTGTTCAAATATGGGAACACACTGGCAGCTTGTGTTACAGCAAGCTCCCACCGTATAATGAGTGGGAAACTATTTTTTAAAATGGTGTTGGTCGAGAGATCAGTATTAGAGACAAAAAAACTGCAGATGCTGGAATTCAAAGTGGACAGGCAGGAGGCTGGAAGAACACAGCAAGCCAGGCAGCATCAGGAGGGACAGGCAGGAGGCTGGAGGGACAGGCAGGAGGCTGGAAGAACACAGCAAGCCAGGCAGCATCAGGAGGGACAGGCAGGAGGCTGGAGGAACACAGCAAGCCAGGCAGCATCAGGAGGTGGAGACGTCAATGTTTCGGGTGTAACCCTTCTTCAGGACTCTTATGCAGATCTTAGCTGCACATTTTGTCCTGTTTTCTAACTGTGGCAGGAACGAGGGATTAAGATGACCTTTGCCTGCTGGGTACTCACTCATAGCTGGAACCAGATCTCTTGCAGCCACCCTGTTGAGTACATTTCCCTTTCCAGTATTGGCTGGGACACTAGGAACATCTCTTCTGCTCTTCTTCGAATAGTATCATGGGATTGTTTGTTCTACCTGAAAGGGCAGATTCTTTAGCATCTCCATCTGAATATAGTCCAGCCACGACAGTGCAGCAGCCCCCCTCTTAGTCCTGTACCAAGAGTGTCAGCCTGGATGATGTGGGCCCAAGTCTCTGCAATGGGCCTACAAACCATGGTATAAATGTTCACCAGCAGAGCATTGAGAAGGACAGAGAATGCTACATTAAAATGGGAGACCATGGAAGATAAATTTCCCCCCCACATTGCATATTTGGAGCTTTTAAAAATTAGACAGAATGGTGTAGGCCAGTCTAAGAAATAAAATTACGTGCACATTCTGCACAAAACTGAAAAGTAAAGGCTAAGTTTGACAGGCTCATCAAAGGATAAAATATTCAACAGCATAAATAAAATAAGGCCAGTTTATTACTTTAAAACAAGCTGGGTAAGACATGGATGGGAATAAGTAAAATGTGCACTGAGAACAGACTGCAGGGAAATGCTTCAGCTCAAAGAATGATGAATACTCCGAATGATCTACCAATACAGATAATAAAGTGAAAGACTTTGAGTTATTCAAAATACAATTAGCTGCTATGATGGGAGAGTTAATATAGTTGAGGGGGATCTTTGATGAGCCAAGTAGTCTTTTATCATCCCTGACCTTTTTCTAAATGTTGTCGTTCATCCATTATGTCAAGTGGCATCATCGGTTCAGCTTGGAACAGGATTAATCTGTTACTTCTTCCAATCTCTTGCTTACCTTTCGGGCTGTTTCAGGTTTTCTGTCTATGCTAACCCACCTTCGTTTTTGAAAACCTTTGCTGGGCAGGATCTGGCAGGCTATTTATTGTCCATTCCTGGTTACAGGGAAGGTGGAAGGAGCCAATTATGCCGTACAGGAACCACATGTTGATCAAACCATGAAGGAGTCTCCTTCTCAGCCACTCCCTTCGCCTGACCCTCAGGTTAAACCGTCACCAGTTGTCTCTCACTAATGACAGAGCAGTCCTATGGTCTGGTAAGACTATGGTGACTTGACCTTTTAGATCAAACCAGGTGTGAATGAGTTAGTCAGGTGTTTGATAGCATTTAGTATTTTAAGACTTCAGTTTCCAAATTTGTCATTGGTGCGATTTGAACTCCCAACCTTCTCATTTCTTGCTTGAAAGAAACTATACTCTCTGGTTTCTTTCTCCAGGCATAGACAGAGTTTCTCAGTTGGTTACTATACAAGTTGAGTTTGAACCAGTCATAAATATTATCTGGAACACAGCATGTGGATGTGTTTCAGTTTAATGGGCTGCTACATTTTTTTTTAAAAAACCATTCATAGGATGTGGGCAAACATTTATTGCTCATTCCTAATCAACGGGAACCGGTTAAGAGTCAACTACGTTGCTATGGTGTGGATTCATATATAGATCAGGATGGTAGATTTCCTTCCACAGAGGACGTTAGTGAGTTGATGGATTTCTACAACAATAGCTACATGGGCATTTTAGTTCCTGATTTTTATTGAACTCAAATTTCACCATCTGCCACGATGGGATTTGAACCCAAGTCACTAGTGCATTAGCCTGGGTGTCTGGATTACTAGCCCAATGCCAGTAGCACTCAGCCACAGTTGCCCCTACCTCCCTCAGCTCATGGAATGAGTGGGTGCCTTTAAGTTGCATCAAATATTGGACTTCAATGAATATGATCACAGCTCAAATGACAGCATAAATTCTAACCTAGATTGCTCAGTGATAAACACAGGACTAGTTTTATATCTTCTTTCATATTATTCTCTGATAATGAGATAGCTTTCGCACGGTTCTCAAGAATGTACAGAGACAGGGGCATCTGGGGGTTCATGCAGCCAGTGGTTTGAAGGTGGCAGGACAAATTGAAAGTGTAATTAGCAGTTAGCAAAGGAGATGCGATCTTGGATTTCATGCAGAGGCATTGAGCGCAGAAGCAGGGAGGTTCTGTTCACCATGTGGCTCTGGTTGGGCTATAGTGTGAGAGTTTTATCCTGTTCTGGTCACCACACTTTAGGAAGGATGTGAGGCTCCCTCTCTAAGAGATTTCCCAGATTGGTTCCAGGATTTGGGGGTTTTAGTTACAAAATAAGGCTGATGGAGCTGATGTCATTCTTACAGCAAAGAAGATTGGGGGAAGATTTTGTTCAAAATTATGACAAGTTTAGGTAAATGTAGGAAAATGAAAACAGCTCCTATTAGCTGACGGTACAAGGATTAGAGGATGTGGATTTAAAGTTCTGGGCAAGAGATACAGGGCCAATGACAGGAAGAATATATCTTCCACAGTGTGTGGTAATTGTCTAGAACTTGCTGTCTACAAGGAGGCGGAAGCGATGACAATTAATGATTTCAGAAGGAAATCTGTGGGCTCTTGAAGAATGTAAGACTGCGAAGTGTGATAAAATAGGACATACTGGATTGATCCACGGAGGGCTGTCCTGAATTGATGGACTAAGTGACCTTCTTCAGTGCTGTAAGATTTCTATGAGGTCTGTGGAAGACTATAATACCAAGAGCAGTGTGAAACCAACTTGCTCCTTATCTCGTCAGTTTCCCACAGGTGGTGGCTTGAAATCAGCAACTCCAGAGCCTGCACAATTCTAGAAATAGGGTCATAGAGATGTACAGCATGGAAACAGACCCTTCAGTCCAACCCGTCCATGCTGACCAGATATCCCCACCCAATCTAGTCCCACCTGCCAGTACCCGGCCCATATCCCTCCAAATCCTTCCTATTCATACACCCATCCAGATGCCTTTTAAATGCTGCAATTGTACCAGCCTCCACCACCTCCTCTAGCAGCTCATTCCATACATGTACTATGCTCTGTGTGAAAAAGTTGCTCCTTAGGTCTCTTTTATATCTTTCCCCTCTCACCCTAAACCTATGCCCTCTAGTTCTGGACTCCCCCACCCAGGGAAGAGACTTTGTCTATTTATCCTATCCATACCCCAGATGCTGCAGTTTGGGAATGCAAATCTTAGCAGGACTTCTACACTCAATGGTAAGGTCCTAGGGAGTGTTGCTGAACAAAGAGACCTTGGAGTGCAGGTTCATAGCTCCTTGAAAGTGGAGTCGCAGGTAGATAGGATAGTGAAGAAAGTGTTTGGGATGCTTTCCGTTATTGGTCAGAGCATTGAGTACAGGAGTTGGGAGGTCAAGTTGCAGCCGTACAGGACATTGGTTAGGCCACTGTTGGAATATTGTGTGCAATTCTGGTCTCCTTCCTATTGGAACGATGTTGTGAAACTTGAAAGGGTTCAGAAAAGATTTACAAGGATGTTGCCAGGGTTGGAGGGTTTGAGCTATAGGGAGAGGCTGAACAGGCTGGGGCTGTTTTCCCTGGAGCTTCGGAGGTTGAGGGGTGACCTTATAGAGGTTTACAAAATCATGAGGGGCATGGATAGGATAAATAGACAAAGTCTTTTCCCTGGGGTCGGGAAGTCCAGAACTAGAGGGCATGGGTTTAGGGTGAGAGGCGAAAGATATAAAAGAGACCTAAGGGGAAATTTTTTCACACACAGTGTGGTACATGTATGGAATGAGCTGCCAGAGGAAGTGGTGGAGGCTGGTACAATTGCAACATTTAAGAGGCATTTGGATTGGTATATGAATAGGAAGGATTTGGAGGGATATGGGCCGGGTGCTGGCAGGTAGGACTAGATTGGGTTGGGATATCTGGTCGGCATGGACAGATTGGACCGAAGGGTCTATTTCCATGCTGTACATCTCTATGACTCTATGACTCTATGCTTGTCACAACGTATAGTACATTGCAGTAAAAGTGGTTCCTCTCTTTGATTGGACAGTTAGCTGGTTTGTGATGCAGAATCATACAGACAGTGTGGGTTCAATTCCCACGCTGGCTGAGCTTACCATGAAACACTCTCTTTCTCAACCTCTCCCCCATGCCTAAAGTGTGTGGTGACCCTCAGGTTAGACCCACTACCAACAATGCTCTCTGCTTAGTGAGAGAGCAGTCCTCCTATATTTCTGCACTGTCCCAATTGTACAATCTTCCCCTTTAAACAAGGAGACATTTGGCTCCTGTTAAATGTGTCATAAAGTCATAATCTCAAAATGAACAAGTTTTTTAAATGGTTATTTCGCAAAGTTCACTGGAGGAGATGTCAAGCAAAACTCCTTCTCAGTACAATTTGTAACAGGCTCAGCAACATAGAGTCAGAGTCAGACAGCACGGAAACAGACCCTTCTGCCCAACTCATCCATGCCAACCAGTTTTTCCAAACTAAACTAGTCCCATTTGCATGTGTATGGTCCATAACTCTCCAAACCTTTCCTATCCATGCACCAGTCCGAATGCCTCTACCACTTCCTCCTGCAGCTTGTTCCATATATGCACCCACCCTCTGTGTGAAAAGGTTGCCCCTCAGGTCCCTTTTAAATCTTTCCCCTCTTACCTTAAATGAATGCCCTCTAGATCTGGACTCCTAGTCACTCTCTCTTCTCTATCTCCCTATAGCACTGCTGAGGTGGCCACAAAAGTCCCTCCTTCTCAACCTCGCCCCTCGCCTGATGTGTTGACCCCCAGGTTGAAGCCTCTATCAGTGTCTCTCTCTCTCTCTCTCTCTCTCTCTCTACTGAATTGAATTAGCTTTATTGTCACATGTACTCAGACAAGTGCAGTGAAAAGTTTGCAAATCACCACTAATGTCACCATCTTCGGTACAGATTTTGAAGTACAAATTAGATTAGATTCCCTACAGTGTGGAAACAGGCCCTTCGGCCCAACAGATCCACACCGACCCTCCGAAGAGTAACCCACTCAGACCCATTTCCCTCTGACTAATGCACCAAACACTATGGGCAATTTAGCATGGCCAATTCACCTGACCTGCACATCTTTTGGATTAGTGGGCGGAAACTGGAGCACCCGGAGGAAACCCATGCAGACACGGGGAGAATGTGCAAACTCCGCATGGACAGTTGTCTGAGTCTGGAATCGAACCCTGGTGCTATGAGGCAGCAGTGCTAACCAATGGGCAACCGTGCTGCCTCAATGACAAGTCCCAATTCTTAGGAAGAAAATATTAGGAAGATAGAGAAATAAGCAGTCCAGCTTTATAGACATTCAAAAATACAACATCACAGTAAGAAGTTATAAAAATAAGGAAATAGAGAAATAAAAAGTTCAGAGTAACAGTCCTTCCACCATAATGTAATAAAAAATATTCTTAAAAGGAGAATTTATGACTGAAAACAGTAAAAGCTTGAAATCACAGGGGGTCAGGCAGCATCCATGGAAAAAGAGCAAGCTAATGTTTTGAGTTGAAATGTTAGCTCGCTCTCTCTCCATGGATGCTGCCTGACCCACTGTGATTTCCAGCATTTTATTGTTTTTAGTGCAGCTTCCAGCATCTGCAGTAATTTGCTCTGACAATGAATTTAAGACAATGTCCACTTAGTCCACTCTCCTCTGAGATATGATGACTTTACTTGCTTACTTACCAGCAGCTTGGGATCCAGCTATGGCATTATCGGCAACACCACAGCTCATGTTTCTTTTGGAAAAAAAGGATGCCCTTTGAATATTTGAGTGCATGAATCTTTAGGGGCCACTGCCTTTGTCAGTGGGAAGGGAGAGTATGGGGAGCAGCTGTTCAGCTTTGAAGCTGTAATAATCATTTTATTTTCCTTGTGATGAAATGATGCATTTTACTCAAGTTCCTTTGTTGTGGCATGTGTTTGGCAAGCAAACAAAAGGTTTGCCAAACATTTTTGAAGACTAATAGTGATATAGGTTCCCTTGATGGCTGAGTGAGATTATTCTGGTGAGTAATTAATCCATTAAGACACAACAGGTCTCAGATTCACTTTCCGGTCATTACTGGATTCGATGGGATCCGAGTTACTTTCAAAATTCTGCTGCTGATGTCCTAACTCACAGACGTCCATTCACCCATTGGCCCCTGTGCTCACTGATGTATGTTGGTTCCTGATCTGTCATCACCTGGATTTTAACGTTCTAATCCTGTGTTTAAATTCCTCCAGGGTGTTGTCACTATAATCATTTTCAGCCTTAAAACCATTCAGTATTGCTGCATTCCTCCAATTCTAGCTTCCTACGCATCCCCAACTTTCACTATCCAACACCATGTACTCAGCCATCCAGATCCTGGTCTGGGGAATCCCATTGTTAAAAACCTTTCTCTCCCTCGACCCCTCCGGGCCTCCTTTCTCCTCTTTGACTTAAGCTTTCAGCCACTGAAATTAGAGCAAAACAAAAAAAATCTGCTTGGGGATACTCATCAGGTCAGGCAGCATCTGTGGCAATAATACCCTTTCAGGATGATGATGACTTTTCATCATTAGCTCAGCATGCACTGTTAGCTCTGTCCCTTTCTGTTCACAGATGCTGCCAGACCTGCTCGGTGTTCCAAACGTTTCCTGCTTTTATTTCAGATTTCCAGCGTCGACAGTAGTTTTACTTGTGTGTTGATCAGTGTGGAGAGTGTGGCACTGAAAAAGCACAGCAGGTCAGGCAGCGTCCGAGGTGCAGGAGAATTGACGTTTCGGGCATAAGCCCTTCATCAGGAATGAGGCTTGTGGGTCAGGGCTGAGAGATAAGTGGGAAGGGGGTGGGGTTGGGAGGAGGTAACTGGGAAAGCGATAGGTGGATGAAGGTGAGGGAGAAGGTGATAGGTGATGAATGGATCCAGAGGGCGGTGCCAAGTTGGAGGCTGGGGACTGGGATAATGGGGGGGGGGGAGGGGAAACGATGAAGCTGTTGAAATCCACATTGATCCCGTGTGGTTGCAGGGTCCCAAGGTGGATATGAGGTGTTCGTCCTCCAGGCGTTGGGTGGAGGAGGCCCAGGATGGATTGGTAATCCTTGATGGATTGGTAAGGTGAGTTGAAGTCTTCAGCCACGGGGCGGTGGGATTGGTGGGTGCGGGTGTCCCAGAAATGTTCTCTGAAACGATCCGCAAGAAGGCGTCCTGTCTTCCTGACGCAGAGGAGACCACACCGGGATCAGTGTCTCCTTATGTGGCACATTGTCAAATTGTCTCTGATAATGCTCCTGTTTTAGTCCACTTTTATGAACTGGTAGCAGAGGGTTTTACAGCTGGACTAGGTCAGACAGTGTGTGTTGGGCCAGGACTGTGACTTCAACTTGGGATCGCACCACTCCTGTCCCATCACCGTAGGCCTCGCACGATCGATCAGTGGTGTTGGACAGAATCAAAGTACACAAGCAGCTCTAATGTTACTTCTGGATTGGAAGTAACCCACAGACTTTCTCACTGCATCTGTTATAAGAATAACTTGCTTGTCAGGAACTGTCCAGTTTATTGAGAATAGAATAATTTGTCCCACAATATTGCCGCTCCAGTCAAATCCATTTATATGCAAATTCCATTTAAATGCAAGGTGCTTTTAAATCTTGATTTCTCCCTCCATTCTCCCTCCTTGTGTCAATGTCATCCTAATGAATCTATTACTTAGTTTCTGGCGAATGGAAACAGATGGAGAATGCACATTCAGAGGCAATAAAGAGACCAAAACAGATGACTTTTTTTTTATGAAAGCTTTCTTCACACACAATCTCTTTATTTCTGCTCCAACAGCCAGTCCAATTCTAATTTCCTTCATCCAATTCTTTCTTCTTCTTCTCTCGTGACTTGGTATCCAATTCGGCACAGTGGCTCAGTGCTTAGCACTACTGCTTCACAGCACCAGGGACCTGGGTTTGATTCCAACCTTGGGCAACTGTGGAGTTTGCATGTTCTCCCTGTGTCTGTGTGGGATTCCTCCCATGATCCAAGGATGTTCAAGTTTGCTGGATTGGCCATGCTAACTTGCCCCTAGTGTCCAGTCAAGTGCAAGGCTGGCTGGATTAGCCATGAGGAATGCAGTAAGGTAACAGTGATTGGGAGAGATGCTCTTCAGAGAACTAGTGTGGGCCGAATGGCCTGCTGCCACACTGTGGGGATTCTATGAAAATGCCGGCTTTCACACGGCTGACTCTTCTTTTGCCTTTTTCATCCTCTTCCAACACAGGCTCATGCTGACGGAGGTCAATTGATGTCTGTCTGGATCAATTGTCAGATCATTATGCTGGAATTAGTGAACAGGCCAGGCAGCATCTATGGAGAGAGACATGGAGTTAATGTTTCAGGCTATTGACCTCTCCACAGAATGGCCAAATTTCATTTGTCAAGATTAGATTGGTTCTGGAAAAGCACAGCAGGTCAGGCAGCATCCGAGGAGCAGGAAAATCGACATTTCGGGCAAAAGCCAAAGTTTGCCTCGGATGCTGCCTGACCTGCTGTCCTTTTCCAGCACCACTCTAACCTAGACTCTGATCTTCAGCATCTGCAGTCCTCACTTTCGCCAAATTTCATTTGTGTTCACCTGGGGAAAGATTGCATTGCTGTGTCCCAAAACTTCAATGTCCCCAAATAAAAACATATTCTTCTGCGACTGCTGGACATGCTTGGGCTAGATTCATTCGTTAACCCAAGACTACATTTTGATTTAGCATTTGCTTTGAACTTTGTTGCAGTGTCCCTTTAAGGGACTGATAACTTTTAATCAACCTGCTCAGATAGGGTAGAGCATACCTCTGGGTCAGGTAGGACTTGAACTGGGCAGCCTCCTGACCCAGAGGTAGTGACACTACCACTGCACCACAGCGGCCGTAGAAGCACTACCTTTAGCTAAGGAGAATTAACACAGCTTTTCATTCAGTGAGCTGAATCATTTTTCATAAAGAAATTTGGTTAATTTAGTTTCATTGGTTATTTTAAAACACGTCCCCATTGAGCTGGGTCTTGTGGTAGTGCCCATATCTTGAGAGCAGGAAATCTACATTCAAATCCCACCTCCCCAGAGGAGTGTAATAACATTTGGAATAAGGTCGATTAGACAATTACACACACGTTGTATAAGCGGAGCGGAAGGCGATTAGAAACTTGATCATTTTACTTGTACAAACTTAATTGTAATGATTTTACTGTGGCCCTCGCTAATAATTCAGCTCAAGGTGGAAGTTATACCTGGTTCCTTCCTGATTCTCCTGGGTCCATTTCACACTGGCCGCAACAGATTCTGTGACGGTCACGTTGGGATGTGCCACAGGCTGGTGTTATGCCACAAGTGTTGTTGCATGACCTGTTGCCATCGCCTCACTTACCATGACGAGGGAGCTATTGGTCTACCTTTCCCTCTGCATCAACAAAACTCCACTGCAGTGTTTCCTCATGGTGGCATGGCAACTAGGCATCGAATAGCCCTTGGCTGCTGGAGGTTTTGTCCCCCAGAGATACACGTACCAGGCCTATCAAGATGTGGCGATGCCCTGGTATCCATCTGTGAGTTAGGACATCAGCAGCTAAGGGTCAAATTGCGCCCACTGAGTCAAGAAATTCAAAGGCATGTGACTCCCATCCTACAACTCCTGTTCAGACACCGGGGATCCTGCCCTTGCTCAGTAAGGCCAAGGAGGAGATGTAGATGTGAGACGCCAGTGTCTCCAAATCCTGCCCAGGCTGTGCAGCAAAAAACCAGGAGGTGACACTTGACCCTTTAATAACAGACAGATAAGGACTTATCAGCTGAACCTTTAGGATAGGAGTCCCAAAATAATAATTGGTAAACATTCTGTGTAGAGAACACACCTACCCTTCTTATAAACATTAGCCTAATGACAGGAGTCTTCAGTAAATATCATCAGAGAGAATGGACTTCTGTCTGCCCACCCTCCTATCCCAGTGATCTGTCTGATCTCCTCTCTCCAACACACACACACACACTCCATTGTTCAGTTGTGGCCAGGATACTGAAAAATCTCGACCTGCTGTTAATTCGCCAGAACCTCCATCCTCCTGGATTTACAATCCTCTGATCCTCTTCCTCCCACCCATTCACACTCTTCCCACCTGCCTGTTCTCATCAGCACCAATCTGTCGGCTAACACAAGGAAAGGCAGTGCTATTATTATTGTGAAATAGTGTCTAATCAGTGAGCAACAACAGCTCTAACATTAATGTTTATCAGCAAACAAATACACAAGTCTAACGTCCTGCAAGACTTCTTATGGCCAAGAAACTACATCTTCTGTATCCAGTCAGGTAAAGATAATTCCACTTTAAATAGCACAATATATTGTGGGGCAGTCATTTACAATAATGCTGGGTTTCTGGTAATTAATATCTAAGGTATGTGCTCTGAGCATGTGTTGTGTATGTAATGGTTTGTTTCAGAAAGCGGATGGCATTAACCCATTTAAACATTGAACTGAC
Source organism: Chiloscyllium plagiosum (assembly GCF_004010195.1). Taxonomy (NCBI): domain Eukaryota; kingdom Metazoa; phylum Chordata; class Chondrichthyes; order Orectolobiformes; family Hemiscylliidae; genus Chiloscyllium; species Chiloscyllium plagiosum. The sequence goes on along the minus strand of NC_057737.1, from coordinate 9,827,134 downwards.
TGTATCGTGTTGAATATACGGTTTAAGATTGTAGAAGGATTTGACCAAGTCAACGTAGAGGAAATTATTTCCACTTACGGAGCAAATCTATGGGACTGTAAATATCGGATAGTCACTAATCATAAGGATTCAGAACAAATATCTTCACTTGGAGAATGGTCAGAATGGGGAACTTGCTAACACAAGGTGTAGTTAATATGAAGAACACAGGCAGATTGGGAGGGAAGCCAGACAAACACATAAGAGAAAAAGGAATAAAAAGGATTGATAGGCTTAGATAGAACAAATAGGTTCATACATCGAAGAAAGACCTCCACATACTAGTTAAACTGAAGGACCTGTTTTTATGTTGTTAATTCTATGCAAATTGAAGCATGTTATACCTGCTAGTAATTCCAAATTCCCCTTTGACTATTTTTTTGAAATAGAACAGCAGAGACAGCTGCCACAAGGACAACAAGTTTACTCAGAGCACTGAGAAACTGGGAGAACAGCAATTGATCCCACTCCTGTGGAGCACTTTGGGGCATTTTACTGCATCAAAGGCGCTATACAAATGCAAGTTGATGCTCTTGCATTAATACTTTACAAGTGATTCCCAAGGGCACTGTTATATTTTGCTCCATCTACCACCCCCCCCCCCCCGTGAAAGAATAGGCTATGCTTCAGTCTCAAATAACCCATTCCTGTCCCATTCTAACAGTTGCATTGGCCACATCAGTTTTTGCAGCCTCTCTGAGAGATATTGTCAATTTAATGCTAATTAGTGTCAAATTACGAGCAATTTGTGCCATGGACTTTCATCCACTAGGGACTGAGCTGTGAGTGCCCAAACTTCAGCCTGCTCCAGCTGTCAGAATCAGCAGACAGTCAAACCCATCACTGTGGTCTCAGTCTAAACGTAGATCTGGGGGTGAGGTTCTAACTATATTGTACCAAGCAACCTCATGCAACTTTAACATCTGAATATGATGAATATAATCTCCCGAATATCTGATGTATAATTCACACTTCCACATATATTATGCCGTGCAATTAATATTCTCCATCTTTTCACACCACAAAATGTAAAAGCTATATCATCGATATGTGCGTACACGGAATGTATGGCACAGTCAATTTGTTGCATATCACTTTGTTTTCCTCTGTCGAGCCTTTCTACAAGTTGACCTCCCTGTATTTGAATGCAAGTACGTGCTTTTGCTTTTTTTGTTAGTCCCACATACGCCCAAATCAGGACATTAAAGCAGAAAGTAATGTGCTGTTTTACAGCTTATGGGTGAATTTGTTCCCTTTTTGAATTGGTTTGGATGGTGTTCACCATTGTGCTCTTAACTCCAGGATCTGGCTGATGCTGGAGAACACCATTTAACATCAATGGCTGCCAATTTATCTGCTTTGTGGTGGCTCTCTCTCTCTCTCTCTCTCTCTCTCTCTCTCACACACACAGCCTCAGCAAGATGCAACCAGCAAGATGCAACCCTCTGTGTGTGTGTGTGTTTGTTCTATTTATCTGCTTTGTGGTGGCTCTCTCTCTCTCTCTCTCTCTCTCACACACACACACACACACACACAGCCTCAGCAAGATGCAACCCTCTGTGTGTGTGTGTGTTTGTTCTAATCTCCTTCAGTTGCCAGCTTCCTTTTCATTCCAAGTGCTTCTTCTCCTGTAGCCACTGGCTTGTTGTTGGGATCTAGCTCCACAGCTGTCAGTGGACCCACACTCAGTGCTCCCTGTGTGGAATGATTTCAACAAGTCTTTGGATGAGACTACAACAACTTCACCTTGAATTTATGTAGCACCTTTGACATAGTGAAATGTCCAAAGGCACCTCAGAGGAACTAAGAACAGCATAGGAACAGGCCTTTCAGCCCACCAAGCTCATGCCAACATATGATGCCTTTCCAAACTAAAAAGACTCTTGAATCTACACATATCCCTCTATTCCCTGCCTATTCATATGGTCTACAGGCGCTGTGAGGCAGCAGTGCTAACCACTGTGCCACCGTGCCGCCCATATGATGCCTTTCCAAACTAAAAAGACTCTTGAATCTACACATATCCCTCTATTCCCTGCCTATTCATATGAAAAGATGGCTCTTAAATGTTGTTATTGTATCTGCTTCTATCGCCTCCTCTGGCAGTGCACGACCGGTACTTACCACCCTCTGTGTAAAGAAACTTGCCTCTCCTATCTCCTTTAAACTTTCCCCCTTTTACCTTAAGGAGAAAGTGAGGTCTGCAGATGCTGGAGATCAGAGCTGAAAATGTGTTGCTGGAAAAGCGCAGCAGGTCAGGCAGCATCCAGGGAAACGTCGATTCTCCTGTTCCCTGGATGCTGCCTTCCCTTTTCCAGCCACACATTTTCAGCCCTTTTACCTTAAACCTAGTAATTGACGCTTCTTCCCTGGGGAAAAAACCCTCCAATTACCTATCTATCCATGCCTGTCATAATTTAGTAAACTTTTATCATGTCGCTCCTCAGCTTCCCATATTTAACCCATGTTTGTCCACTCCCTCCTCACAGCTAATATTGCCCAAACCAGGCAACAGCTTGATGGACCTTTTCTGTACCCTTTCCAAAGCCTCCACATCCTTCTGGTAGTGTGGTGAGCAGAAATGTAGACAATATTCCAAATGTAGCCTAATTATGCATCTGCAGCATGAATTGTTAATCTGTATACTCTGTGCCCCGACTGATGAAGGCAGCATGTCACATGCCTTCTTGACCATCTTATCCACTTGTGTTGCCACTTTCAGCGAACTGTGGGCTTGTACACCTAGATCCCTCTGTACGTTAATACTTTTAAGGGGTCTGACATTTACTGCATGCTTCCTTCTTGCCTTAGACTTTCCCAACTGCATCAAGAAATAAAATGTGACACAGAGACATGTGTACAACAAGTTATTGGGACTGGTGACCAGCAGCTTGGTCAAAGCTGTAGGATATAAAAGAGGAAAGAAAGACAGTGTGGGTTTATGGAGAGAATCCTAGAATATACAGCCATAGCAGCTGAAGGCCAATGACCACAGGAGTGAGGGCAAACAACCAAACAAGGGACAGGAGAAGGCCATTCAGCCCATCAAAGCTGCTCCACCATTTAAAGTGGTCATGGTTGATGAGTGTAGGTCACCTCAAATCCATGTTCCATTCTAACCCAATAACCTTTCACCCCTGGTTAATCAAGAATCTACTAAGTGCTGTCTTAAATTTGTGCAAAGACTGCTTCCACTGTCTCTTGAGGACAAGCGTTCCAAAGACAAAAAAAATTGTCATCCCTGTCTTAAATGGATGACCCCTTATTTTTAAATAGTGACCCCTTGCTCGATATTTGCCCATAAGAGGAACCATCCTGTTGACATCTAAACAGGATCTTATGTTTCAATGGGACTTGGTACAGGTTCAGGTACCAGCAGAAGAGTTTAGGAAGTTCTCAAGCTCTTGAAGGCTACAAGACTGAAGGCTGCCCAGGAGAGGATTGGAATATCAGCAAGTTCTGGCCCTGTTCACACACACGGGGCAAAAGGCAAGGGTTTGTGGATTGTAATCAGGAGCCCTAAATCATGCTTGACATTCTCCCTCTTACTCAGGAGGTGGTCAGTATTGGCTCGGCCATTCCACTTCCCCAGCACCCACCATGTGTTTAATGCGATTGATTTATATTTCTGCAAGAGGCCATTGCAGCAGTGGGTAGTGACCCTGCCTCTGATGCAAAAGCTCTGGGTTGAAGTCCCATTTTGGGACCTGATGACCAAGGAAGGTGGGTTTGTGATGTGGCCAAACAAGTTAATCATCAACCTACAAATCCTTCCAACCCACGCCAATGGCAGAAGGTAAAAGTGGGAGAGACTTCTGGTCAGCTGTGTGATAAGAAAGATGTGGGGCAGACTTTCTCATCATGATCAATAGTGTCAGGCCGCCATATACATATATATAGAGGTAGATGCTATCAGAGCATCTCAGATTGCTTTGGGCACCAAGTTGGCTGGATAGTCAGCTTGGCAAAGATTGGTGCCAACAGCATAGGATTTAATCCTCCTTCCGGCTTTGGGTGGCATCAGTTCAGGACCTGCACCAGAAGATGTCATAATACTATGGAGTGAACCTACCGATGGTCAGAGACCGGAGGCAGAATGCTTGTGCTGCCTCTGGGTGGTATTCAGTGGGGGTTGGGGGTCTGTTAGCTTAAATGGCTGCTTTGAAATACAGAGAGACACCAACTGTATGGGTTCAATTCTCACACTGGCTGAAGTTACCATGAAGGACTCTTCTTCTCAACCTCTCCCCGTCGCCCGAGGTGTGGTAATCCTCAGGTTAAGCCACCACCAGCCATCTCTTTCTCTAATGAAAGAGCAGCTCTACCATCTGGTAAGACTGGGGTGATTTTCTTTAAATGGGATACATTAATTCAGTACGGATTAGAAATTATACATAAGGCCTCTGTCCACCACCTGACCAAGTCCTTCAGGAATAGTCCAAAGGTTTGTGGACCCATTTGCCATGACAATCTTGAATTTGCACATCTTGACCAAAATGTATCGATCATGGACTGACTATTAAAAATTACTCCAATGCTTTCCAAAGTGTAGTTTCTTTCCAAAAATGGTAGGCATGCATTGTTATAGACCTGGCCCCGTGAAAAAACCTTGTCCTTCCATTGATATGTTGGCCCCTTAACAAAGATGTTTCTTAATAAAATGGGCAATTAGGAATGGGAACAAATACTGGCGTTGTCCGTGTCACCTATATCCTATGAAAGAACAAAATTAAAACAATTATAAACATAAAATAAAACATTCAGCATATTTCCCTCTTTCTATAACTAATGAAGGGAACTGCTCCCAGAAACTGAAGAAAATTTTGCCTCTTATTTTAAAAATCCCCATGATTTTTCTCCTGCATGTTGTTAGCAGGAAGAGTCCAGGGGATTGATTTTTAATTCCTTGAGACACCAACACAATCCAGAATTAGATTCCTTCCCAAGTGGGTCAAAATTGTACACAGACAAATATCCTTTTTGCATTTCCTCATCCATTACTCCATGACAACGTTCTCCAGATACAACAGTCAGCTAATGAGATTATTGCTCAAACCAGATGATCTGGTTCACTGGTGTTGGAGAGTATCAACGTATCTCATTGCTCCCAAAACATTTGTCCTTTTATTTGCCAACTCTGAGAGCTAAACAGTGGAAGTATTGAGCTTCTGAAAGTCTCTGTAGACCCATTATATATCACCTCCAGCCGTTAGCCATCTCGATCTTTGTTTGCAAAGCACCCAAATGGAGCAAGAAGATAATAGACTCCCTAGGCTATCTGGATATTCTCAACACGAGAGATTGAGGAAACTGGGCCTGTACTCACAGAAGAATGGGGTTGACCTCCTTAAAATGTACAGGGCATCAAATGCATATGTAGATCTTTCCCGTGGCTGGTCAGTCTGGAACTATGGGTCAATATCTCTGAATAAGGGGCTGGCCATTGAAAGCTGAGGTGAGGAGGAATTCCTTCGCTCACAGGGTAGTGAATCTTTGAAATTCTCTAACCCTAAGAAATGCGATAGCTCAATCAGCCAGGGCAGAAATCAGTGGATTCAACGGAGTTTGGTGCAATGTTGTGTCAGGTTACAGCTCCAGTATCAGGAAATAATGCCCCGTGTAAGTGTTCTGCTGTAACAACTTGAACATTCCAGAGACACATCATCTGCACTGACTGCCCAGGTTTCAACATTCGGATGTCTTTTGGCAGGGTTGAGATAGTAAGTGAGACCCCCTGCCTGCTCTCCCAGGGTCAAGGAAAAGCAGAGGTTAGACCTGATGAAGTTGTCTTCCTTGCCTCCAAACTCTCCTTTGATTTCACCATTTCTCTGTAACCATCTCCATCCATATAACTCTTTCACACTCTTCAATTCTGGTCCCTTGAACATCCTTGATTTTACTCAGTCTGCTATTGATGTCTTTCGCTGTCTGGGCTGAAAGTTCTGAAATTCCCTTCCTAAACTTTTCCACCTCTTATCTCTTTCTCTTTTTCACACCCTTCAAAGCCAAGTAGTGGGTCATAATGTGATTCAATGCCAATTTTGTTTATTAGCACCTTTACAAACTACCTTAGAACATTTTGCTCCAATACACAGGCTTTATAACTGAAAGATGTTATTGAGGTCCTGACTGATACTTATCATTCAACCGACATCATCAGCTGGGTTATGTAGTAATCTGTTTGTGGAATCTTCCTGTGCCACATTTTCTTCCTTGTAACAGTGGCTACATGGCAAACATATTTCATAGGTTGTGAAATGCTTTGGGACATCCTGAGGTGGTGAAAGGTGCTTTATAAAAGCCTTTTTTATTCTCATTGCTTGCAATATGTCATCCCTTCTGAAAATATTGACAAAGCCTTAAATAAAAAATGATGCTCCCCAAAGCACAGAAGGCTTTGCAGATCTGAACTGATGACCAGGTAGGGAATATAGACAGAGAAGGCTTGTCGCTGGGGCTGTGTGAGTCATGGTAATATTACATTTAACATAATTACATGGTGAGGAAACTGGATAATTTCATGAAAGGAATGACTTCACCAATGGCGGTATAGTCTTTCTTTAACCAGCTAATTATAATTTTTTTTTTGCCAGCAGTGTAACAAGTTATCTTTTTAACAAACGTAATGTTGTTCATTATCAGTGAACAAACCACCCCACACACTGTCTTATTGCGGCTTAGAAAGTTGCTGAACTGTGCCCGCAGTGCACTTCCAATGTAGACGGCTAGCAGTTGAGAATGAGCAGAGGCAATGAGAAAATCATCTCTCAGCTGCTTTTTCAACTTGTAGCCCTTTGGGTTTCAGACTGGACGATATAGAGAACGTAAAAGTATGGAGTGTCAACAACCCTCTCCATCCGTCACAGTGTCTGTTTTCAGGGAAACTGCTTTGTTTTTCGTTTTGTTTTCTAGACTTTAAGATCAGGGTCGATTTCCAAGAACAACTGAGAATAACATCAGTTGTGAATCCCCCTGCTCCTTTGACAAGTGGCTTATGACAAAGCAGTTGCTATGTTAATGGAACCAGTAGTCCAGGGGCCAGTCTTAAAAGTTTGAGAATTTGAATTCAGACTGTAAAAACCTGGCCTTTGTAAAAGTGGCCATAAGGCTGCTGGATTATCATAAAAACTAATATAATGGTAAGGTCCTGAGGAATGTTGCTGAACAAAGAGACCTTGGAGTGCAGGTTCATTGTTCTTTAAAAGTGGAGTCACAGGTAGATAGGATAATGAAGAAGGTGTTTGGTATGCTTGCCTTTATTGGTCAGTGCATTGAGTACAGGAGTTGGGAGGTCATGTTGTGGCGTACAGGACATTGGTTAGGCCACTTTTGAAGTATTGTGTGCAATTCTGCTACCCATCCTATAGGAAGGATGTTATGAAACTTGAAAAGGTCAGGAAAAAAATTACAAAGATGTTGATAGATTTGGAAGATTTGAGGAGTCGAAAAATGTGGTGCTGGAAAAGCACAGCAGCTCAGGCAGCATCTAAGGAGCAGGAGAATTGATGTTTCCGGCATTAGGCCTTCATCAAGAATATTGTGGAGGGGGACAGGGGCTGAGAGATAAATAGGAATGTGGGGTACAGGTGGGATTGAGGTAGCTGGGAAGGCAATAGGTAGATGCAGGTGGGAAGTGATGGTATTAGATTGGAGGGGAGGCTGGAGTGGATAGGTGGGAAGGAAAATGGATAGTGCTATTAGTAAATTCCCACCAAATAATACCCAGCCTTTGTCACTCAGTAAGAGACTGCATGTTTTAGTTTGAAAGAAGAAGGAAAGGAAATAACAGTAAAAGGTTATTTTAATAAAAGTGCATTTATTACTAATCTTTAATTCAAGTCAACATAAGACAGTACAAAGCATGCAATACATTGCCTCTAATGAATGACTATGTGCAGAGGATGATTTAATTAATATTTGTCTCCTTCTTCTAGTTTTACACAGAGGTGCAGGTGGTAAAGTTCTCTCCTGGATCTCACCCAAAGACAAGACTCCAATTACTTGTAACAGGGTCTGCTCATACGCATACTCAATTCCCACTGATCCACGCTGCATGAATCACCTGTCTAACTATAGGATGAAAATTACAAAAAAGTGCGATATTGAAATTCTCTCAGGAAAGGATGTGCTGCTTTGTTATATTTCTCTCCGTGGTTAGTCACTTCAAAGTTTACGGTCACTCTCACACCTTCTCCTTTCTACTCCCAATGTTGTGAACTCACACTGGGATTCGGTTCTCTGATCTATTCCTCTGGTATTCCACTCCAGTTCTTCACGCCTAGTGTGAGTCTACAACAGACTGTTTAACCAAAGAGGGAAGCTGAATCCAGTGGAGAAAGTGAGGACTGCAGATGCTGGAGATCAGAGCTGAAAATGTGTTGCTGGAAAAGCACAGCAGGTCAGGCAGCATCCAAGGAACAGGACAATCGACGTTTCGGGCATGAGCCCTTCTTCAGGAGAAGGGCTCCTGAAGAAGGGGGTCATGCCCGAAACGTCGATTCTCCTGTTCCTTGGATGCTGCCTGACCTGCTGTGCTTTTCCAACAATACATTTTCAAGCTGAATCCAGTACCAACTTTGATTGATACAACATAACAAATAGGCCTAAGGTGCTTCGCGGGAGCATACTGAGACAAGAATTGACACCAGTTTGATAATAAAGATTGCAGGATTAGGGCGTTTGGATCACCTTAAGGAGGTAACGATTGGGCTGGGAGTGTAAACCCTAGATAATTGATGCAACAGTGAAGAGAATGGGGGGTACACAAGAGGTCAGTGTTGCTTTATCCTCAACAATGATGGCTGGCCACTTATCTTGCAGAGGTCACTGTATGATGAATATGAGTGGTGGCAGTTTGTTTACTTGCTGCCTAGCCTAAGAGACAATGAGGCAATCTCACTACCCAAATTATGAACTTTCTGATCATTTGAAATCCTTCTGCCACAATGCCTTACAATACAGCATGCTTTCCCTAAACCCCATGGGATAGTGACAATACCCTACTTATAACATTGAACCATTCAAGAGCAATGCTTTAATCATAAATTTATAGCTTTATACGTAGCATCTCAATACTCCAGCATACAGTTTATTACTATCATTGATTCCTTATGAAGAAACCTTTTTTTCTGTAGTTAAGTACCTTTTTAGGCTAGTAGTGTTTTTCAATTCATCTATGACAATTATTGCAATTATAACATATATCAGGCTCTTAATTCTCGTATAATTTTGCTTCAGAACTGCAAAATAATTCGCTTATTATAATTGCCTGTGAAGCACATGATTCCCTTGTTCTGTAGGAGTGAAATCACAGCAGCATTGATTTACATAATTTAAATCAGATAGGTACGAGAAAAAGGCATTCAGCACATCCAACTCACCCTGTTATTGTGGTCCATATACAGAGCCATTCAGACTCATTCTGTATCTCTGTCTTGCAGAGTTCTCAACGCCAGGCAAATATTGTTACAGCTTAGAGTGCATTGCGTGAAAGAGCGTTGGATGCAGACTCAATAGTAAGCTTCAAAAAGGGAATTGGATCAACATGTGAAAATTAAAATTATTTGCAGAGCTGTGGTCTTGTGGTATGGTAGGTAGTGTCCTTTCCTGTGATCCTGAAGCTCCAGGTTTCAGTTTGACTCTAGGGCTTGATGCTTATGGAAGGTGTGTGTTTGCAATGTGGCTATAGAGGATTGCTCATCAACCTATAAATCCTTCCAACATGCCAATGGCAAATAGTCAGAGTGCAAGAGATTTCTGCCGGTCATACTCAATGCAGAATGGTCTCCTTTGAGCTTTTGCCCCTGGCTTCAATCTGACAACCTGTTCCAGGAAAGCAGACACGTGCTTCATCTATCTCATGTCTCCAAATGTGGGAAATCTTCTCGGGAGGAAGGGCAGAAAAATGGGAGTAACTGGAAAAAATCTGAATCAATCCAAATGGAATGTCCCAAGTGGCCACAATATGTGAATCTATGTAACCAACTATAGGGTATGACATTGATTGCAAATGTATTTGACTCTATAAAACTGTGCTTACTCTTCATATTGATACCTATACAAATAGTGATCCTGTGTCTTCACATATCAATCTGAGACGGGTACAGTTGAGAACAGAAGCGAGTCAAACAGTCAGGGCAGGCAGGGACAAGGTAGGACTAATAAATTAAACTGCATTTACTTCAATGCAAGGGGCCTAACAGGGAAGGCAGGTGAACTCAGGGCATGGTTAGGAACATGGGACTGGGATATCATAGCAATTACAGAAAAATGGCTCAGGGATGGGCAGGACTGGCAGCTTAATGTTCCAGGATACAAATGCTACAGGAAGGACAGAGAGGGAGGCAAGAGAGGAGGGGGAGTGGTGTTTTTGATAAGGGATAGCATTACAGCTGTACTGAGGGAGGATATTCCCAGAAATACATCCAGTGAAGTTATTTGGGTGGAACTAAGAAATAAGAAAGGGATGATAACCTTATTGGGATTGTATTATAGACCCCCTAATAGTCAGAGGGAAATTGAGAAACAAATTTGTAAGGAGATCTCAGCTATCTGTGGTTATGGTAGGGAATTTTAACTTTCCAAATATAGACTGGGACTTCCATAGTGTTAAAGGTTTAGATGGGGAGGAATTTGTTAAGTGTGTACAAGACAATTTTCTGATTCAGTATGTGGATGTACCTACTAGAGAAGGTGCAAAACTTGACCTACTGTTGGGAAATAGGGCAGGGCAGGTGACTGAGGTGTCAGTGGGGGCTAGCGACCATAATTCTATTAGTTTTAAAATAGTGATGAAAAAGGATAGACCAGATCTAAAAGTTGAAGTTCTAAATTGGAGAATGATCAATTTTGACGGTATTAGGCAAGAACTTTCGAAAGCTGATTGGAGGCAGATGTTCGCGGGTAAAGGGATGGCTAGAAAATGGGAAGCCTTCAGAAATGAGATAGCGAGAGTGCAGAGAAAGTATATTCCTGTCAGGGTTAAAGGAAAGGCTGGTAGGTATAGGGAATGCTGGATGACTATAGAAATTGAGGGTTTGGTTAAGGAAAAGAAGGAAGCATATGTCAGGTATAGACAGGATAGATCGAGTGAATCCTTAGAAGAGTATAAAGAAAGTAGGAGTATACTTAAGAGGGAAATCAGGGGGGCAAAAAGGGGACATGAGATAGCTTTGGCAAATAGAATTAAGGAGAATCCAAAGGGTTTTTACAAATATATTAAGGAAAAAGGGTAACTAGGGAGAAAATAAGGCCCCTCAAAGACCAGCAAGGCGGCCTTTGTGTGGAGCAGAAAATGGGGGAGACACTAAATGAGTATTTTGCATCAGTACTTACTGTGTAAAAGGATATGGAAGATATAGACTGTAGGGAAATAGATGGTGACATCTTGCAAAATGTCCAGATTACAGAGGAGGAAGTGCTGGATGTCTTGAAACTGGTAAAGGTGGATAAATCCCCAGGACCTGATCAGGTGACCCCGAGAACTCTGTGGGAAGCTAGAGAAGTGATTGCTGGGCCTCTTGCAGAGATATTTGTATCTTCGATAGTCACAGGTGAGGTGCTGGAAGACTGGAGGTTGGCAAACTGTTTAAGAAGGGCAGTAAGGACAAGCCAGGGAACTACAGACCAGTGAGCCTGACCTTGCTGGTGGGCAAGTTGTTAGAGGGAATCCTGAGGGACAGGATGTACATGTATTTGGAAAGGCAAAGACTGATTAGGGATAGTCAATATGGCTTTGTGCGTGGGAAATCATGTCTCACAAACTTGATTGAGTTTTTTGAAGAAGTAACAAAGAGGATTGATGATGGCAGAGCAGTAGATGTGATCTATATGGACTTCAGTAAGGCGTTCGATAAAGTTCCCCATGGGAGACTGATTAGCAAGGTTAGATCTCATGGAATACAGGGAGAACTAGCCTTTTGGATACAGCACTGGCTCAAAGGTAGAAGACAGAGGGTGGTGGTGGAGGGTTGTTTTTCAGACTGGAGGCCTGTGACCAGTGGAGGACCACAAGGATAGGTGCTGGGTCCTCTACTTTTTGATTTGGATGCGAGCATAAGAGATACAGTTAGTAAGTTTGCAGATGACACCAAAATTGTAGGTGTTGTGGACAGCGAAGAGATTTACCTCAGATTACAACAGGATCTTGACCAAATGAGCCAATGGGCTGAGAAGTGGCAGATGGAGTTTAATTCAGATAAATGCGAGGTGCTGCATCTTGGGAAAGCAAATCTTAGCAGGACTTATGCACTTAATGGTAAGGTCCTGGGGAGTGTTGCTGAACAAAGAGACCTTGGAGTGCAGGTTCATAGCTCCTTGAAAGTGGAGTCGCAGGTAGATAGGATAGTGAAG